>NC_030677.2:105643535-106243535 GCF_000004195.4 Xenopus tropicalis
AGATTGTTCCAGATTCTCTGAATCTTCGGATGATGTTATGCACAGTTGATGATGATAGATGCAAAATCTTTGCAATTTTTTCGCTGGGTAACACCTTTCTGATATTGCTCCACTATCTTTCTGCGCAACATTGTGGGAATTGGTGATCCTCTACCCATCTTGGCTTCTGAGAGACACTGCCACTCTGAGAAGCTCTTTTTATACCCAATCATGTTGCCAATTGACCTAATTAGTGTTATTTGGTCTTCCAGCTCTTCGTTATGCTCAAATTTACTTTTTCCAGCCTCTTATTGCTACTTGTTCTAACTTTTTTGGGATTTGTTGACACCATGAAATTCTGAATCAACATATTTTT
The DNA here is from genome assembly GCF_000004195.4 of Xenopus tropicalis. Lineage (NCBI taxonomy): Eukaryota > Metazoa > Chordata > Amphibia > Anura > Pipidae > Xenopus > Xenopus tropicalis. The sequence goes on from NC_030677.2 coordinate 105,643,891, forward strand.
CACTTAAAATGGTACATTTTCTCAGTTTAAACTTTTGTTCCGTGATTTATGTTCTGTTCTGAATAAAATATTAGAAGTTGGCACCTCCACATGATTGCGTTCAGTTTTTATTCACAATTTGTTTAGTGTCCCAACTTTTTTGGAATCTGGTTTGTAGATATATATAGATATAGATATATAGATATATATATATTATATTATAGTTTGTGTAAGCCCTTTGCTTCTATCGTGTGTGGTGTTTTTTTTGTTTAGCAAGGGCTTATATTTGCATGTGACCAAGACTGCAGCTGCTTACTTTTGATAACAGAACAGAACACCACTTTCCCCATGCACAATGACTGCAGAGGTCAGGAAAATGTAGAAGAGCAGAGTAGATTGGCTATACAAACTATTCCACAAATGTTAAACTGCAGCCTGCTAAATTAAGCCTTCCTAACACAGTACATCTGCAGTGATGTTCCATGAGCTGTCCTGCCTGCTCTTCCCAATCAGTTTGCTTAATGAATGTCTTGCATGCTATGAAAAGCTCTCATGTTTAACCTTTATCCCCCTCGGGTAGCATATGCATATAAACTGTTCACTGTTTGTTTGTTTTTCTCTTTAACCCCAGTGTGGAATAAGGTTTAATTACCCTGTAAATAATGCAGTTTAAAAAAAAAATTGTGACGGAGGGCAAAATTACCTTTCCTGTTTAATGAATACCATGGTAGATAGTAAAGTGCACAATAAGATATTTTAAGAGTAAATAAGTAACCAATATTTAGTAGTTGGTGCCTTGCTTTGCAAAAAAAGTAAGTCTATGATAAAGCCGCCTCTTAACATTTCCTGATATAAATGAAAATGAAGTGTGGACATTTAATAAAACACATAGGTTTGCCCAAGAGCAGTAACCTATAGCAACCAATCAGCATCCCCGCATTTACTGGTCACCTGTTTAAGAACAAACATCTTGGTTGCTATGGGTTACTGCTTTTGGACAAACTTAATGCCTTTCATTACATAACCCCCATTTAATTCTAGCCACACGGAGCTGATTCTTGGCCTGTGGATAAATGCAGACTGAGAATCAGCCCCTGTGCTAGTATCAGGTTTAACCCTTTCCTACACCCAGAGCAATTGCGTGCAGGTGTGAAATGCATTCTTGCGCATTTCAGTGCTGAAATCCACCCTGAGCCACAGCATCAGCCTGGGCGCATGAACACAGAGTGCAGGAATGGGAAAAGCTTATGCCAGCAAAGGGGCTGATTTTCAGTCTGCATTTGTCAACAGGCTGAGAATTGTCCCTGTGTGGCATAAGCCTAAGGTGTTGCTCAGCTACTGCTCAAAGCATCTTAGGGGTATTTGTAGATTAAAAATACCATTCCCTTATTTAGACTTTTAAATATCGGGGTGGGTGGAATGATTTGAATCAAAAAGATTAGTGTAATGAATCCTACAGATGTGGGTGGGTACATCTTAATTCATGGTATACTCTGGTCCAGACTGGTAATCTTAGGAATCTGGGAAATGCCAGAGGGGCTGCTGTAAGGTACCATAGACTGTCACTATTTCCTGTCACCCAAGTTGGACCAATTCTTGTGGAAAAATGTCGCTTGCCACAAGGCCATTGACTTGTATTTCTTGGGATTTTTCATGTCGATAGCTCAGATAACATAATGACATAACATGATGATGATAGTCTGCTCAGTACTGGATATTCAAATAACCATGGAGCTTCTCACATGAAGTAGTCCTGCAGTGGTTTGAGTACATCCAAGTGTAGGTACTGTAAATGCAGGTGTGCCAGTTGGGTCTGGTCATTTTTACCTTCTGCTTCTTACAAAATAGGTTTCACTGCCACTGTGCTTGCCTTCCACACATACTTATGGTTGTTTGATATCTGAGAGATGAAATTTTATCAAGTTGATCCATTTTGACCCAATAAACCAGTTTCTTCAGATGCCTTGCAAGTAATAGCCAGGCTGGATGCATCAGTGAAACATCTTTTTGTTTTTAAGTAATAGAATTGCATTTGGCTCTTTATATTTTATTACATTTGTACTGTAATATCTATGCTGCCTACCTGGGGAGGTGGGGATTAATTTATGGCATTATATGACTATTACTAGCCTTATAACCCATTCTACTATCAAGTGCAGTACAAATATTGCTTGTGCCTCTGAAAGGGAACAATGTGTAATTGTTTGCTACTGCGTGATCAGCTTAGTCAGGATTTCTTCAACATGGTATGCAACAGGGCAGATTTGTTCTGGTTGACTACACTATATAAAAAGACTTAAATTGAAGGAGTAATAAACTTTCCATGTCATTGACCAAGGGCAAAAAAATAAAGATGATAGATCCAGCAGCTTTGGGATCCCACTGGGGATGATTCACTTGTGCAGTTTTTCATAGCTGTGTTAAAAGCACACACATTCCAGGTGCTTCAGGTGTTAATGATTTTGGTGTAGGGTTCTATAACTAAACATGCCATTGCCTTATACATTGTACTCGGCACAGTGAAGGAGCAAAGTTATGAGAATATTCAGTATTGAGAGGTGTGTGTCAGCACAGCCCAAATGTTGTCATGATGATTTAGGGGCCCATTTATGATTGTCAGAGCTTCTTAATTGCAAAAGCCTGGGCTTTTGTAATGAAGTTTGGGCAAACTTACGAATATTGATGGGCTGTTTTTTGGCACAAAACACATGATTAGTAAACACACACGGGGTTTCCTTTATGATTGCCCAAGCACAAAAGCTCTAGTCCCCAAGTATAAGGGTAATGTCAAATGCATTGACAGTTCACAATAGTAACAAGCAGTTGGCCTACTGTATACAGTTATAGCAAAAGGGGAGCTGTTCTTTTTGGTGCTGGACAGTCTTCTGTCTAATTAATATCCTTATATATATATAATTTGTCAAGAGTTTTATCAAAATGATTTATACATATTAATAAATATTTGTTTGACATGTTTTACCTTAAGCCACTGTTTTGTGATATTCTGTATATCACTCATCGATCACCTGACAGGAGAACAAATCCAAGTTCTAGCTGTAACAGGAACAAGTGTGGGAGTAAAATAGATGGTTCTGTCCATTCCTTGGATGATTTCAGCTAGTACTTATTTGTCTTCTTGGTATGTGTGTGAGCGGGGTGCCTTGTACAAGCCAGAGGGATGGATTGTAGTACATAAAATGGCAGTTTAATTTTGGGGATGATACAATGGCACAAATAAGAAACGTTTCTTCATAAGAAGGCGCATTGATATGCAAAAGTGTTTTAAAATGTGATATATTAAAACTACATAGGGTTGGGCACATGTTGGAACATATTTTTGCTTAGTGTTTTAATTACAAAAAAATCTGTGTTTTTTTGTTTTTTCATAGGGCCAACAGGGAAACTAAAGCTACTCCATGTTTGGTCCTTGTGAAGTAGATAATAAGAATTCCATTATACAATCTACTTTGTTGGGATTGTTTTGTTGGCAGAAGTCTATTATATAGGGGAATTATTTGTGCACTGGTAATCTAATTATCTACCTTGCAATAACCGAACTGGTGAAAATTATGTTCAGAACTTGCACTTGTGTTAACAGTGGGTTTACTTCCCCTTTAAATGAATCTGCAATGTTAAGCTGTAAAGTTCCCTTTAAGGGTTCATAACATACTTACCAGAGTCTGTGTTTCTAAAAACTGGACAATATAAATACGTGCCCAGAATAATCCTCAGCCTTTTGTGGTTGGAAGTTAGGGACTGTCATTTGGAATTAGGGACCATTGGGAAAATGTCAAAATTCAGTTGTTATATAAGCAATAGGTTTCAGGTTTATTCTTAAACCACTGTGGTTTGAAAGAATATAAGCCATAACCCTATTTATATTTTTGATGTGTTTGAATATTTCTCCATTGCCTTGTGAAAGTAATGGAACGTAAACTAAAACTATACAGTTGCTGTAACTGATGTAACTTCCTCGTATTGCCTAGTTGTGGAACTGGTGACTGCTGCTTACTCCCTTTGTGTTCCTGCTTTCCCAGTGGTGTTGAAGCACAACCCTCCCCTTAGAATTTTATCTTATATTGTTTGGGTTTGGTTATCCATTCTGTTATCCAGAATGCTTGGGACCTTGGGATTTCCGGATAAGGGGTCCTTCCATTATTTGGATCTCCATACCTTAAGTCTACTTAAAAATCATGTAAACGTTTAAATAACCCAATAGGATTGTTTTGACACCAGTATTGATTTATGCAGCTAAGTTGAGATCAAGCACAAGGTACTGTTTTATTATAGCACAGAAAAGTGAAATCATTTTTAAGCATTTAAATTATTTGCTTGAAATGGCCTTTATCAGATGGTCTTCCCATAAACAGATGCTTTCTGGATTTTTGGTTTCTGCATAAGGAATCCATATGTGTATATTGTAAATTTCAGTTAGGATTAATTATATCTTAGTTAGGATCAAGTACATGGCACTGTTTTATCAGTGCAGGTATAGGACCCGTTATCCAGAATGCTTGGGACCAAGGGTATTCCGGATAAGGGGTCTTTCCGTAATTTGGATCTCCATACCTTATGTCCACTAAAAAAATCAATAAAACATTAATTAAACCCAACAGGATTGTTTTGCATCCAAAAAGGATTCTTTATATCTTAGCTGAAATCAAGTACAAGGTACTGTTTAATTACTACAGAGAAAAAGGAAATCGTTTTTAAAATTCTGAATTATTTGATCATAATGGAGTCTATGGGAGACGGGCATTCCGTAATTCGGATCTTTCTGGATAACGGGTTTCCGGATAAGGGATCCCATACCTGTACAGAGAAAAAGGAAATCATTTTTAAAAATTTGAATAACTTGATTAAAATTGATTCTATGGAGATGCCCTTTACTTAATTTGGTTTCTGAATAACAGATCACATATCTGTACACGTGAAATGGTTTTCAAAATTCCCCTTTTGTAATGAAGGTGCAGCTGCACAGAATAATAACACTGTGCCCATAAGCCACTACAATTCAAAATACCCACAGCTCCATTTCAGGATTATACTTTATTAACAGTCTGTTGTGCAGGACAAGATGTTTAACAGACAGTCTATTGATATTTGTTTTACTTAGTGTGGCTCTGGGCCTTTGTTCACATGTTATCCGTGCTTTCTGTGTTCTATGTCTGGTGCCTGGGGTTATGCTCCTCTGCTATTCCAATAAGCTCCATACATGGACATTGTTATCTTTAGGATTCTGCTTGCACAGTTCCATCTTGTATCATCTGCTGTGCCAAAGATTATCCTGAATATAACCAGGTCTCATTTGGGTCTCCCAAAATATTTACTATTTTTCCAGAAATACGAAGGTTGTTGTTTTCTTCTCAAACTTCTGTTGTGTAAACTGAAAGGTACAATGGCCGTCATTATTGCCTAAGGATGTTATGTACTGAAATCTGTTGGGCCAGTTTGCTGATTTTATCATAGAAAAGGATGTCAAATCTGAAGCCTTCTGGCTATTAATGGATTACATCACATTATAGAATCTCTATGTACTTAGAAAATCTGAATTTATTGCCTTCCCATATCAAATTACTTTAAAAAAAATATATATAACGATACTTACAGGTGGTTTCATAACTTTTAGCTGTAGTAGCAAAGTATGGCTTGTGTCATGTTATGCCATACACAGGAAGATTTGGGCAATTTTGTGACGTTAAACAGTGGAAAAAACCTCTCCAGTTTAGTGTACCCAACACGGGAGACCAGATTGATGACCTTTGGACTGTTATGCTACTCATGCAGCAATGGGAACAACAAAACTATGTAGAACAAGCTGAACAACTGGACTGAAAATGATAGATTGTAAGCTGCCATCAGCACTAACCTGTAACCCAGTGTCTTGCTTTCAAAATATGTAATGAAAATTGGATGTGGTTTTGTGTGGTTTCAGTTAGAGAAACTATTTATTTAATTTATTACTAAATATGTTCTCTGCTTGTCCTTGTCAACAAAGCAGGTTTTAATTGCTACGGTTGTCACTACAATCACTTATGGCTCTTGATAGTGGGTGTCAGAAGGAAACCTTGGGGCTTTCAAATTAGTGCCTTGTGTGACATTATATTGGCAATGCAAATAATGTAGTCTTGACAATGACAGGTGGAACACTGATATGAATGGGCAGGGTGCTTGAGACCTAAAGGAAATGCCATTTGTAATATTAACAAATAGTCTTGAACCTGCAGATTAGGAAGATTAATATTCTTCTTGTTCTGAGCCCTGCTTGTTAAAACTTACACAGGGGAATGTTATGCAAAGATATCAGACATCTTTGGTAAAGCTTAAAATCTAGGCATAATATCTAGTGGTATTTAAACTCTCCTTGCCTGAACAAGTGGCACAGTCATTAGCAGAAGTGCATCTGTCACCACTTCTCCACTGCTGACTGCTTCATCTGTACACATTCACTGTTGGGGGTCTCACAGCATATGGTGAGCATCACTAGCAAAGATGAGCAATTCTGTAATTTTCTGAAATATATTTGCTTGGTTTGAATTTGATACTGGCAATACATTTTATAATAGTTGAGACAGGGGCATGTTCCCTGATGTGTTGCATCTCCTCTTATAACACCACTCCGTTTGGGAGCTGAGGAGACCTACTGCTAGAGTTCTGAAAGGGGAATGTTGTCCCATTGTTGCTTGATATAGGATTCAGCTGCTTAACAGTTCAGGGTCTCCTTTGTCATGTTTTTCCTTTTATAATGCGCCAAATGTTTTCAGTGGCTGCCAGGTCTGGACAGCAGGGGGCCATTTTAGCACCTGGACTCTTACTACGGAGCTATGCCGTTTTAATACTCGCAGAATGTGGTTTGGCATTGTCTTGCTGCAATAAGCACATCATTTCCTAAAAATGATGTCTTGATGGCAGCATATGTTGCTCCAAAATCTGTAAATGTTGTTCAGCATTAATGGTGCCCAAGCTACCCAAGCCATGTACACTAATGTACCCCCAGAATAATGAAAATAAAACTTCCTTGGACACAGCTAACAGATTTAGCCTCAAATCTCCACATGTCAAAAGGCAAAACAGTCATTTGGATCAGTATTTATAGTAAAAATATTCTTTAAAAAAATGGCAAAGATTAGCATTTTTATACAGAAGGCAATCTGCATTGCATCACTGAGGTTAAACAAAAGCTAGGGTCGCTTGTAGGCCACTATTCATTTGGTGATCGGGTAACTAATTTGATGCAAATAGCCATGTACCTTTGTGCTAAGCCAGTTTGCGTATAAACACAAACCTTTTGCACAGATGTTTGTATTGTAACAAGTCCCAGAAATGATGGAACAACAACACTGGAGAATGTTTTAACAGCAAACATATTCATTTCAAATGATACATTTTTTATTTTGAGTCCAGCAGTTCACAAAATGTTTGTGTTATCAGTATTTTATTTATTATTAAATTCATCTTACTTCTAAGGGCACTGAAAACCATAACAAACATGTTTTTTAGAACAGTATATTTTTTAGGTATTAGGTATGCTGCATCCCTGCTGATTTGCTGTCATAGGGCTGTGACACACAGGGAGATTAGCCACCGGGCGAATAATCTCCCCGAAATGCCATCCCACCGGCTAGAATGTAAATCGCCAGTGGGATGGCATAAGTGGCGGCACGATTTGCCAAAGTTTCCTCTCAAGGCAACTTCGGCAAATCACGCCGCCACGTATGCTATCCCACCAGCGATTTACATTCTAGCCGGTGGGATGGCATTTCAGGGAGATTAGTTGCGCGGCGACTAATCTCCCCGTGTGTCACAGCCCTATGACAGCAAATCAGCAGGGATGCAGCATACCTGAATACAAATAACCCTGGTTATAAAGTATTAAAGAATGGGAACAGACCACCTACCATGAAATATAATAGTGTTATAAATCACCTATAGGTTCGTCATGCAACTAGGGTTGCAATCACATACAATCCCACACTGATCGGTGAGAAATTCACAAGTTTACATCAGTGGTCCCTAACTAGTGGCTTGGGAGCAACATGTTGCTCACCAAACCCTTGGATGTTGCTCCAAGTAGCCTCAAGAAAGGTGCTTATTTTTAATTCCTGGTTTTGGTTGCATTTAAACCAGGTGTACTGCCAAACAGAGCCTTGTGTAGGCTGCTATTAAATTCTCAATTACGGCCCTTATTTGGTACCCCCAGGTACATTTTTCATGCTTGTGTTGTTCCCCAATACTTTTTTACATTTGAATGTTTCGAACAGGTAAAAAAGTTTGGGGACCCTTGGTTTACAGGTCCCTGATACTTGACAAGATAACTACTCTCATAGGGACACAGAAACAGACTGTGCCTCCTGTGAATGCAAGCAGGACTCGGGAACAGTCAGTACTGGACTCCAAAAGAGAACTTTGAGAAAAGCCCATGAGTGGGTAGAGAGGTCAGTCTCCCACAATAAAAATCATCAAGTTCTGTGTAGTGTGGCATTCCTTATTTTGGATGGATATTGCTGACTTTGAAACTGCACCCGGGCTTAAATGTGAGTGCTTACCTGTTTGTGCATTATATATATCTACAAAAAGAACTGAGCAGATAGGTTACTATGATCTCGGCAGACACAAGGTGAATATTCACTGTATCTACAAATATATTTCAATTGAAATTAGATTTCAGATTTAGATTGAAACTGAAACAAAAACAGTTGTCCACATTTTGTGTAGCAGAAAAATTATCCTCTAAACATTATGTTGATATAGTATAAATAAGACAGTGAAACCCCTAGGTAGCCTGGGGACTGTCAACATTTCTAGAGGGTTACATTACATTAATCCTAAAGGCCTACAGCTGTACAACCCTGATAAGGAAAAAATATCACGTGCACACCAAGGCCTCTATGTACTGTATGCTTGGTGCTCAGTTTATCAGTAGCTGACATTCCCCCCCAAAGAATCACTCAAAAGTAAGGCTACTGTCACACAAAGCTAATCCGAGGGAGTCTAGCCCTTAAATGTATATTAAATAAGCTATACAGTCCTGCCATGGAGAATCAGATGTCCAGCAGGGAGCAACACAGTTAAAAGTTTGCAATGTCTGAAATATATAGTCAGGGACAGCTTTTGAAATACAGTAAATAAGTATGCTTAAAAATTAATATATCTGGAGGCATATCATGATCCTGGGTCCTTTAACAAAAAATAATTTTAAGCCCTCTCCACCCTGCAAATGATCCTAAGAAGGAACAGTTTTCCCTGGCCTCCCCACAGCTGTGGGAAATTCACCCCAATAATTATATCACTGCAATATACGCTTAATGTTTTTATTGCACCTGGTGCACATTTTTTTGTACAGGCTGCCTTCTATCCTATTGCTAGGCATACACATGCCAATATTGCCACTCCTGACCAAGTCTACAGCATAATGGCTGCAACAGCCACCCCAGCTGTGATTTGACTGGAGTTTTAAAACCACTTGGCCCACCACATAGGAAAGGTATCTGCTTGTTTCGCAAATATGTCTTTATTTAGCTGTTTATTTTCTTTGGACTGCCAGAAATTACTCCCTACAATGTAGCAAAAGCTAACTGATTAACAGTTAGCAGGCCTATAATAAAGAACTAGTTTTATGGGGGTGTAATAATAAGTGAAACTCAAACAAATACAGTATATAAAGTTCATATTTGGCTTTAATTTATGGGGCCAGCCTCTAATAACTATTATCAATTTGCCTAAGTGGAGATATTTTAAACTCCCGACCTCTAGTGCCCTTGGGAGGGCAGAAACATGCACCTGTTCTTATAAAGCAACAATACCAAAAATGTGTCACGCAATAAAGACCTTAAAATGTGCGTCCTAAACCCACGTTCAAAGTGCATAATGCATGTGATAATTTAAGGCTCTAACAAGAGAATCTTTCAACTCAGGATAGACTAGAAAAAAATATAATAACACTGAAGTGCTGAGGGCGTGGCCGCCATTTTGGTGAGAACGCTTCCGCAACGACATTCGTGTGTACGTGCTTAGCTTGTGGTATACAGCCCTGTTATTACACTGTTTCTGTGTCACCATCCTATTTAACTCAATCACGCCCTAGAATATTATGGTTACACATAATAATGATGAAACCATAACTAGATTATATAAACATATAACATGGTATAAGGGGGCCCATATATCATAATTTATATCTAATTTGCAACAGATAAATAACTATAAAACTGAAATCTATCACTTGGAAAACCGCAAACCCCAAATCGCTATTTTCATTACCAACTATCCCTATAATACAGCTGATGGCAAGGCAAGCGGCAGACCTCTAGGTAAAGAAGGACTACATTTCCCAGAACTTGCCAGTAGAAATTGTAGTTCATTGACTGCTGACAATTTTAATTGGTGGCCTTCGTATTCTACGGCATAGGAAAACGCGAAAGCGAGGCGTGGGAAGCATGAAGCCACGCCTCCCAGGCGGCAATAAATGATCGTGTGATTCTAGGAGGTGTTAGTTGGCTGGGAGACATAGCTGCGAGGTGATTGAAGGTCTTGCTGATAGACGGCAGGAACATGGGGCTCGGGCTGCTTCTGCTGCCCGCGGTGCTGGCGTTGTTATGTGGGAGAGAAGCTGAGTGTACAGGTAATAAAAAGAACATCGGGGATGCCTGGATAAGCGAGACTATTAGAGAAGCCTTTGGGCACTAGCAATAGTTTGCCCTGCCATGATCCCGTTTTAGGGTTTGCTGTGTAAGGTTGTGTGGGGTATCCGCAGTCGGAGTAGAGGGTGGGGAAGGACGTGGTACAATTGAAGGGCGCCCTGAAGATCTGTTTCATCTGATCAGTTATTTCTGAGGGGGACCTAATTTTTTATTGCTGTAATGGGCTCTTGGCTGACAAAGTGGAAATCTGTTGTGCCAGATACTAAACCATGTGATGGGGTCTCTTATAGGCTGGGGAAAACCGGTATTGGCCTAGTCCGCCTCTAGTAGTGTCTGCGCCATGATTAAGGTACTTCGCTCGCCTAGGTTTTTTTTTTTTTTTTTTTTTTTCGAACACTGGGTTGTTCTTGATTCTTGTCATAGGCACATAATTTGCTTACGAATTAAAAATGCTACGAGTATAGATAGAAATAGATACTATTATATGTATAGATGAGGGACTAATTATATATATATATATATATATATATATATATATATATATATATTAAAAATTTTCATGAAAAGAGGGTATACTGATCTTTCAAGGTAAGGCTTGGAAATGGCTACTTAATAGCTGACATAAATGCTGTTTGAGCTAAATGTATTTGCCTTGTAAAGCATGCAGCTCTAGTCTTTATATTGGTGGTTCCTGAACCAGAAATGTCTAACAAGTCACTTGTATTAGTGTTTCTAGTCTTGTGTTAATTACTAAACACGTTAATGGAATTGATGGTTCCGTTTTACATTTGGCTCTTTTTTTAGTTGGTATTGGTGATTTATTTTGCTTGGTTTTGTAACTCTGCCTTATGGTATTGATAAAGTGCATAATTGCAACTTGTATCAAAGCCAATAAATGAACATGTATTAAATAAGCACCAACATTTTGAGTATATTTGTAACTGTACATGCTTTGTATATTCTACATTGTACCTGAAAGTTGGAGATGTGTAACTTTACTGCAAGTTATGCTTGTTGGTTGTAATCCTTATCGGTATGATCCCTTGTGGTTTTGTGGGGTAGGTACTGATCCCTTTTTGTGCCCTACATTCTTTCTGCAGCTGTGATGGCACATTTAACTCACTAATGGCCACCTATGTGACTGCATGCTGTGGCTGGCGGCTGGCACTTGCAATGTACATGTTTTAAATGGAAATCAGCCATACATTTAAGGTCCCCATACACGGTAAGATCCGCTCGCTTGGCGAGATCGCCAAGCGAGCGGATTTTCCCCCGATATCCCCACCTACGGGTGGGCGATATCGGGGAGCTTGAAGTTAAAAAAAAAAAATAATAATAATAATCCAATCGTTTGGTCCTGGGGCCAAACGACCGGATTATGTAGGCGGCAATGGGGCAGTCGGTTCGGGGACCGCATCAACGAGCCGATGCGGTCCCCGATCCGACTGGATTTTCTAACCTGGCCGATCAATATCTGGCCAATTTCGGGCCAGATATCGGTCGGCCAGCCCACTCGTTTCTGCCCCTACACGGGCTGATAAGCTGCCGAGTCGGTGCCAAGCTTGGCATTTAGGGTGAATACACATGGAGCTAATAGTAGCACCTACTTGTCACAGCTAAAAAAAGACAATGCTGATCATTTACTGATAACTGTATGTTTGTCTGTGTGTTTTTATCAGAGGCAATATTCAGTATTGTCTATGGCAGGCTATTTTGTGGCATTTAGTTGCCTTGACAAGTCACTGCTACAAAGTCGCTCTGTCTTCACCCTTAGGGCAGTGACAGACGGGGAGATCAGTTGCCCCGTGACAAATCTCCCCACAATGCCATCCCACTGGCAAGAATGTAAATCACCGGTGGGATGGCATAGGCATCAGTACGATTTCCAGAAGTTGCTTGAAAGTTGCCCTGAGAGGAAACTTCAGGTGACTTCTGGAAATCTCCCCGTCTGTCACTGCCCTTAGGATGAAGACACGCTGAACTACTAGTAGCAGCTAATTTTTTTTAATGGCTACTAAGCTCCCTAAAATACCCTGCCATACACCATACTGAGAATTGCCTCTGCTAACACAGACAATTATCTGTAAATTATTAGCATTGTCTGTTTTAGTAGCCATGACAAGTAGCTGCTACTAGTAGCTCAGTGTGTCTTTGCACTTAACCCTACCAGGCAGGAGATGGCTTAAATGATATAACAGAACATTGTAATAACTGGGATGGATTTTTCCAAGAAATGCAATATAAGGACTTGATACAAACCTTTTTAGGGCTTTTCTACCTAAGCAAGAAATGACGTTCATTACAAGGCGAATGTCCCCAGAGACTGTTAACACTGAACAGCCTTTGGTTCAGAATAAAATTTGCCATTTTCTCAAATTGGGTGAAAATGGTGATTTTTATCACAGGAATGGTTTAACAGCATTGTTCGTTTGTTCAGGAGCTTATTTGATGGGCCATAGAGTTGCAGTTGTTCTCGCTTCCACACCTGCTGATGCCAAATCAGGTTTTAGCAGATAAGCATTTTAGGTGTGACATATTACAAAATGTCTTGTAAAAACTGCTTTTCCAAGGTGTCATACTGGCTTAGATGGTTGTTGTATGGAAAATGGCAGTGTGGTATGATCCGGTTCTAGAAGAGGCTCAGTGTGATTTGTTTTGTACTAATGGTAGTGGTCACTGATCATTCCTTCAGAAAATATATAACAATTGTCACATGAACTGTGCAATATTTTTTTGTTCTATAAACGTACAATATAAACATTGCACTTGGTGTTTTAGGTTATAGTGGTTTGTGTTTGCAGGTAATTTGTAATGTGTGATGTGCTGGTTTACCCTAAGGTCGGGTAGTGGACTACCATTGCAAGGTTGGGTGCAGGTCAGACTGGGAGAAGTACATTATTCCTCTGCTCCTGTAGTTTCTTGGCACCTAAGGCATTCCCAGAGTGGAAAGACAGGGGTACGGGTCCTATAATGGCAACAATTTGCAGGTTAGGGTTGGTGCAGGTTGAGTTTTTCCTGATCTGCACATCACTAGCAAGTAAGGTTTAAAACACACACATCCTTCTAGCTCAACCTTTGTGTCTGAAAGTAAGCTGCATTACTGCTTCCAGAGGAAGGCAAACCTCCATCTGAAGCTTCTGAAGGAGAAAATTCCTTCAAGATGGCAGTTGACATCTCTTTTATGATGCTATGTGACTGCCCTTATTCTTAAATAGTTTTAATAAAGCTGTGCTGAACAATCTAATTTGGATGCTTGAAACTTGCAGGTCATAGGCAGTTTGGTTTGGGGGTGCCAGTTCTCTGCTAATGGGCAAACTCCTGTCACAAAGCCCATTTAGTATGTTTTTAATCTTTGAACAAAGTCACTGATCTGACTAGTGATTTGTATAGAATTCTCTGCATTGGTTTATCTGGATCTGTTTTTGCTGACTCTATGCAAAAATACCCTTTTCTCTTTTATACTAATTGGGGTGATGTTTTTGCTAACTAGTAGAACAAAATGTACAAGGTTTTATTTTGTAATTCGTGCAGTCTCGCTCACACTGATAACACTTGCTATGTGTGTGGGGGGAACTAATTGAACCTGGATCCACAAAACCAGATGCATGCCATTTTTTTCAGATAAATATAGTTCATTTGGATTCTGTTTCATAAAGGACTCTCATAATGTTGTTTATTGATCCTAAACATGTGCCCTTTTGCACATAACTAAGTGTTGAGACAATATTACATATCAGACAGTCCGCCTGTTTAATAGGATGAACTGTGCACACAGACTGGCTAATTCCTGCAGCAATAGTCGGGTTAAATAAAGAAGGTTTCTCTGGATAGCTATAGCAAACACCGCCTTGCAAAGATTAGCCTGGTGGGGCTGGGGGTAGGGGGTGGTTACACAGTGTGAAGGTGACATTGAGGTAGTTATGATAGTCTGTCATGTGACCTGTGAGGCAGCATGGATTTCATTGGCTCCCTTATGGAGCCTGTTAGTGTAGACCTGACTTAAAAAGAGCAGTAATGTATAGTCATTGAATGAGGGGGGAAAAATGCTCTCTGGCACCCTGCATCCAATTAACATTTGGCTCTGACACTGTCAGATCTTGTGCTTGTGTTACTGGCAAAGGTCACCAGCTGAGTTCATGCACTTAAGACCATTCTGAGCACCCTGACAGCAGGTGGTTAGGTCAGTGGACCATCTAGAAAAATAAACAAGCTATTGGTCTTCCCTGAGCTCAGCTTCACCTAGTAGTAGCTTCAACTGACTTGCTAAATGGTCATAACAAAAAAAGTAATGTTAGTTCAGCTCAAATTGCAGTTCTTTGGTTACTTAATTTTGCTGTGTGTGCTGGTTGTTTGTGTTTTGGGAGGTGGAGTAGGTAGGGGGTTGAAGTTAAACAAAAAATACTTTGGTCCATTTGCAAACAAAGTGAGCATTCATTAAAGGAGACACATCCTATAAAAATTATGAATGTACCAGTGAATTATACTCCTAGATATAGAAGGAATGTTGGGTTTTGGACTGATTTATTGAGAAATTCCCCCCAAACCCCATGAGCCCCGCCCATCTGTTCCTCTTCCTGCTGGCTGAATTCTCTGGATGAGCTGGGGAGCCGGCGGCCCTCTGTACACTGCACTGTAGGATAGGAACCAATCAGCAGCTAGGCTGACCTGATAGGGAACTGAAGCCTGTCTTTTCTTGTGAGTGCAGGGCTGTGATTGGCTCTCCCCCTCCTACTGTGCTTCTGGCAGGGACTGTTAGGACAGGCCCACTCTCCATTTCAAACTCTGACAGAGAAGTGATAGGATCTATAGGGAGCTCCAATAAAGGGGCCATTTTTACAGATAGGATTAATTTTATATATATAATATAAAATTAATCCTATTTAATCCTATTATTCATAATTGCCTACAAAATTAGGGTTTTCCCCTTTATCCGATATGTCTCCTTTAAAAAAAATTTAGACACCAATTCACACTGGTTACAATGTTTCGGGGAAGTGTTACCCAATTTCTTTCTCTAAGGGGTTTGGTAACACTTCCCCAAAAACTTGTAACTGGTATGAATCTCATAAAATGCATTCATGCTCTAATGTGCTATGCAAGGAACTGCCTAAATGTAATGTGTGTGCTTGTTCACATGGCAATGCTGTAGTTTGTCAGTTTTGTTAATAATAATGCACTATATTTGTGTAAACTATCTATTTTCATGCTACATATTCTAGTTTCCAGTGCAGGATCGCAAAAAAAAAGTTGGTCCTGATAGTAAAAATCACATGATTGATTTTTTTTTTTTTTATATATATATATATATATATATATATATATATATATATATATATATATATATATATATATATATATATATATATATATATATATAATGTAATTATGCTTTATAACTCACATCCTTGATAAGTTATTAATAAAGCATTTCCACTAGACATCAGAAATACCATCTGTAACCCTTTTTCCCCCTTAGGTCGCTCTGTGGAATGTATACAGGATTATATAGATCAAAGAACTTTGTATAAAATAGGAATAAAAAATTAATTTATCATTTGTACTGGTATCTACTTTTCAAAGCGTGGCCCAGCCCTTTGATTTTTTTTTTCCAAACATGTTGCTAGTTAAAAAGAAATTCTGTGGTGGACCTAAGGGGTACTGAGCAATCTGTGGTGCTTGCTCAATAGTACATAATTAGTACAACAGATTTTACTGCAGTTTGTGTGAAACGTCCGCACAGCATTTCTCCATCAATATATGGAATATGTATAGTATCTCTGGTTTACAGAATGTGTGAAGCCTACCTCTTTGTTCCTGAAAATAAGAGGGGCTTTAAAGGAGAGTGAAAGGCTGTCGCACAATATATTAGGCACCCCCAAGTAATTTTAATCACTTACCTTTTACCCTGGGCTGGTGCTCCTGTTAGGAGAAAACACTCACTCGCAGGTACCCTGGACTTTTGCTGTCTCCTCTTCCTTCTGTCTTTGTGCACTTGTAGAGTTGAGTGAAAAGCGGCGGCGCGATTTCAGTGAAATGGCAGAAGTTTACTCTCAAGGCAACTTCCACAATTTCACTGAAATCACGCCGCGTATGCCATCCCACCGGCGATTTACATTTTTGCCGGTGGGATGGCAATCCGGGGAGATTAGTCGCCCGCGAACAGGGAGATTTGTCGCGGGTGACTAATCTCCCCGTGTGCCAGAGCCCTTAGGGTGCACCAGCCGGGTTAGAGGTAAGCATTTAAAGTTACTGGGGGGTGCCTAACATTTGGCACCCCCAATGAATTTTATCTTCTGCTTTTTTAAGTTGTAAGATAAACTTCAATTGGTCTTCAGTCTTATTTGTTGGTGGCTTTATTTTTTCCTTTTGATTTCAAGCATTTTTAAGCTTAAGGACCAGGATACTAATCGGTTTTGTCTCATTTACTTAGTCGATATTGTCAAACCATTTCCCCAGCTTTGTCCATTGCAGCTGAAGACTTGAAAAGGCCACCCTAAAATTTCTTCCCTTAGCAGAATCCATTTAAAACCCTCCTTTTTCCATTGCCTTTCTGACAAAAGATCAATAAGTTATGCCAGTTATTTGCTTTTGTTCCACTGTCCTTCATGCTTCTGACAAGCTGGCTTCATTAAATCTCCACTATCGGAAGTTGGGTTGACAGGGGAAGCGGTGGAGCTACATTGTGAAGCCATTGGCCGACCCATACCAGAGATTCAATGGTGGTTTGAGGCAGACTACAGCAACAATGAGAGCTTCTCCCAGCTATGGGATGGTGCTCGTGAAGAACGTGTGCAAATTAATGCCACCTATGTCTTCCATGCCACAAGTTCTCTCTATCTCACAAGCTTGATTCCTGAGGACTCTGGGACCTACGAATGTCGGGCTAGCAATGACCCTGACCGCAACCATCTAACTAAGATTCCACGCATCAAATGGATCCGCTCCCAAGCCAATGTGATGGTCATTGACCGTGAGTGGGAATTTCGGAACTCTCCCATTACCCCAGTACTCCTTCCCCAAACTTCTACTGTTTAGAGAACAAACCTCTCTTGAACCACTTTAGCCTGGAACCCTTCTCCCGTTGCTTAGACTCCTTTGTCCTACAGCTGCCTGAAGACTATCCTCCAACCTGAAACCACAACATACCTATTTAGAATCCCCTTTACTGGTGTCTCCTCTGTCAATTCTACTGTAGTCTGTTTCCCGCTCTGTCCCTGAAGGTACAATTCCTATCCTTCACAAAGACCCCAGAAGATGACCTTCCTGCCTTGTAGTTTTGTTTTGTGAATCCAGATTGTCGTGCCCTGCAATATTCATCCTGACTTAAAATTGGAATATCTTTTTAACTTTGCTCCTGTTAGACCTCCAGCTCCTTTCAACATGTTTCCCATATGCATTTGACACTTGATTAACTTGCTAAAGGAGGGGGATATAAGGAATCTTCCCAGTGGAATATATATACATGGGTTTTGAAGGGAACCTGTTATGAAGTCAGCTATGCACTGTGTTGCAAGTTCACTCTAAACAGTAGGTTGCTAGGTTTTTTGCATTAAATGTAAGGACATGAAATTATATTTAGTGTTTGCCGTATTCTCATAATTCTACAACAGCAACTTTTGGCAAACATGGTATTGTAGCATGTAAGATTTTCCAAGTTGGATAGCACCCCAATATATTTTAATTGCCTTAATTTTCTTAATGATTACAAGGTGGTAATGTTTCAAGTGAAACCCCACCCTTTGTCAAGAGTGGGGACCCACTTGAAATGTTAGTTTCTTGTTGCTCTTAGGGTAATAAAAAGCATTTAAAGATACTGGAGTTCTGTCCTACTTGGAAGAGTGCTGGACTAGCATAGGATATGTGTTTTAATTATTAAAAGGTAAAAAGCACTTTTCTGGTATTAACAGCAATATATCAGGAAAAATTCCATTAGATTTTTAACTTTGGTTTTTGTTGTTCCCAACAGATCCAGATATTATGACAAATGCAGTATATATGACCGAAAACACAATGATTCTGACCTGTAACCTGTCTGCTAATTCTTTTGTCTCTGGCCACCGGTGGCTAAAGGGTGGTAAGGTCCTTAAGGAAGATAAGGACACTTCTAATATCATGACTTACAAGTAAGTTATCTTAGTTTTTCATTCCATCCTTGTGGTTGTATATGCATGAATTTTAATCTTATTCTGTCTTTATAACCTTTATAGACAAGTGGGTTGGAAACTTCTTGCTTTTATCTGACTTGAAATTTAGCCGCAGGAGTCTGTTTCTTCTGATAGTGAGATAGTGAACTGTCTGTGCAAAAACAAAATAAGGAATTTAGTTGGCATGTCTACTAAGACTTGTGTACTGTAAAGGTTTTGTTAAAATTAGTCTTGTGTACCTTTTTGCAGTGTTTCAGGGCTGCCTGAAGAGGGCTCGGGTCAGTACATATGTGAATTCTTGACTACACCTAATGTGAGCAAGGTTGTTAATGTGTCAGGTAATGTCCTTTAAGGGTATTTATCCAGTTCTCCTTTCTCTTAAAGCTTTGTGTAAAGTGACTTTCTATTGAATTTGTTTTGTTTTCTTCCCTGTTCAGTTTCACCCCAAGTGCACCACTACAAAGCAACAGAGCATGGCAATGAGGGAGATACAGGTGTGCTGACTTGTAAAAGCAGCTCCTTCCCACCTGTCACTGACTGGTCATGGTACATTGTCTCTCCTAATGGAGTAGAGGTTTGTATTAAGTATTCAAATTCGCTTCTAAAGCCCGATTTGGTCCCATCTTATACAAAGACTGTTATCTTGTGAAAACAAATAGCCTTAACCAACTTATTTAAAATTGAGCATAATCCAATTTATAATTTTTATTCAAACATTTGTGACAGGTTATGGAAACACAACTTTGCTGGCAATTAACCAGATAAACAATATTTTTGTTCTGCATTACCCCATGAAGTTATACTGGGACAAATGCTGCTCAACTGCCAGCTTGTGCAAACAAGTCTTTTATTTAAATTTTGACACTATGGGGGGGGGGGCATCTTTCCCCTGCTTTCTTGTCTAGCAGGTTATGGGATAATTTAAAACTATGCATGATCTTTGTCATTAGTATAAGGGCCTAGTGCACACTAGCATTTTGGTGTCAGGTGACCTGTCTGCTAGCTACTGTATTTCTGTGGAGACTGCACTGATCTATGCAAGAACAGAAAAGGGCACTCCAAGGAGTGCAGCACTGGTTGTTATAACTAAGTACATGTATGGAACCTGTTATCCAGAATGCTCAGGACCTGGGGTTTTCGGATAAGGGATCTCTCTGTAATTTGGATCTCCATAACTTAAGTCTTCTAAAAATAATTTAATATTGAATAAACCCAATAGGCTTGATTTGCTTTCATTAAGGACTAATTATATTTAAGTTGGGATCAAGTACAAGGTAATGCTTTATAACGGAGAAAAAGGAATGTTTAAAAATTTGAATTAATTGCTTATAATGGAGTTTATGGGAGATTAGTGTGACTGCGTGTCGACCAAGTCCAATATACCCTCTAGATTTTTGTCCACTAGGATGGAACCTCTAGTCCTAAATCCAATTTCTTTGTTTAAAAAAATAAATAAATAAATAAATAAAGCCTTAGAAATGTTACTCAGCTGGAGCTCTCCCTTTGTTAAACTTAAAAGTTCACAATAGCCTGTGCCCCCCCATTGCCAGGAAGGCGCTGTGGGAAGGCTCCTTATTTTATTTCTGTTTCTTTAGTGTTTTTAGAAACCTCTCCCTGCTGGCACCAGATCAGAACGTGCAAATCAGCAAGTAACATTCTGAACTGCAAGTAACTTTCGAAAACAAGTCTTGGGGCAGACTGATTTATAAAGCTTGGTTCTTTTTGTATGGAGCTCACTTTTTAATGCCCCTGTAAAATAAATGTGTCTCACAGATTTGCTGTGATGTGGATGAGAATTTAGTGTTTGCTAAAATGCTACTTGTACCTACATGTAATCTTGTACTTTTTTTTTTTTTTTCCCCTTCTCCCTAGGCCATAGGAAATGGAAGCTCAGATCGTTACGTTATAAAATCCTCTGGCAATCAGACGGTACTGAGAATACATAATCTGGATATTGAGAATGACCAACATGATTACACGTGCAATGGCACAAATGAGCTGGGTGCTAAAGGGGATGTAGTACACCTCCATGTTCGAAGTCGTCTAGCTGCCCTCTGGCCTTTCTTGGGCATTGTTGGAGAAGTAGTGGTACTGGTCACAATAATTTTTATCTATGAGAAGAGGAGAAAGCCTGATGAAGTATGTGAAGGTAAGTACTTCCTTACAGCTCTTGCACACAGGTGTTTTATGCATTCAGCATGCGTTTATAAACCCAACTCGGTTAAAAAAAAAATTTATATAATGTCTGTTTTTAAACCTAACTCACTTCAAGCAGTGAAACATGAATTCCATAAAATACAATTTAGTACATCCAGGCAGAATATAATGTCATCAATTAGCTAATGCAGAAGCCACAGATGCGATAAAAAAAAAAGAGAGTGCATGTCAATGTCTTACACATGTACTAAAGAATTTTCAAATCTACATCTGAGCTACAGCTGTCTGCAAACTTTAAAATTGCACCTAAAGAAGTTGTCATTCGGCTCCATTTGCTATGTAAGTTAGACAGGTTGTTTGAAACCGCTTTTGATCTGTATTATAAACAAGATCAAGCTCCCAAAACTTCTTTCTTATGATGATTGAGCATGACGTTCTTTTAATAATTGACCTGTAGCAGATTGTTGATTACTAGAAACTTGTATTCCTTAAATATAACTAACTGCTGGATCTTATGTCAAAGTTAAAGATTATACTTTGTCACCACCTATTGAATGTCTGTGTAGAAATAGCATCTTTTGGTATATGAACCCTACAAGATTGTTAAATAAGACTTCCACCACCCTCCCCATGCAATATCCGGTCTTTGTGTTTCAGCAGCATTAAATAGGTTAGCACTGCAAGGGTTATTCTAGTTCTGGTATTAAAGCTTTACAGCAGTATTGCTTTTGTCTGTTTTATGCAACAGGGAGTGTAAATTCCTGCTTTGGTAAGCATAATATTTGAATTACTGAGCTAAGCAGTGCCTGGGAACAAGAGAAGCCTTGCTTAGTTAATAGGTAGTAATGTTCAGCCCACTGCTTTGCATTTTTGGCGACCGCTCTAGCCGACTTACTCTAAATTTAACACTTTCTTCTTTCAGATGAAGACTCTGCAACAGGTGCTCTGTAAGTATACCTATATATACTAGCCGCCCCCCCCCCCCCACTAATTGTTTTATTCTGTGGGGACTTTAACTAAACTGCTCTTTTACAGAAAAAGTAATTCCGGCGCAAACCATGACACACTGCGCCAGAGGAATTCAAACTGAGGCCCTAAAGGTGAGTTATGCAGGTTTGCAGAATAGCAGTTTAAAGGTCCCACATAGTTAATGTAAATGGTCTATAAAAGTTGTCGGTAAACATTATTTAAAATGACCTGAAGTTTTAATGTTACTTGCACATCTAATTGCAGAGATGAGCAATATTTATCCCTTGCTGCTGCGGATTCTGTGTTTGGCTATATCTGCCAAACCATGTCTGAGGAGAAACCTCAGTCATCGGCCTAAGTTCTTCTGACCCATTGAGTCAGGGTATATGTAAGTGATCCTCTTCCTCCTTCTGAGGAAGCAGCAGAGTGAAAGAGCAAAAGACAGCTTTATCACACTACTACACATGTGTCGGCCCAAAGATTTTGAAGAAAAGTTGATTGCTCACACATACCCCAGCCAGGTGCAATTTTATGGTAATGGGAGCACCAGCCAGAGTATCTGGTAAGCGATCGGATACCTTTCCTGCTCCTTTAAGAAAAAAAAAAGTTAATACCGGCTATGGCATTATTAGAAATGCAAACTGAAAAAGGGATTCCAAATGACTCGCTTAACTTCAAAATTAGACTGACTTTTATATAATATGTATGCAGATATTTTACTTGGCTGGCTTCTCTTACATAATTTTAGATGTCAGAGCCAGGTACGCTGCAAATGTGTGCAGCCAGATACTGGTTTCAATAACAAATTTACAAATAACTTGTTGCTAATTTGTAATGGTTTAATTTTCTATTTGAAAGTAAAATTACTTTACCTTCCTAGAAGAAGGGAAGTTCCGTTTAAATATTCGGAAAGGATTTTTTACTGAGAGCTATGAAGTTGTGGAATTCCCTCCCCGAATCCGTTGTACTGGCTGGTACATTATATAACTTTAAGAAGGGGCTGGATGGATTCTTAGCAAGTGAGGGAATACAGGGGTAGGGGAGATAGCTCTCAGTACAAGTGAGGGAATACAGGGTTATGGGAGATAGCTCTCAGTACAAGTTGATCCAGGGACTGGTCCGATTGCCATCTTGGAGTCAGGAAGCAAATTAGAGAGGCTTCAGATGGGGTTTTTTGCCTTCCTCTGGATTAACTAGAAGTTAGGCAGGTTAGATATAGGCATTATGGTTGAACGTGATGGACGTATGTCTTTTTTCAACCCAACTTACTATGTTACAATGCTTAATTCTTTGTTGGAGTACAATTTTTAATACGTTCTGCATGATGGTATGTTTAAAGCATTGGATTGGGAACATGTAATTAAAGGGGATGTAGAGTGATTTGCTCTCTTGTATAACCATCTCAATGTCTATCTGTTGCAGGTATTCATAGAAGAACAGACACATTTGCTCCAGTTTTTTTTTTTTTTTTTTTTTTTTTTCCTCCGTCCTGCTTCCTGGTACCTCCACAATATCACATCTCTGCTAGTGCTCTGCCTAACCTATTTGTATTTTCCATGTTTGTGTTAACAAAGAGCCGCTTATATAAGCCAGGTTATACCTCCATAGGACATTTTACTTTAAATCTACAAATGTCATTAAAGCATCTGCTAGGTTAACCCACAGAGAATATATTTCCACTGATTCCATAATGATATTTCATTGTATTTTATCTGGAGAATTTTTTTTTTTTAATTTTTTTTTTTTTGCCTCTTTGATTGGTTTGACCTTGTGAGAGCTGTATATACTAAAAGGAGAATATCTTTGG
The DNA here is from genome assembly GCF_000004195.4 of Xenopus tropicalis. Lineage (NCBI taxonomy): Eukaryota > Metazoa > Chordata > Amphibia > Anura > Pipidae > Xenopus > Xenopus tropicalis. The sequence goes on from NC_030677.2 coordinate 105,667,587, forward strand.
GGGGGATTGGGTTAATGTTGTAGGTGTTGTCCCACAGTCCATTCTTTAATATTAAATCACTTCCTAGGGGAGCTCTGCAAGTGGATAATGGATTCTAAAATCTTTAGTGATCAGTTAAAATGTTTTTAAAGTACTTGTTAACACAGATCAGTTTAAAGTATTTATGTACTATTTTGCTTCTGAGAGAAGTTTTGATTCAAATAAACTTTTTTTTTTTTTTCCAAAATATGTCTTACGTCATTCATAAAGCTAATGGTGGCACCCTATAAAGATTGTTTTTCTGTTTTTTTTTTTTTTTTGACCAAGTGGGAACAGAGGGTCCAAAAAATCCACTGAATGCACCTGCAAACATTTTTCACAAGTAGCAATCACTCGTGTATTTAAAGGGATAGTTCACAGTCAAATTAATTGTTATAGAATGGCTGTTTCTCAGCAACTTCTCAGTTGGTTTTCATTTGTTACAGTTTCTGAATTATTTGCCTTTTTCTTCAAACTTCTTCCAGCTTTTAAATAGGGTCACTGACCCCAGAAGCCAAAAAACTATTCTTATATTTTATTTCTATTCAGGCCCTCTCCTATTCATATTCCAATGTCTCACTCACACCACTACTTTGTTGCTAGGGTGATTTGTACACTAGATACGCAAAAGGGGGTTGTGGGAGCACAACAAGGCTAAATAGAGTATACAAATACAATGAAAGTGCGACTGATCTGGCCAAATTAACTACAAGCATACAAAAAAGAGTGGGATTGACCAATGCACATTCCCTGGTCCCATTTCATATGCTAGTGCATGTATTTACAAAAAACGGGGTTTTAAGTTACGAAATTATGATCGTAAAATTGGTAAGCCACCATACCACATCAAGGTAAACACCCATATGGTGGTCCTATCTATTTACTTCTGGTCATATTTATCTAAGGCTGGCACTCACGTGCACCGTAATCAATCCCCCTCTCTTTTGTGTGATTTGTATACTAGCAACCAGATGGCTGCTAAAATTCCAAACTGAAGAGCTGCTGAGCTAATAGTAAAATTATAAAACCACATTAAAAAAAAAAAAAAATGGAAGACCAATTACAAATTGCTTCAGAAAATCACTCTCTACATCCTACTAAAAGTGAATATCACATACTGGGTTAACTTTATCAGCTGACATATGTGATCTGATGAAAAAGTCACTCCTTGTGGCTCTTATTAACCTGAATGGGAGACTCATAGAAATGAGAGCATCCCAAAAAAGCTCACTAGAGCTGCTATATTCTGCACACCATTTCTTGTTCAGTTTCAAGCTCTCCGGTGTGTAGTCTTGACTGGGATTTGGGTGCATATAGAAGCTGCTGGGCAATGCACAAGAGTCTCTCTAAAGATCGGCATGGTACAGTACCAGTATATTATACACAAAATTATCCCAGAGATACCTTAAAACAATCTCTAGCGAAGTCTTTAAAATGTTTCATTAGCTTACCCCAGTGCTATCCAACTTCTGTGGTACTGGGGCCAGGAATTTTTCTGGCCTACATGGTGGAGGGCTGATAATTGGACAGCACTGGCCTACCAAAATACAAAAATCACCCTGCCCTTTTGGTGAATAATCCCTTGTGGGGTTACCCTAAGGCAGTGATCCCCAACCAGTGGCTCATAAGCAACATGTTCACCAACCCCTTGGATGTTGCTCTCAGTGCCCCCAAACCAGGTAGTTATTTTTGAATTCCTGACTTGGTGGTAAGTTTTGGTTGTATAGAAACAAAATTTACTACAAAATAAAGTCTCCTGTAAGCTGATAGTGTGCATAGATGCTTCCTAATAGCCAATCACAGCCCTTATTTGGCACCACTATGAACTTTTATTATGATTGTGTTGCTCTCCAAGTCTTCTTACATTTCACAGTGGCTCACAAGTAAGATTGGGGATCCCTGCCTAAGGTCTTTTCTTGGTAGCTTAATGCACAGAATGTCTTAATGTCATATATACAGGTGTATATGTAAAAATATATATATATATATATATATATATATATATATATATATATAATTATATTTATTAGTACACAGGGAGGAGCACAACCTATACAAGTCCAAATGCCCTTGGTGCAGGTGAGAAACAAAAATATAATAGAGTGCCGCACTCACAGGGACTTGATACAAAAGAAAGTGTTTTTATTGAAAAAAATCCTTTTTTTTTTTTCAATAAAAACACTTTCTTTTGTATCAAGTCCCTGTGAGTGCGGCACTCTATTATATTTTAGTTTTATCAGAATCCCTATCTGAAAGGATTTATCAACACCCTGTTTGTTTTGGCCAGCTGCTAGATAGTTTGGTTAGAAACTGATAAATCTGTTCACTAATTTTGCTCATTTATACACATCCTAAGGGCTCTGGCACGCGGGGAGATTAGTTGCCCGTGAAAAATCTCCCTGTTAGCGGGCGACTAATCTCCCCGAAATGCCATCCCACCGGCGAAAATGTAAATTGCCGGTGGGATGGCATACATGGCGGTAGTTGCCTTGAGAGGAAACTTATGCGATTTCAGTGAAATTGCGGCGCCGCGTATGCCATCCCACCGGCGATTTACATTTTCGCCGGTGGGATGGCATTTCGGGGAGATTAGTCACGGGCGACTAATATCCCCGTGTGCCAGAGCCCTAACTGGGGTTTTTGATACCTAGTTTGCCTAGTTTTTATTACTATATACATATCAATAGCTCTTATCTTAAAAGATACTATATATAAAAAAATATACCATAAACAAGATAAAAATAGATGTATGTTTATTTTAAAAATAAGCTATTTTTATCTTGATCTAGCATTCATAACCGGGGCACATGTAAAGCTGCAGCCAATAAGCCAGCAGACCTAATACAGCCCCACTCCTGTGGAAAAGTCAGGCAATGTCATTAGTGCAAAGAAAGAAAAATTGCAGTCTCTAAACAAAAAGAGCTCCAGTTCACGTCCAGCTAAGTTGCTTTCAGGTGCTAAACAGACCAGGGGCTATAACTAGAGGTCCATGGGCCCCAGTGTTAAACACAGGCCTGGCTCCAGAAACTAGCAATACAGTTAGCTGCCCATACATATACACTCTTATTAACACAAATGACTGTAAAATCCTAGTTTTATATATGAATAAACCGTGTAGCAAAACCAGATGTGTTGTCTATATAAAATGTGAACTGAAAGTTTAAAGCTGCTCAGAATCTTTGAATAATTATACAAGCAACAGTGCATCTGTCCAATGGTGTAAGGCACCATCTACTGCACTCTACTGCAGCTGTTTTTCGATAGATCAGAAAGTTAGGCTAGACTTAGGAAACTTCTAATTGAGCAATTTAACAGTAGCGTCACCTTCTTGGATTGGGGCATACAACTTTTAGCAGATTTTAATCTTCAGGCCTATATATTACATTGTCGTCAATAATCCTAAAAAAAGAGAATACAATGACAACATAAAAATGTGTTCTGCTATTTTGCGGCAGCATTTACAGTATCTATTGTACTTAGCTGAAGCCACTTGCTGGTGAGTGGAAGGTTGTGAATACAAGAAGTTTGTATTATATGTGTTTATCTGATTTGAGCAGTCCAATACCAATCTGTTTAGTGGGGAGTTAGGGCTCAGTGCTGTTCAGCAGGCAGGAAAGATTTGGATAATTTTTTTTTTTTTTTTATTTTTTTTTTACCCAAAAACAAATCATTTAAACACATATTTCTGTTACCTTTGGATTTCTGTTAATGGCTAATGAGTTTGTGTACAAATTAACAACTTACATTCATATTCTCAGTGAGCTACTGGCCATTAAAATAACAGTTATTACATTGTGTAATTAAAAAAAAAAAAAGCAGAAATCCTATCTTCAGTTTACTTAATATTAAGGCTTTATCAATCTATAGTTTTTTTACAGCTTCTTCAAAACCGATTTGGTTTGGTCATGCATTGATTCAACAGGCAGACTCCTGAAATGAAAGCATAGTTACTCCAATTATTAATAATATAGTTACCTTAATTTTCATGGGATACTAAAATATTATTTACGTGCTGCTCCAAAAACGTAACCAGAAATAACTGAGAAATAATTTATGTGTAGCTGAATAAAAAAAATGGCCCTTTAAATTCCTAAGCATATAGATATATCACATTTTCTGAACAAATACACAAATTATATGTATAACAGTATTTATAGTCTCGGTGATTCACTTGGAAATAAAATACTCAAAATAACAGGCCTATTCTACATGTTGGTGGTAAAGTTACACTTGTGTATTACAAATATCCAAAATGCTTTTTTTGGTTCAGAAACTCACCTTATATATATTATACATATTTTACCCTTATCACTAGGTAAATTTGTCACATATATTGCTTTTCCTCCATTTCCAAACTGCACAATTTGATATTTTCTTGCTTCAAAAGGGTGTTTCCTAAAATTAAAGAATTACAAAAATGTGATTCTTCTGCTGTTGTTGGCACTACATATTTAAATATTTTATTATTCCTTTTCTCTCCCCCCAAAAATCACAAGCTCCAAGCATGCCAGCTGTTACAATTCCAGACTAGATAGAAAAAGGAGTTAACATAAACAAAGTAAAAAATAAAGAGCAGTTATAAACTATATTAAAACATTACTAACTCCATAATACAGCAAGTTAATTTAAAGGTGAATGTTAATTATACATGTTCAAGGGTCTTTAAGTTATATGTAAATATAAATATTATTAAAATTATTATCTGTCTGTACCTTTCTCTCCTATGCCATGATAGATCAGACTTTTGAAACAATGTAGCATAAGCCAACCAATTAGCAGACACGAGAAGAAGCATGCAAGGCTGACTTCTGCTATATAGCTTCAAGAAACAGACCTAGCAGTGCAGAAAGAGATACCATTTTCTTTATTAGGGAAACATTTAATTTTGTTTTAACATTTTTCAATGAAGCACAGGATGATTACTGACATTTGAGGACTCTTTTACTGTGTAAAGTGCCTACTACAATGCAACGTTTCCCCCCAAAATTGTAGCAGGGTTGCAGCCACCAGGGGAGTTGCACCATAGGCAACTGAATCATGAACTGAGAATTGCTTAGCTTCATGTTCGCAAACTTGCCGATTATGTTGAGTAATCATTTGAACAATTACTAGGCAGAGCTGATATCTCTATTGGATCTTCTTCATCATCTTCATAAACCAGAATATTTATTGGTTCAACACGTCTGGAAATAAATAAGAGTGCAGTTTTAAAAAATAATTTGTTGAACATATAGTTATATCATATTTTCTTTTGAACAATAAGGTTATGAACAAATACAAAAATTATATTTATATGTTCAGGGAACCACTTATTTTAATTATAACGGGGTGGGGGGGGGGGGTCTATTTTAAATGTTTATGTAGGTAAAGTAACATTTGTAGCTACTGTGGTTTCCTTATAATAAAATTCCAAACATAACTATTCTGATCCATAATTTAGTTTGATTTAATTGGTATAGAGAAATACTCACGTGTTCAGGAAACACAGTTTCCTCTTTCTGTGGTTTTGAAACCAAAGTTTATAGCTGTCAATGGCAAAATGTCTTTCTCTGGTGCTTGAAGTGTTTGTTCTAGATCTAGTTCTCTTCATCTGTGGTCTCATCTATCCACTGCAAAATGGTTACCCTGTAGGAAGAAAGGAAATGTAATAGTAACAAACAATTCAAATGAATACAGTGGTCCTACAAAGATTAACGACTCATACCGAAACCCTGCTATCATCCTGCCCAGCTAAATATAAGCTACATAGTAAATGATTTTAAGTCTTGGAGTTATTTAGTTCTAGTTCCAAAAACTAAATCCACTTGCTAACCATTTGCCAAAATACCAAATTAAGTTAAAATACAATTTTATAACTCTACTTAGATAAATTTTAAGCCGTACATAACAGTTATGTCACAACATGATTTCAGAGCAATGAGTTGGGCTATAAATATAAACAATTTCTTACCTCTTATATGTGGGTTTATGTAGAGTTCCTTTGGGTTTCAGGTTAGTGGAATGCTACAGAAGTTGGCGATGCATAAACATTGCCTGGTGCACCATTTGCCTTTTCTATAGTTAAAATGCAATTTTCTGCCACATATTCCTCTTCTGTAGATGCAAATTTTCCTAGTACCATACATTCCTATTCTGTAGCTGAAACATGGTCTGGTGCCACACATTCCTGTTCTGAATATATCTGAATAAGTTTAAAGAGCAATTTGATAAAACGTCTTACCTGTTGGTGCTTTACTACCAGGGTGAGCATTTATGACCTGGAGAAAAACCAAAGTCTGGGGAAAAAACAAATGCAATCATTGGTGAGAAAAGGGATCATTTTAGTAACTGCATGACCTTTTTAAAAGAACTATTTAATAAATACATAGCTCTTAGACTGGCATAACAATTATGCTAAGTATTTATATTGCAGTTAGAGTAAATCCTAGCCTAACACTTGAACTGGTTTCTTGTAGACTGAGCTGTATTGTTTGCTTTTTTCTCTGTCCCAATCTTAGTGAAGTTAGTTATATTCATTTTTTTTTTTTGAAAATGTTTTTATTGAGTTTTTACATATAGGTTACATTTGCAGTTCATATTTTCTGTATCGTTTCTGTATCTTTTGACAGAAGTATTTATTTCTTTGTCAGCATGTTTCATCTATGACATTGCATGGTTTAGATACTGATATTGTAACTTTATCTTCTATATGCATCTCATTTAACTTAATATTTTCCAATAAACCAATAAAATATCAACTTGGTGACCCACCTTCAAGCTCAGTCTGTTTATTCCTTTTTCTTAGGAGATAATTGTTCTCTTTGATAATATTTTGGCGGTTCTATGACTCCTGGGAGGCTCCAATTGTTGTGATCTCTCATTATTTGTAGTTGTTTGTATGTATGTCTGGGTTTCTACTAATAGTTGGTTGTTTCTTATGAGTTCTGTTTCATACCATGTCGTGTTCTGTAGAGAGTATATGGTTAGGTATTTAGCGTGTTCTGGGAGGGATATTATGTAGTTTTCCCAGTTTGTGAAAAATTTGGTTGTGTTTTGTTCTCTATGTATCATTGTTTCCAGCCAGTCCATGTAAAAGATATAATGCAGTTTTTGTTTGGTCAATTCTATTGTTGGTTGTTCTGGGGTTAGCCATAGGTGTAGGATTGTTTTGCGTGCGGCAGCGGCGAGGTAATCTGCGAGGACTCTTTCGGATTTTGTAAGTGGGGTCGGTTGTTTTAGTTTGCTGAAGAGTGCCCATTCTAAGGAGAGGTGTAGAGTTTTATTTGTTAGGCTAGACCAGTAATTGCTAATTTCTGTCCAGAAATTTTGTATTTTTGGGCATGTCCAAAGGCAGTGTTCTAGATCTGCTTCTGGGGTGTTGCAGCGTAGGCAGTTGGATGTGGGTAGGTTGCCAATTTTGTGGCATCTGAGCGATGTCAGGTAAGATTTATGTAAGATTTGGAGTGCCATAGTTATATTCATTTTATTTTGGTGGTGCTGTTATGTTTAGAATTTGCTGCCAAAACAAAAATAATTGAAAATAATCACTATGTATACATGTTCATTTTTCCCCATTCAGTTCCACTGATATTTTCTACTAAAAAGATGCAACAGTCTGAAAGTTGCCCCTTTATATGTCCTATAACATTAAACTCACCATTCCATATATTTTTTCATATATGCATGTTGATTACTAGCTGTATTTACAACTGAATAAATTTCCTGAAGTTGACATTTCTCTGTTTACCTGATAAAAAGCAAGGAAGGCTGAATCCAATAATAATGATGTACACAAGAAAATATGTGCTATACATCTTCATTCTAAAGTTTCAAGGTTTATAATTCTGTTGCATAAAGCGAGAAGGAACAAAAAGTGACAATACATGTACAGGTATTGATAGACAAACACAATATATTTAATTAACAACTGCTCAAAAGTATTAGTTTGTCACTATGGTTTTTATTATAATTTGCAAAGATAAATTGATTTGTCCACTCTAACCAATACTAAAACTTGGTTTCTCATCTCCTTAAATGCCTGGAGTAGCATCAATCACAAACACAATTGGTGAAATAAACAGAAGTAGTGCTCACTATTGGATGCAAAGGGGTAATATTTATGCAAGAGTAAAATGAAAGCTCACAATACTCCGCTCTCTATATTTGGGGCTGCTTCGATATAGCAAGTCTTATACCCCTGCATGTGGTTTCACTGCAGCATTTATCATAGTGCAAATATGGCTTGTCTTATATAAAATGCACGGAGACCCACCTGTGAAATTAATTTAGATTTTTTTAAATCAGACTTTACAAGCACACAAATTATGTCAGAGTGCTAATTAGCTCCTAATGGCAGATAACATTTGAAACTAACCACATTAAACTGAGAAAGCTGCTGTTGTATGGAGGCCTTGACCTGCCTTGTGGTTTTGAGCTTGTTTCTTGATATGCTTACCTATAGAAATGCTATAAAATAAGCACTTTGAACAACAAAAGCATATTAGAGAAGTGAATACTTAACTAGCATCCTGGTGCTGCTAGTTCCTGAGCAGGTAACAAGCACTGGAACTCTTATTGGGATGTTTTTTTTCCCCCCTCCCATGTCCTAGTGAGATTGCTTAGTAAAGCTAGCCATCACCAATAACCTATTTATCCACTAATACATGTGTTCTTTTAAGTATCGCTGTAGATCCTTGAGTCCTAAGCCACTTTTGTATAGCTTAGAGCAGCTAGAGTGCACCACTACAACTATCAGATGACTAAATACAAGTTAGACCAGCGTTTTTCAACCGCTGTTCCGCGGCACACTAGTTGTCTGGTGTGCCGTAGGTGAAGACAAGACTCCCCCGGTCCCCTCTGGGACACCTTCCACTTCCTGGCTCCCTGATGCCCGGAAATCGTCACTGCCTGTGACGTCATCCGGCATCGGATCCAGGAGGGCGGAGCAACCAGAGAGGAGAGGCAGCACTATCCTGCCTTGGCACAACCCGACCCGGGGGAGCAACTGCCCAGGCCCTGCCCCGACAGACCAGATCCACCAGGGGCCAGGCCCATGCACAGCCGCCCTACTCCCCACCGGAGGACAATCCCGGGACACCCCTGGATGCTGCAGCCTGACATGTAAGAAAACAATTAATAATAATATATATATAATATAAAATTTTTGTGTGTATAAAAAAAAAAAATCAGTGGGGGGGTGGGTTTGTTGAGAAAATGTCCCGGAAAATACTTTCTTTGTGTTTATTTGATTCCTATTCAAGAGAATTACTTTATATATAGTCAATATAGGCACAGAGTTAAATTTTTTAACATTTTCTAATGGTGGTGTGCCTCGTGATTTTTTTCATGAAACAAGTGTGCCTTTGCCCAAAAAAGGTTGAAAAACACTGAGTTAGACAATGTGGAAAAGAGGGATTGATGAGATTCCAAGCTGGTACCCATTTTATTGGATTCATATATAATCCTTTGTTATTTGGCAGCCAATGTTTCACCTATTCTTGCCAAATGAAAGTCACTTGTTAGAATTTAATTACAGTCCGTTTTTGGAGTTGTGTGCTTAGTTGAATTACATACAGTATTAGTTATGAATAAAATAGCTTTTCCTCATAACTATCCTATTCTGTATACCTATACAGAGATGTAGTAACCCCATGTCACTAGTGAATTAGTGCATAATTAGCACAGTTAACGTGGAGTAAGTTGGCATTTCTGCCAATACTGAATTTTATTTAGCTGTTTAGAGCATATGTCACAGTATCTCTATGCCACAATACTTGACACTGTATGACTTTGCACTCTCAGATGTATTTTTGTTCACATTGAACCACTGCTTCTGAACCAAACATTACTATGTTTACTAGGATAATCAGTGTGTAGATAGGACAGTCCTGTCCAACTTTAAAACTCAAGGTCCTGTGGCCGTGTGCTTTTATACAGGCCATAAAGCCCCTGAGGTGACTTCAAATATTCTTATATTTTACAAGGAGGATTTTTTTTTTTAAATAATGCACAAGTTTCAGTGAGTCATTACACAAATCACATCACTAATCACGGTTTGTAAGGATACATTTTAAAAGGATTTTCATTGCTCTTGTGTGTTATACACCTGCTTTAGTACTATAATATTTTAATGGAGTAAAATCCTGTACATCATTTTTAAGCTTGCTATCAAATCAAGGTATCCTGGAATATATTTATTTTATACGGATAGAATTCTTAACAATGGTGAGAATGTAATAATTTATCAGTTTCCTGGGAAACCAAAAGTAGGGCACTATGAGCAGCTGCTGCCCTGCAGACTGGTAAGAATTTCAAATAGAAGTATAGAAACATATTTTAGGGGTCTTGTCAGATCTGCTGTAATGTAAGCAGATACCATCTGGCTAGCTTCAATATAATTTGGCTTTACGTGGGTTAAAATCATTGTCTTGCAGCTAAGGCATTTTAATTGGTATAGTATATCTCCACTTTACAGTTAAACCAACCCTTCCAGAATGCAGAGACTGCTTACTAATCACTGAAGCTGTACCTTGTTACCAGTGGCCTGTACAGCACAGACTCAGGGTATCAACAAACATGGCATTAAGTTGAGATTGGCTTTAAATTGGGATAGAAATATTTGTGAGCTCTAGAATTTAGATACAAAGATGCTGGCACAACCAGGCAATTATAAGCAGGGAGAACCCTGCGCATTTATTTAGTGCAACACATGTGCACAACATAATGTATGTGTGCTCTAGAATATAATTGAAAGACAAAATAGCAACATTTGTGATTTTATTGTACCTATTGCTATTCTCAGGAGCTTTTAGAATCTATATACTATGTGGGCACTCTCTGAACTTTGCACAAGACTTTTTGGTAAACTTGGTGTGGTCTTTTATGCCCCCCTGAGGCATGGTATTGGATTGCAATAGACTCATATTTATAAGTCTAGGTCTAAAAAGGGTAGCACCATCATCTTTATTAGAAGATGCCCATGCATAACACCCCATGCAAGAGAGCACAGATTCTGATACAGCTTTGAACACTGCATTCTACAAGGATTCTAACATTTATTGTGTTTTTGCAAGGACTGGTATTTGTAAGCTACTTGCTGGGAAGGTGACAAATTTGGGTTTTGTTCTCATTTGCTAGTTGAATATATAAAGTAAGGCTATATAAGGAATGTATTAAAAAAGCCAGCCAACATAAACTGTCTACTATATATCAGTGAAGGTAACTTTACAAAATATAGTCTGATAACATTATGAGCTGATTTTGGCCTTTAAAGGTGGCCATACATGTTGCAATCCGTTTGTCTGGCAAGGTCGGACTAATTAGATCTAATTGACTCTAGGGCCAAACAACTGAATTAACCCGGCGGGCATTGGCACCATCTGACCAAGGACCGCATCAGTGAGCTGATGCATTCCCCAATCCGACAGAAAATCAAACCTGCCTGATCAAGATTTGGGCAATTTTTGGTCAGGTAGGCCCGTCATGGATGCCCATACACAGTCAGATAAGTTGCCAAATCATTCTAAGGATGAGGTCACGAGAAGCGTAGATCTATGCTATTGGTGGATATCCGCTGCATGTGCCTGCACCCAGATTCAATGCTTATGGGCACAGTCACAATTAGAAGATTTTTCAAGCGTACGGGTGGATTGTTAGCCTACGTTTAAATGCAGGCTGAAAATCTGTCTCATGGGGCGTTACCTGACTGATCAATATGCAGCGGTTTCACTCTGTTTAAGACTGCAGTATTTTGTTTCACCATATTTAGTCATCTTTCCCATTCCTTTAGACACTCATGTTATAGCTTGACCTTAATGTGTTATTCAGCACCATTAAATGCACTCTGTCTTTTTTTGAAACCGAATTGGTAGAACAATCGTGTCACTGAAGGCCATATTAAATTGATAAAAAGTAAGAACTAATTAAAGTGATAGCATGGAGTTGACATTTGACTCAGTGTTCTGCAAATTCATGTGCCCAGCAAGCATTGTGTGCCATTTGTTCAGGAGTTAGCATGATGCAGAGAAGCAGAGAATCTTCTTACGTACTTGCCTATATTTTCCAACAATCTGCAAAGCTAAAACTACTAAACCAATTCTATATCAGTCACCTTCTGTTGCTCTTGGTTATTGCTCTGAAGCCCACTGGAAAGAACTATCACTGATATGCCCCTTTTCTGGTGTGTTTTCTATGACTTGTGTCAATGCAAACTGTAGGAAAGTGTGTTAACTGACATCATGATAAAAGTCTGTTTTCTGATTCTACATAGGACTTCTCCTAATATGTTTGCATACCTGAAAATATGCCAGAAAAAGATCCATAACTGGCAACACTTAGGTTTGCATCTTTAATTTAAAAGCCTTCCAAATGCTTCTGCATGCTAGATTTATTATGGTAAGCTCGATAGATGTGTCAAAATATTGGAGTGACAGTGCTAAATGTGCTCCCTTATTTGTTGTCTGGCTGGTTTCTTTAAAGAAGAAGGAAAGGCTGATAAAGAGTTAATCTCAAGCTGCAGACATACCTTCAGTTCTCTCAATAGCGCCCTTAAGTCTCCCCATATTTCTCCCGTTCAGATGATCAAAAGTCTTATTGGAAAAAAAAAAAAACTGAGAAAGACCAAGACCAGTGTACATGCTCAGGGTGTAAGACTATGAGGAAGCTTCCTGCTGATTGGCTCAGATGCACAGTCCTAAGGGGAGGGGGAGTTCTTAGCATTCTTGAGGGAGGGGGGAGCAGGAGAGGGAAGAGAGGAGAGAGCTGTATGTCTCTGGCAGAGGAAAAACAAAGAGACAACAAATTCTGTTTCTTTTTACAGAGAACTCAGTGCAGAGTTTCTGTGAGTGCTTATGGCTGTATTTACATAGACCTTTCTGATAAAGCTTACTTAGTTTTAACCTTTCCTTCTCCTTTAAGCACTTCAGGTCCTTACACAAGTTGATTTGTAACTGCATTTCTGTGAATTAGCTTTTATGTTCAATCCAGCAATAACAGAAAAGCCAAAAACAAAAACCCAAAAGTAATGTAAATTTACTTAGGGTGATTCTTTGAGAACCTTTGGTATTCAAATTAATTTTCTATCTTTAGTGGTTTTATACTACCAATCGCAGGCTTTTAGCTTAACTGAAAGTCAGCATCCCAAGGGTTTATTGAATCCAGGAAGTGCCTAGACAGTTAGGGCAGGGACAGCCAAGCTGACCATGCACCCTAGGCCGCCCAGACAGGAGGGAGGTGCTGCTCAAAGACAAGCGACAGGGGAATGGGAGCGTGGACTAGGGGTATGCGGGGCCTAGTTTACAGCAATTACTTTTTTTGGGAGGGGGGTGTTAAGATACCCTTTAAGCAATAATGCAGTAGTTTAAATGTCTGTAGGTAGTCCTGCGGAGTGGGAGGGGGGAGCTGGGAGAGGAAGGACAGACGGGCTGGGGGGACCTGGAAGAGGGAGGACGCAGCAGGAGGGAGGAGCTGGGAGAGGGAGGATGGACGGAGCGGGGTGGGGTGGGGGAGCTGGGAGAGGAAGATCAGACGATGTGGGGGGAGCTGGAAGAGAGATGATGCAGCGGAGAGTGGGAGCTGGAAGAGAGAGGATGCAGGAATGGGCCATAGTTTGACCTCACAGCAGGGAGCTGGATTGAGGGGGAAGACGACTATACAGGGTCAGACTGGGCCCGACCCTTGCCGGCGCTCCCCCTCCCGAACGCTCCTCCCCTGACGTGTCAAATTTATGCTCTTGGGGGAGGACATCGGGTGGGGGCCCTGCGAGGGGGGTTAGGGGGGCCCCTACGGGGGGGTGGTTAGAGGACGCACCCGGCTGAGTGCACCTGCAGGGCCCCTGGGACGGGAGTCCCAGTGGGCCCTTCACACCTCAGTCCGACCCTGCGACTATAATCTGGCCCCTCAACAGTCTGAGGGACCATGAACTGGCCCTTTGCTTGAAATGTTTGAGGACCCCTGTTTTAGAGCAACCCAACTTGCTTGTCATTCTTCCAAACTAGTCATTCTTTCTTTCTTAAAGAAAAATATCTCCCCTTTTGACATGAGTTCATTTAGTTGGGCTTATGTAGAAAATGTACATAAACACTATCTGAATCTCTAGAAATAAATATAATTTTGTTTTACACAGACATACCTGATTCCACAGATTAAAAGGAAATCATTATAATCTGTCTCCTGACAGTGTAATGAAACCCCACCCTCACCTTGTTCCAGTGAGGTGAAGTGATGAAATTCTAGATCTTGAAGTCCCTCTGATTTCAGTGGAATGCCATCCACCATGGAAAGCTGAGGGTGTTGAAGTCCCAGAATTTCCAGTCTCCAGTCTTTGGAATCAAGAGATATTATATATTTATATATATATAGATTTATTTATATCTGAAAGTTTAGATTTCTACATAAACCCAACTGAATAAACCTATATTAAAAAAGGGAGTATTTTTTCACTTTAACAACATTTTGTTTTTTATCTTTATATGAAATTAACAAGATGTGACGTATAACCGGCTGCAGTTTAATGGACTGCTGCTCTTAAAGAGAATGTAATATAAAAAAACAGTATCCTACATAGCCTGGATGTGGTTCCCTTAATTCAATTAACATTATTTTATTAACTCAATTCCTCTTGTTAGCATATAGCAAATCAATATTAGTGTTTCTGCCTTTTCCATTAGCTTTACTAAGTCTTCGTATCAGGCTCAGTGAAATGCTTAGGAAGCAGATGTAACTTGTAATTATTATGAACTGGGAGGAGGTGTAATTTGTATAAACAGGAAAATGAGTGGTTTATTTGTATAAATATAATACTAAACGAAACCTGTTAATGAGAGAGTTACTCAACAAACGAAAGGGCTCACACTAATATTATACTGTTTGTTTTTATACCTATGTATATGTATAGTAGACATAAAGTACATACAGGCCCAGACTGGCAATCTGGATTCTGGCAAATGCCAAAGGGGCTGCTATAAGATGCCATAGACAGTCACTATTTATTGGGTTGGTGGGGGTCTGTTTGGGCCCTGCACCCCCCAGTCCGACCCTGGGAAGTGGGGTTTTGATGGTGCATTAAACTGGTGGTCAAAAAGCTGCAACCCATATGTGCCATAAGCTTGACAGTGGGTCTTGTAAAACCTCATTTTAAAACTGAATGACACGTTACACAACTAAATTGGTACTATCATAAGAAGAATTCCCAAAGGGTGGAATGCCAATGCAAATAAAGTTAACCTTTGAAACACAGTTCAGATCCCTCTCTCTGCTTAATAATTTTTCCTTACAGTCTTCCATAGCAGTGACAATGTATTTTTAGGTGTGCCAAGAAGGTCCTATGGGTGAAAATTACAATTAGATACTGCACATAACACATGCTGAATTACACCACTATACCTCCTACTGAGGACTTAATTACTACTAACAGCACTCAAAACTATATTTAACACTATACTAAATTCCATGTCCCTGCAAAATTATTTGTTGTCTTCACAAAATTAGGTATACGACTAGAGGCAGTGCTTGTGAATTTTGTAGGTTTTGTTTTCATTTATCCCTATCTGTTGGCAAGCCACCTGTCACCTCTGCAGCTCTGTACAATGTCATTTGTGCCACCTCCCCTGGCTGGAATGAAACAGAGTATTTATCACTAGGTGTCACTGGCAAAACTGTGCTTCTATTTTGAGGAGCTGTGCTGGCAGCGCATAGATGATAGGAGAGAGGGGAGTGTGGGGGGGAACCATGCCGGTCACAGTTACATGTGGGGAGGGGTGGCTTCAAAATGTCAGCACAATACAGATCGCCTGGGGAGAATGTTGTAATGAGCTCAAAGGGAGATCTTTTTAATTAGAAAAACAGGTAACCCTTTGTTTGCTGAAGAGAGAACCATACTCAAAACATCTCTTAATAATAATTAGGTTGCCATAAAACAAAGCCTCTCAAAGACAGCCTTCAGAATCCAGCAGCCCCTGCCCATGCAGGTTACAAGAATATCACCATGTGGGCACAAGGATTATAAATATCTTCCAGCAGGACAGTCATTTTCTCTGTTATAGCCACAGGATGATCTGTCAAATTGATACAACTGACACCAACCTTTGTTCATGATTACTTTTTTAACTCTTTCACTGATCAAGTTTTTCACAAATGTGACTGACCCTGTTTGTAAATGTTGCATTTTATTCCTACTGAAATTTTATGTTTAAATGCCATGAGCCCAAACTACATAATATAAATATGCTTGTTTTTTTATGGATGCACAATAAAATTCAACATAAAGTGGGTCATTAAAGCAAAATGTAGAACTTTAGAAAAAACATGAAGGAAAGATGGTTGTCTTTTAGAATTATATCATAGTATATATATATATTATTTATTATGGGACAACATGGTGGCACTCCAGCTCCAGCCAGGGCACTGTCTACACAAGTTTGTATGTTCTCCATATGTCTGCAAGGGTGTTATTAATGTAAACCACCAGACCTAAACCATACTGCTTCCTGTGGCTCAGCCTGGAGGAGCAGCAGCCAGTTAACCTCAGAGGGCCGATTCACTAAAGTGCGTTAAAATGTGCGCTAATTATAGCATGCGGTAAAAATTTTATCGCGTCCAATTTTTCGCGTCTTAATACACGATTCACTAAAAGTATATTTGCGTTAATTTAGACGCAATGCTGCTTGCGCTATTTAAGTCGTGAAGACTATTTTCGTGCGGTATTTGACGGAAAGCACGCTAATCAACGCATCACGCACAAATAGTTGCCGCGTGTGGAAAAACGCACGCCTTATTAGCCATACACAGCATTACTTTCGTAAAACTACTTTTATGAAAATGACCATTTCCCTGCAAACTGGCGGCTGCATCACTCTAGGGCCAACACATACTTGAATAAATAACACTGCAAAGTCCACATTTTATTGCCAAAAGCTCATTAACTGTACTTTTCTATAATTACCGCTTCCCTAAAGTAGGTGTTATTTCTTGCATAGACTAATGCGATATTTAGCGCGTCCAAGTGTTTGTGAATCATACCTTAGTATTATTTCTGCGCGCTAATTAACGCAATGCGAAAAATTTTACGCATGCGACTTAACGCATGCAATAATACTTTAGCGAATTATGCGTTTTTTTCACATCAATTTTAACGCAAAAAAACGTGCGATAAAACTTATCGACCTTTAGTGAATCAACCCTCAGGTCCCTTGTCCTAGACCAGGGAATTGCTGACAGTG
The DNA here is from genome assembly GCF_000004195.4 of Xenopus tropicalis. Lineage (NCBI taxonomy): Eukaryota > Metazoa > Chordata > Amphibia > Anura > Pipidae > Xenopus > Xenopus tropicalis. The sequence continues at coordinate 105,684,800 of NC_030677.2, forward strand.
GGTTTTCTTCCAGGTACTCAAGTTTCCTCCAAAAACTTAAAGGCAATTAGGCTGGAGAAACTGACCACAGTCTTCTCTTATAATAAGGTTATTAGACTGTCAGGTCCACTGGGGCAGAGAATGATGAATAATCTTTATAAAGAGCAGCAGAATATGCCAGTACTATAGAAATAATTATAATAACCATACTGTTCTCAACATAAGATACAGGAACATCTTTTAGTATCTATACCATCACAAAAATGGTCGGTCAAGGTAAAAGATGTAAAAGGGCAATATTTACTGATATATATATATATATATTTATATTCCAGTTTGGTAAGATACTTTATTAGGTCAAGTATTCATTCTGGGGGATTAGTTTCCTTTAAACAAGTCAATGCAGTCATCACTCTAGCGAGATTTTTATACCTGTTCCATATTTGCCCAATTTACAAAAAGTTATCGGTCAGGTAGGCCCACCGATATGCCCCATTCACGGGCAGATAAGCTGCCATGACGGACTGGAGGCTCCATTAAAAAGTAGAAATATTTTAGTTACAGGAGGCTCTGTAAAGCAAATGTGCTAGCCCCCCCCACCCTACGTCCTCCCCTGAGCCCACATAATTGAATGCGCCAGGGGAGGAACGGTAAGCAGGGGGAGCGCTGGCAAGGGTCGGGCCGAGTCTGACCCTGAATATATAAAGTAGCTAGTGTTAATCTGTGGTACCAATGAGGATTCTAGAAATGGCGCTCAAATTTTAAAGCTCCAAGGCCTAATAGAATACATCCAATATAATTAGATATGTAATTGTTGCAAGTGATGCCAAGAGCATCAGCAAAAATAAGCAAGATACTGTATTACTGTATTCCAAAAAGGGGTCTACATAAAAGGAGTGTGTAATTCTTCCCAATTATTAAGCACAAAACTGCACTGTATAGAAAATACAGTGCAGTTTTGGTCTCCAGTTGTTAAATATTATTGAAATAAAGAAGACCAAGAGAAGAATGACTAAGCTGAAGGGTATAGAAGGTATCAGTGATGAACACAGGTTGGCACCAGCACTATTATGACATCCAGGGTAACTAGGGTTACACTAGCAGTTGTGTAAAGACCATGTACAAACTGTCTACATTATATTGGACTACCCTTTTAACAATTTCTGTCATCTTCAAGAATTTGGAAACTTCCATTAGCATACCAGTAGCTCAGCTTGGTGATCTGACTAGAGATGAACACTGGGCCATAAAGCAATGGGTTAAACAGAATGTGATTCCACAGTACTTACTTCAAAAATTACTTTTACATTACCTCAAGTCATTGAAACACATCTGTTGCTCAGTTGCCTTTTCAATTGCAGTCTACGAGAAGAATGGAAGTCACTAATAGTGTTTCTATTGATTTCCAGTCATGCTATCAATGTTTCAACAGATCGTGCAAACCCCAGCATTATACACACTAGAAATATTTTCTGCCTGTCCTTCACAAGTCACTGAACTCATAAGGTAAAACAATTACTGTGTACCACCCACTCTTCAATCAGTCTGTGTCAACAGTCTCTTCTTAATCAGTAAAGCAATCAGGGCTAAAGAAACTGTCACATCTTATAAATTGTTTACTTTAAGTATTGTAAAGTATATTATATTATAAATGGTTTTAGTAATAACATTTATGGTGGCTCAAAACTAGTCATATTTTATAGGCTGGCATATACAGGTATAGGACCCGTTATCCAGAATGCTCGGGAAGGGTATTCCGGATAAGGAGTCTTTCCGTAATTTGGATCTCTATACCTTAAGTCTACTAAAAAAATCAATAAAACATTAATCAAACTGTTTTGCATACGATAAGGATTATTTATATCTTAGTTGGGATCAATTACAAGGTACTGTTTTATTATTACAGAGAAAAAGGAAATCAGTTTTAAAATTCTGAATTATTTGATTAAAGTGGAGTCTATGGGAGATGGGCTTTCCATAATTCGGAGCTTTCTGGATAACAGGTTTCCGGATAAGGGGTCCCATACCTGTATTGCTCAGGAATAACATCAGCTCTGTTGGACTTGAGAAGCATATCACAAAAATCTACATACCCCAAAGTAAGCATGCTCCCAACCCCCCTTACATGAGAGCAAACCAATATACATAAAAATTAAATGGTTACAGGCATCTTCAATAATTAATATATTCATAAAGCAGTGCAGGTTTGGGTCAGTATTTGGAGGGATAATTCTGACAGATCCAACGGAGCAGCTCTGAGATGTGCCTAGGTTGCAACCCCTAAGGACAGATCTGAGAAAAAGTGAATCACATTAGTGGTGGCAGGGCAAAACAGACTGTGCAGGGCCATCTCTTTTTTATATAAAGCAGCACTGCTCAGAGACACAACTGTCTAATTATGGTTGGTAGACAACAAAGTGCAGCATTACTGTTGCCATCTTGCACTATACCTTCTACCTGTCTCCTGACGCAACTGAATCATACCAAGTAATTATTAATATTTAAAGTATTATTGTGGCATTTAACACTAGATAAGCCAAACAGTTAAATAGTTAAGGGAACTTATAGTTAAAGGAAACTATTCTCTCTTAAATGAATACATAACCAAAAGATACTTTATGTTATAATTGGTGACCTTTTAAAAAAAGCACATACCTAATAGTAAAATATTGCCCTTTTACATGTTTTACTTTGAGCCACCATTTTATGATGGTCTGTGTGCTCCCTCAGAGATCACTTGACAAGAAATAATGCAGCTCTAACTTTAACAAAAAAGAAGAATGGGGGAAAAATAAACAGACATGCCCATTCATTGGCTGATGTAACTTGCATGCATGTATGCATGCCCTAGGTTTGTGTGTGAGGACAGGGGCTCATACAAGCCCTCCACAGGGTGGAGCTTAGAAATTAAAATAGCAGTTTTTCTACTGGGATTCATCCAATTGGCACATACTATTACAAAAGTATATTTTTCAGAAAAAGCTTTATTTAAATGAACAGTCCTTTTCATACGGTTTGGTTTATGTGATTTAGTTTTATAGAGAACTGCAGTGTTTAGGGGTATAGTTTCCCCATAAATTAATAACACAATTTTGGCCCCTGGCCATCCCCATACCAATGGTTGTTGTGTATGCATGGGATAATGTTTATCACTGCCTGTTAAGCCACAATGTGGAATACAGTTCTTACAAAATCTTTCCAAAATCTCAGAGTCTTCTTGGGCCATTCATTTGTAAAAAGAATCCATTTATGAAGGTACATGCACAGGGTGATTGGTGTATTATTAAAGCAAGGTGAAGAAGTCTGAGAAAAAGTAATGGCATGTAGATAAATGGTTAAGGGAAGAACATGTCCTATATGTTATATTTATCACATAATGCATTCCCAAGCTGTCCCACTTATTTAGGGCAATACTGTGCTATGCAACCTCTTCTCCTTGATATTCCCCTGAGATACTAATTATTAATTGCTATCATTTTATGGCCTAATCCTATTTTACTCTGTAATTTAAAAGAAAAATCCTACATTTCATTTGTTTCAATTCATCAGATTAAAGTTTGTACACAGAGAAATGTGACATACTCTGTGAACAAAGGGCACTAACCACAGTATCTCTTTCTTGTCAGAATTGTTTTCCAGACTCTGTAAATATAAATGCAGAGAAAAAGCACACAAAAATATAGTGCACAGTCTGTGTCCACCCCTGAAGCAAAGCTGCAAGGCTAAATGGGACAGCTCATTGGATCAATAAAGAAGATAAATAACTTCACTATTATAAATGGGTTTTATGTGCCCATGGTTTATTATTGAACCCTGGCCTGACCTGACCTAAGAAAATTAAAGTTTACCATCCCTGACCTAGATTTTTACAAATCTTTCATGAGCAAAGCAGTTCCACATTTTATCCACTCCCAGTTTTTTGCTCCCTGCTTATGATTATTGCAATTGTTACTTCTACGTGCTTGCTAGAGACACATACACAAAAGAGATATGTATTAAATCTCAGCTGTATTTAAGTAAACCTGCTAAATAATTCACTGTAGTGTCATATTAAAAATATTGATTTGGAATTAATTTGTCTTTCCTATTTTGTCTGTGGATTTCATGCTGGCAATCATCATCATCATTGTCATCATCATTTAATACCAAAAGGTAGATTGTAGATCTTGAGCTTGTAAACAGTAGATTACAGCAGACCAGCATTGTCCATAAAGAATTACATTAGATCACCTCCCATCATTTAGAATTTTAAAATTAAAATTTGAGAAATGGATGTGCTTCATTTTAATGCCACACTATTTGTTTCTGTAATATAATGATTCATTTTTCATGATAGTGGAAACTTGAGGTGATAGATTGTGAAGTAATACATTCATTAAAAGTGGGCCAACATATAGCTAAATTTGTTCACCCCCAAGACTAATTTTACTCTATTTCATACTGATACAAATGTCTACTCCCTTATATTGGCAGGGCTGGACTGTCCTGCTGAAGTAACAGAGAATAAACCAATGAGCCCATGTGAAGAAAAATTTTCTTAACCCCTTTCTAATTTCCACCATAGGCTCTTATGACACGTAATAAGGCTTCAGATGGGGTTTTAAACCTTCCTTTCGATGAACTAGAAGTTAAGCAGGTTTCATGTAGACCAAATGTTTCAAATTGATGGACATGGACATTGTCTACCTCTAAGTGGCCACTGAATATAGTTGCCTGACACAGTGATATAAAACAGTTTTCACTGTATTCATCATAATTAATCCATCATGTTTGAAATACAAACCTGTAGAGGTGTGAATGCCTCTACAGCAGCTACAAACAGCACAACTAGACACAACTAGACAGACAGAATGGTAGTCAAAACCTGTTGCATTTCAAAATATGAGTGCAATATAGAATGGCTAAAATACGTATTACCTTAAATATTGTTCTCTATTTTGTTAAACAAGAAGCTGAACTCCCAGAAATGACAAAGTGCCTGGCCATTTTTGCATATACACATATGAATAAAGCCTTAAATGATATACCTTTGCAATATGTAGGCCTGGAACAACGTGGGCTTAACGCAGAGAGGTAATTTGCAGCAAGTTACTTCATTTGGCATCTTTCTTTGGTGTCAAGGAGATATGATTATAATTTGTTACAGTTATGGCATCACTTATGTATCAAGGATAAGTGCAAGACTTTCAGGGAAAGCAATTCCATCATAACCTTTCATCAAAATGTTAATTCTCTGTGCATGCATGGACTAATAGTTGCCATATATCTTTCAAGGATTTCTTGGTACTGGAAACTCTACAAATTGCATTGCTCTGATGACACCTCCCAGTATGATGGGGAAGTCATCACTGGGATGTTTGATGTCTATAGCTGGCCACAGGCCCGTGCCTGTTGCTAGGGAAACACTGCCTTAATTTACGAGACTCTCAGCTGACACTTGCCTTGCGGCTGAAGCACAGGAAAAAGCTACAGGGCACTTCTAAAGACTTTCATGTGGCACCACATATAAGTCTCCTGCTTGGCCTCAGCCTTATGGTTTTATAAGTTATTTCAAATCATGTTTTTAATAAAGAAATGTAAGTGTGCCAAACATGCTTTAAAAATTCCTGGTTAGAGGTTATTATTTGCAGTAACAAATACTGTATACACAGGGTTGGATTGGGCTGATGGGACATGGGGAAAATACCTGGTGGACCCCAGCAGCCCAGACCTGACCCTGTTGCCACTACCCCTGGCCATTGAAGTCCTCCCCTGACGCGTTTCACATATGCGCATTTAGGGGAGGACGCCGGGGGTGCGGGGCCCCTGGGGCGGTAGTTCCAGTGGCCCTGTATCCCCCAGTACCACCCTCTGTATATACATGCTTCCTTTCGAGGACACCTACAGCCTTTCATGCTTACTCTTTTAAGATGAGATCAATAAAGACACTGGAAGGTTTTTGAGAAGACACAACCTATTAATAATAAACTATTACTGTCACATAATGCAGTTGACAGTTGCTTTACGTTGGATGTATTGCAAGGCAATAGGTATCCCACTTTTTTGTTTTCAGGTTGGCAAATGTCCTTGTTTGAAACATTAGTGTAGCAACAGAACCGTTATGGAAAACATAATAAATCACCCCATTAAATGATGTTCATTCTAATTGTGTGATATGCAACATGTGCTACATAGCAAAAAAGGCAAATTAATCATTTTGGTGGATAGATTTTCCCATCAGGGTACAGTGTCATTCTAGCAAGCCATACAGATTTATGGTATTGCAAGGTATCTTTTCCCAGCAAGGGCTGTGAAAAAGATCATAAAATGTCACAGGAGACTAAGCAGACCAGATCAATCAGGCAAATGCATCAATGGGCCATAAATAGATAAGGTATTCCATTCCAGATGCCTGGAATGGAAAAGCCCCTCAAAATGTTAGGTCTACCTGCTGCTTTCATAGCAGTGACAATAATTGTTTTACAAAATTTTTATTAGACCAAAAAAAAATTCCTTCCCAAAAGCTTTGACTAAATATGATTCAAATTCGATCAAAAGCCAAAAAGCTACATATTCTAGCAATTCCTCTGCTTATAAAAGAGACAAATGTACTTCCAACACTATAATCATAAAGGATATTAGTGATTTATGAATTTGCAGGTATATAAATAGTGTACAAGAATGGTGTGGTTTTGTAGGGTCACAGGACTTCTTTGTGACTTCTAATATACTATATTTGTCAGAGAAGAAGGCGTCTTTTTGCTCAAAGTTTGTCTTTTCACTCCACTTCTCATGTAAGAAACAGGAAGAAGATCTATCTGTGGTGCTTAGAATTGCCCCAGGCAATTAGCAGTTTTCTGCTAACAGAAGCACCAGCCTGGGGTACCAGATAGTGATTTTAATCACTGGGGGTGCCTAACATTTGGCAACCATGGGTGATTTATCCTTTTCTTCTCCTTTAAAAATGTCCTTTTTAATGTATTTCATCACTAGAGCACTTTTTCCTCAATATGGGCAAAATGAAGCCTTGTCTCCACTTTTCTCAACTTGCGTTTTGCAGGCAATTGGAGAGAAGCAGGTCCAACACTTCATGTGAACCCTATACATCAACTGTAGCAATGAACAATGTCGGGTTTTTCTTCCCAAAATGTGGTGTCCTGCTTGGATCAAGTGAGCCATATATAAGAGCAGGGAGCAGGAGCTTAACTGAGGCAGGAGGAGGGGTGAAATACAGCTTGAAGAAACTGATTGTTAGGAGAATAATTTGGAAAAGATATGAAAATACTGGGCTTGGATCTCATGGTGTAGTACAGGAAGCATTGATGGGTATAATGAGGGCTGTTCATGAGAAATGTAACTGTAAAAACATGGATTAACTACTTTAAAATACGTGTTAATAATAATTGTTGGATGAAGTTACTCTGAGTTTTTAATATCAAGCAGGCTAGGTAAAAACACCTGGGCTGTGCTGTAGGTGCCAATGTGTGATCTCAAAACTGATGATTGGATTTCACCTTTATACTGTTTTGCCATGTGATATGTAATGGAAAGTGCTACACATCCTCATCTTGTGTGTGATTCATTTCTCTACAATGTAGAGTCTACATACTATTCCCAAATATTTAGTATGAATGAGGAAGATTTTTTTTGTAATTTAGCTGTTTTTGACATATTCCCCACATCATTAAAATATATTATAATCTCTTGTGCACCTTTATATTCTCCATTATATAAACACTGGAGTTTCCTGAGGTCACACTGCATAGGGGGTTGCTATCTGCCCCTGCATTACATGTAATGCTACCTTATACTCGTAAATATTTCCCTCTGTTCCAAAAGACCCAATCCCAAAGCATAAGAAAAATAACATCATGTACGCTGTGCAGTATAGTAAGGAGTGCTCTAACTTGTATGTGAGAGAAACCAAACAACAGTTACACCTGCGTAAGGCGCACCACAGAAGAGCCAGCTCCTCTGGTCAGGCTGTGTACCTACATCTAAAGGAAAAAGAACACACCTTTGAAAATTTTCAGGTTTGCATTCTGGACTAGGAGGAGGACTGATTCAAAAGATGCGTCAAAGAAGCCATATATGTGAAAATGGAAAAAACCAAGCTTGAATAGAAGCAGGGGGCGGGTTGCATCATCTATTGTCTGCCACAATGTGCATCTCTCTCTGGATGGTTTAATAGCACCTCATAGCTCCAATCATGCTAATACAATCAACACCTCACCTTCATGAGATCCCTGACTTCATGCTGGTTATGTTAAACAGATTATGCTGATTGGAGCAACATCCTAGGGTATTTTATTCCAGGAAGATCTTTGTACATTTTGTGTCATGCTGAATTGAGAAAGCGAGTTGAATGACTGGCAAAACATCTACAAGAAAAACACAGCAAGTCCAGTTATTACTACAAGTATAAAGTGCCATAAATTCAGTGCTACTGAACATAGAGTTGGATTTAGAACAAGGCACTGTTTTTTGCACTCCATTTTAGGAACACAAAATGCTGCACCTCTGCAAGGTAGACACAGGCAGGGGAAGGAGACAGGTGCGGGGTGCATGTGGCCTAGGGCACACTAGCTTAAAATCTAGCCCTGTTTTCAACTGAAAACTTGCAGCACTGTGTTGACAATAGCTGGTGCTAGTGGTTTCAGGCAATTCTCATAGGGGTCAACAGAGGGCAATTTTCCTCTGTTGTCTGGGCTATTAAAAAACAGAGCAGGAAAAACACCTACAGTTAATCCTCAACTCAACTCTCAACGTTTCTAAAGCAAACAAAATGTTGCTTAACATGTTTCTAAAAATGTGTATGGAGCCCTTTGATGTTTTGGGTGCTAACAGCTTTAAAAACAACTGTTATATATTCTTAAGCAACAAAACAAGGCTAAAAGTTTAGGTGGATGATGGGGTTCTTTTAACGTGTTTTATATCTTAGATTTATATTCTTGTCTATCTGTTGTCATTCCGAAGGGTCTGGGGCCTACTCTTGCTCTCCTGATGAGTGGGAGATGCCCTTTCTCTTTGTGCTCAGTTGCTAAACCATAAACCTTGGAGTTAGCTGCAGGACTTTAGGTTTCTTTACTGGAGAGAACAAGAAGCAGAGCTGTCAACTAAGGAAGACAGTTAATAGTGAGTAGGTAGAAAGTGAATCAGAAAGGTGTCAGAATTCCTAAGAACAGGCAGAGGCCTGGGCAGCATAGAAGCAAAACTCACAGCCCAGTTAAAATGCAGAGGTTAAATAGCAATAAAAATGTAGGATTACAACACAGTAAATACAAATTCAGTCAATAAAACAATTACATTCCCATTCCTTATTGAAGCCTTGAGGAGCCCTAGGCATAATGAAATATTACCAAAATTTTTATATACAACACCCATTACTTGGCTACTCCTCCATTACTGTACACCCACTCAACATCACAGCTACACATTTTAATCTCAATATATTTCCCCAAAAAGCTCCAAAATAATATACACATTTATACACATTACTAGACTTCAAACCATAATGCAAGCAATATTTCAAAATATTATTTCATGGTAACCATACACAGATTTGTATTGCTGTTTTTTGTGGCCCAAATGTTATGTTGTAAAAATGCACAGACTCAGAGCTGGGAGTGGCTCTGTTGAATATTTTTTGCCACAAAAACTTTTGATGGACACATAAATCTGCGTGCTTTGCACCAGGCACGTCCACCCCATTAGTGCCTTTCACATCAAGCCAAGTACTAGGTCTAGCAGAGCCCCATAAGCCATTGCTCCTACCTTTATAAAAGTGAAGACAAGGTTGTGTAATCAAATGAAACTGTAAAACTGGGTTCTATTGTAAGAAACCCCAATATTTCCTTATAACTATTTTCACTACATTGGTATCACAGGGATATGTGGGAGTACTATAACCACATAGTTAAATATACAGCTTTAAGTGCGTTCTCCATCCATATTTGCCACTGGGTACAGTACATTTCGAAGCAATGAAATCACTATGATTTACCATAACAGCCCTATTGTAACAGTCCTTAATAGCTGCAACACTGTAGCCACATTCCTGAAAACAATCCCACAAGCAAATATATACATGTATTCCCTGAGTTTCTTTCCTGTATTATTTATGCTGTACCCTTGAGAGATACTGTGACAGATTTCAACACACACATGAGTTTATTTATATACATGAAATGTCTTAAGCCTGCTCTCTCACTGCTAGGCTATGCACTTGTAGGATTTTAAGATGGTTGAATAAAGCTTGGGGAATTTTAAAGAAGATTTGGATTTTTCTCCATCCGCTTAACCCAATGTGTGTTCTGAAGTTTCTGGTGTATCCATGTTGTCTGGTGTCAGTACAGAGTTGTGAGTTACTGTTGGACTTTCTGTGCTGCCGGTAAACTCATCTGTCTGTGCTCAGATGAAATTTCTGAAAATATAGGGAGCCCATCAATAATGTCAATTTAGTGCAAACCATATGGCTATATGTCCACCCCCTGGTGCTGGACTGAAGAACTGCCCCTGATTATGAATTGGACATTTTTCTACTGTCAGCTGTCCATGTTGAATGAAAAATATAAAAAATGATAGAGAATGGAAGACTAGCACAGCCACAGTCTGCAGCTCATATAAGATTACTAAATTAATTAATGAGCATTTTCCATTAGTTTTCAGCCTACTTGTCAGTAAAACAGATGGGACTTACCTATCAATATATGAAATAGGAAGAGGGAGATCAATAAAATACAAGACTAAAATGTTACTGCAAAGTATTTTATTTACAATGTGCTGCCAGGCTGTGTAGTTCCTGTTTCAAATGAGGCTTCTGCTTCTGATTTGACATTTAGCCTGTTCTGATATAATAATGTTCTTCAGGAAGCTGAGTTTACTGCGACTGTTCCCCTGGCATGGGCAGCAGTCCCTTATTTTAAGGGGTCTGTACTCAGCCCAAACAGAAATAAAAGTACTTTAGCAACAAAATAAGCAATCAGCCTAACATTGAAGACAACAGTGCTTAGTTAAGACTGCAAAGCTGTTCCTTGCACTTGTTTTTTTTGGAAGCAAGCGCCAATGCACCTGCTAGTCTGTTCAGATGAACCATGCACAGTGGGCCAAGTGACCCAGGGTTCCCACTGCAGCCACATGTCATTTGACACAGTGCCCAAAATGCCGCAATTCCAACTCCAATTTTTTTGTGCCATGTGCAATTTTCAAATGAAATTATGGGGAATTCTGGGTAAAAACATGGTTGAACTTTGCACACTGCATATGTGATTGTTAATGACCCTTAATATATTCTACTTTTGCAAAAAACATATTCAAAGTTTAATGTGTATTCATTCATCTAAGCTCAGTGTTTTGTCAAGGTAGCTATTTAATCACAGTAACATGCATAACACACAGACAATAAGATGCAAATCGAAGAAAGCAGATTTAACATTCAACAATCAAATCCATTTTACCAGTCATACTTGTTGGCATGAATTCCAAGAACTTAACTGTGTTTTCAGTTAAATTCATGATCTAGCTTGCACTTGTAACAACTTCTGTGGCATGGATCTTGCCAATGCTTTACAAGCCGCAAGTGGGGGAGGATTAAGCCTGTAAAACCAATGCTGTGGTCTTGGCAATCTCTCTCTATAAAATCTAAAGGCATGGGGGGGGGACTAATCAAACCAGCCCCCAGGTCTACCTGGGGTTTACCTTGACGTGGTGTGGTGGCTTACCCATCTTATGATAATAATTTTGTAACTTAAACCCCTGTTTTTAAAATAAATGTGCTGGCATAGATATTTATTTACTTATGAAACAGGTGAGCAGGGAATGTGCATTGATCAACCCCCCTCTCTTTTTTGTATGCTCAATGCAATTGTAAGCCTTTACATTGTAAAGTTGGCTTGAATCCTTAAGGGCTCTGGCACACGGGGAGATTAGTCGCCCGCGACAAATCTCCCTGTTCGCGGGCGACTAATCTCCCGTTGCCATCCCACCGGCGAAAATGTAAGTTTCCTTATTATGAAGGTTTAAAAATGTTAGTGCCAATTTATATAAAATTAACCCTAGGATGAAAAGATGAAAATAAGGTTCAGGTAGCTCCAATAATCCTACTGAGTTTGTAATTGTTTTACAAAAAATGTAAAGACCTCCTAGATGCAGTAGCTTGTTGTGCAATGACTACAGATAAATAGTTATTTCAACCTGCCTGCTGCTAGTTCACCTCATTTGCCCTTTGGCATATCACTGCATGTAAATACCCCCAGTTCTCAATTGTATTAATTCTACAATGAAAAATGAATGAGTTCCAAGTGCCTGCCTACAGCAGACCAACATAAATACAATTCCTAGTGGCAGAAGCCAGCTATAGTGTAGACCTTCTCATAGAAGAGGGATCCCCAACCTTTTTACTCGTGAGCCACACTCAGATGTAAAAAGTGTTGTAGGAGGCTCTGCTTGGAGTAAAGCTGTATCTCTGTGCTTCCAAAACTTGCCTCCAAGGCAGAAATGTAAAAATGGTCACTTACTTTGAGGCCTCTGGAAACAACATCAAAGGAGGTGGTGAGCAACATGTTGCTCACAAGCAACTGGTTGGGGATCACTGTCACAGACCTTCTTGTTGATGGTGATGGTTGGATCTGCATTATTTGCCCCAGGAAGAAAAAGATTCTTGTTGAAGTAACAAAAGGCACAGAGGAGCTGTGTTTATGCAGGGCTGGAACATACAATGGAGTTTTTGCGAATTTGTTTTAATGTAAAATCCATGCATTTAAAAGGATATGGACACTTATATAAAGTCAGCTACTTCCCATTAACATAATTTAACAACCAGCATCCAAACCATGTAAAACATTAATTGAAATAATTTAGAAATAACATTTTATATATTTTACTAAATAAAACTTTAGTCCAAACTATACTACTATTTAATATGTTCAGAATACAAAATGCAAAAACAAGGTAAGTTATTCTGAAATTTCAAAAGTCTGAGATATAAATTATTTAAAGTTGGAGTATTTTGACAGCCTAGTCAGCCTACTGTGATATGTGGGGATAACTGGTATTCTCCAGATGGAGCCACTTCAGCCGGTAATGCCTGCCTGGGATGGATTAATCAAAATAAATCAAGTCTATCCTCATACCATTGCCAAATTCCTCAGGGGCTGCCAAGTCAGCAGGTGAGCACCACCTAGTGTTTCATGTGTGAGCCTGGTAGTTCGGAGGACAGTGTAAAATACCCTCAATTCTAATGTAGTTATTTAAAGGAATTTAGGGGATTAAGAGCTATATATTTGATGTATATTGCATTTTTAAGGCTCACCTTTGTTTCTGAAATTTTTGCCCCTTTATACATGCACATGCACAATATACATACTAAAAAATGACTGGACCAGCACTCCCTTTGTGAAAAGTATTTCTTTTATATCAGAGTGCAGACTCTGTGTGTGTATATATATATATAGCTCTCATAGCTTAAGATTTTGCTGCTATAATGAGTCCAAAAGATTTCTGTTGCTAGTTTAAACTGCTACATTCTAATTGTTCTGGTAACACAATGGGGCACATTTACTAATGCACGAACTTCCGAAAAGCGTCTGAATGCATTTTTTTCGTAATGATCGGTATTTTGCGATTTTTCGTAAATTGTTGCGACTTTTTCATAGCCGTTACGACTTTTTCGTAAATTGTCGCAACTTTTTCGTAGCGTTACGACTTGCGCAAATTGTCGCGACTTTTTCGTAGCCATCGCGCCGAGTACGAAAGTTTCGGATTCATTCAAGCTTCAGTATCGTGACTTTTCTTGGGCCGGGTTGGAACTGCAGGGTGCCATTGAGTCCTATGGGAGGCTTCCAAAATCATGCAAAGTCTGAAAGTTTTGCCCGCCGTTTACGAGCACTCAATACGAAAAAGTCACGACAACATACGAGCAAATCGTAACGGCTACGAAAAAGTCGCGACAATTCGCGCAAGTCCTTACGGCTATGAAAAAGTCGCAACAATTTACGAAAAAGTCGTAATGGCGATGAAAAAATCGCAAAAAATACGAAAAAGTTGCAAAATGTTCGTTTCCAATCCGAATTCGGATTTGTGGATTAGTAAATCAGCCCCAATGTGTTGATAAACAGGTAAGCCCTTGGAGAAAAAAAAAATTCCGGAAAAAATGACTCACAAGAATGTGTGCGATATGGCCATCAGCATTAAAGGTGACCATACACTTTAAGTTCCGCTTTCTTGGTGAGGTCACCAAGCTAGCGGATCTCTCCCGATATCCCTACCTATGGGTGGGTGATATTGGGCAAATGTAGGTTAATTCGATCATTTGGCCCCTGAGGTGCTAATGGGCACAGTCGGTTCAGGGACCGCATCACCGAGCCGATGCAGTCCCCGATCCAACTAAAATTTTAACCTGCCCAATCGATATCTGGCTGATTTCAGGCCAGATATCGGTCGGGCATGCCCCTCGTTGCTGCCCCTACACGGGCCGATAAGCTGCCGAATCGGTCTAAGGGACCAATATCGGCGGTTACAATCGGCCCATGTATGGCCACCTTAACACCTTTATATACATGTGATTTTGTTACAAATGAGCAATCAGTTTAAATAATTAATTATTAAAGATAGCAATAAATCACTTTATCATTTAGATTATGTGAGTAAAGTAGAAAAATCCACATTAGCTGGCACAGAGCACTTTCAGTATGTGTATGCTGGCTGGACAGTCTTATCCAATATTTAGGTGCTATAGATATAAGTTTATTGATTTAGCAGGTTTGAAAAGAGGAAGTGAAGAGGAGCTGCCGCTGATAACCTGAAGGATCAGAACAATAGAAACAACGGGTATGGCTCCTCATTCATTATCGGTCCATTCAGTCCACAGGCCAACTGGTCAGATACTGTACAGGAACAGCCAGCATATGGCTACCCTTTGGGCCATGGCCCACAGGAAGATTAGTGACCTGTGGTTAAACCTCCACTACTGCAGGCAACTAATATCACCAAAATGTCTTCCCACTGGCAATAAAGCGAATCGGCAGTAGGAAGGCATATATGCTGCTTTGTTTTCTGAAGTTGCCTGAAGTTTAGTCCAAATCAATGAACTGATATCCATGGCAAAATAGATATTGACTAAGAGTGTCCAGCCAGCGTACACAAACTGACAATGCTTCTTTCCGTGTGCCAGCTAACGTGGGGTTAAAAATAATCTCCCTGTGGACTAATCTTCCCGTAGGCCATGGCCCTTAACCTACATTGATGAAACCTTTATGTAATTTGACTTTCCACACAATCATAATAACAGGCATTGGCCCCTAACATGCTCCATATCCCACCTGATAAACACAATACATTTGTAAGCTGTTTTCTATATATATGTTGCATAATGTAAGTTATCCAAACCTTTAATACTAATGGGAATGGGGTCTACTTCTGCATTAGGAGCATGCCAGGAGTATTCCTGCACAACAAGTTTCACACATACTAAATATCTGTGCCACATTACATGCTTGGAAAAGGTCAAAAGCAAATTTAACAAGGCTTTTAGCACTCCTTGGCTAAAAGCCATGTTAAATATAGCAATATGTACTGTTAGAAGCCTTATTTAAATGCAAATATTATTAGAATGATAATTCTGAACTTTGTCTCAGCGCAGTAACTTATAGTAAAAAACACTGGGCAGACATTGGCTGTCAACTGGGCCACTCTTGAAGAAGACAGCTGCATTTTGGCTTAGGTATAAACTCATTGTTACATTGTTAGGTTAGGTTGAAAAAAGACCAAGATTTCAGTATCACAATAGCCTTGTATATATTGATCGAGTCTAGCCTGACTCCTTCCTATACAGAAGGAAGGCTAGACTCGATCAGTCGATCGCCGCATAGTTAAACTTCACCCGATACTTTCTCCTGCATGGCCATATCCCCTGAAACTTTCCCTGCGTCGCCATATCGCCTTTGTTGAAATGACCGGAAGCCAAGTTTTTTACAGGTATTTTCTTCTAAAGCATTATAAATAACAAATAGTTTTTAGGATAGGGCAATTATTGGGGGAGGGTAGAATAGATATTTTAGTTAAAAAATTTTAGCGTTACTTTTCCTTTAACTGGCCTGCCTCAACCCCCCTCACCTCTCCCTTATCACATACTCTGCAACTTATAAAACTGCCCCTGTTCCAAACCCCAACCTAAAAATGCAGAGCAGCGCAGCAGTGTAACTGAGCGCCATCTTCTGTTCAATCGTAGAAGCTTTGAGTCTTACCACCGACATGGACCCTGCTTGAGCATGCGCAGTTGGGGCTATCAGGAAATCAGCTTCAACTTCACATGCTCAAGCAGGATCCGTTTTTATGGGAAAAAAGAACATTCCCTATCTGCCAATAATTTTTTTTAATGAACTTGTATAGTGTAATCACATCCCCTCGCAAACGAGAAAAAATAATCCCAACGTTGTACATCTTTGCACTCTCTCCAGCTCATTAATATCCTTCTTAAGGACTGGAGCCCAAAACCGCACTGCATACTCAAGGTGAGGCCTCACCAGAGACCTATAAAGAGGCATAATTATGTTTTCATCCCTTGAGTCAGTGCGCATACAAGATAGCACTTTATTTGCTTTAGTAGCCACAGAATAACACTGCCTGGAATTAGATAACTTGTTATCTACAAAAACTATTTTGTTTATAACTCGAATTTGTATTATTTCTACCAAAGAGCATAACTTTGCGCTTTTCAACATTGAACTTAATTTCCCATTTTGCTGGTCGGTTTTCCAGTTTTTTCAAATCACTCTGCAAAGTGACAACATCCTGCATAGAACCAATAGTTTTGCACAATTTAGTATCATCGACAAAAATAGAAACAGTACTGTCTATGCCCACCTCCAGGTCATTAATAAACAAATTAAAAAGCAAAGGACCAAGACAGACAATAGTGGTACTCCATTAATAACACTGGCCCAATTACAGTGCTGATCCTGGTGCTGCAGTCGCCCCCTCTCTCCTGTTCCGAGCTTACAACTTTAGAGTCAGAGTGGGTCCAGAGGGGGCCTCATCGCTAGTGTAGAGAGCATTATTGCACTCAAGGTTGAAGGTTCCTGCTCACCTCCTTATAAAAAGCAATTATATTAGCCTGGCAAGATCTGTTACACATAAAATCATGCTGGCACAAACTCACAGTATTGTGATTTACAATGATTTCAAGTATCATATCCCTTATTAGCCCTACCAAAACTTTTCTACCACTGATGTCAGACTAACAGGCCTATAGTTTTTAGGCTGAGAATGGCATTCCTTTTTGAATAGCGACATCACATTAGCAATTTGCCAGTCTCTTAGCACCATGGCAGACTTCAATGTATCCTGACAAATTAAGTAAAGAGATTTGGCAATTACAAAGCTAAGCTTGTTTAGTACCCAGAGATGAATACCATCCAGTCCTGGACCTTGGTTTACCTTTATATATTCAAGTCTCTTTTTTTGAATTTCCTCTTGAGTGACCCATGCATCAGTAGTTATATTACTAGAATTGGTTGATACTGCTCAGGGCTTATTTAGATATTGATTGATCCAATAACATATCTACGTGTGGCAAAAATAAGTGAATCCTTAGGATTATCATATAATTTAAAGGTGAAATCAGAGTCTGGTGTTTTCAGTCAGTGGAATGACAATCAGGTGTGAGTGAGAGACCCTGTTTTATTAAAGAAATGAGATCCAGCAAAGCCTGAAGGCTGATGCCACACCAGGCGTAGGGCTGATTTTTTCGGCAAGCGGAAAAACGCTTGCCGAAAATTCAGCCCTACGCCTGCTACTTGTGCCTGCACCCGAATGAATGGGATACGCTCGGGTGCAGGCACATGTAGCCGATATACGCACGAAAACGCGAGACTTTGCATTCTCTCGCGTTTTCCTGCGTATATCGGCTACATGTGCCTGCACCCGAGCATACATACATTTGTGGATGTGTATGATGGCTCGAAAAGAGGAGGTGTCTGAGGACCTCAAAAAAAGAGTTGTGGATGCCCATAAAGCTGGAAAAGGCTACAAGACTATCTCTAAAGAGTTTGGACTCCACCAATCAACAGTCAGACAGATTGTGTTCAAATGGAGGAAATTCAAGAATTTTGTTACCCTACCCAGAAGTGGTCAAACATCAAAGATAACTCCGACTGCAAGGTTTCTAATAGTCTGAGAGGTTACAAAAGAACCCAAGGTAACTTCTAAGCAACTGTAGACCTGTCTCACATTGGCTAATGTTGATGTTCATGAGTCCACCATCAGGAGACCACTGAACAGCAATGGTATGTATGGCAGGGCAGTAAGGAGAAAGCCATTGCTCACTGCCAAAAATATTGCTGGCTGTCTACAAGTTTGCTAAAGATCATGTGGACAAACCAGAAGGATAGTGGAAGAATGTTTTGTGGATGGATGAAGCCAAAATAGAACTTTTTGGCGTAAATGAGGAACGTTATATTTAAAGAAAGAAAAACACTGCATTCCAGTGTAAGAACCGCATCCCATCTGTGAAACTTGGTGGTGGTTCTGTTCTGGTTTTTGCCTGTTTTGCTACATCTGGGCCTGTACGACTTGCCATCATTCATGGAACAATGAATTCTGAACTATACCTTAGAATTCTAACAGAAAATGTAGAGACATATGTCCGTGAACTAAATCTCAAGAGACAGTGTGGGTCATTTATCAACAGTGGCCAAATTTGCCCATGGGCAGTAACCCATGGCAACCAATCAAACTGTAGCTACAAAAAAAGCGAATGGCACTCAGGACTACAAACAAGGGTATAACCCTTAAAAGTTTATTGCGGAGGTGCAACGTTTCGGGGCAATGTGACCCCTTTATCAAGCATAAAGGGGTCACATTGCCCCGAAACGTTGCACCTCCGCAATAAACTTTTAAGGGTTATACCCTTGTTTGTAGTCCTGAGTGCCATTCGCTTTTTTTGTAGCTACAGTGTTTTTGGAGGGCGCCGATCCCTTCAGCAGTGTGCACCGGACAAAAATCTTTTGGAGTGTTAGGGTGTGCGGATAAGGTCTCTGTGATCCAGAACCAATCAAACTGTTACATTCACTGTTTTACCTGCAGCTGGCTGAAAAATGTAATCACTGATTGGTTGCTATGGGTTACTGCCCATGGGCAAATTTGCCCACTGTTGATAAATGAGCCTCAGTGGGTCATGCAGCAAGACAACGATCCTAAACACAGTTCGTTCTACCAAAGAATAGTTAAAGAAGAGTGAATGTTCTGGAATGGCCAAGTCAATGTCCTGACCTTAATCCAATTAAAATGTTGTGGAAAAACCTAAAGCAAGCGGTTCATGTGAGGAAACCCACCAACATCCAAGAGCTGAAGCTATTCTGTATAGAGAAATGGACTAAAATTCCTCTGAGTTTATGCGCAGGACTGATCAACAGATACCACAAATGCTTAGTTGCAGTTATTGCTGCACAGGGGGTCACTCCAAATACTGGAACATGATTCATTTACTTTTGCCACACACAGATATGTTATTGGATTATTTATAATTTTAGTTTCATTTGTCTTCATCTATTTTTAGGACTTGTTTGAAAATTAGATATTGTTTTAGGTCACATTGAAATAAGAATATAGGTGGAAGAAAACAAGTGGCCAGGGTCAGACTGGGTTGGCCTGTTGGGCCCTGCAGACCCGACCTGCTCAGCCCGCTCCCCAGCTGTGGCCCCCGCTGGCCCACTTCTCCTGCTCCCCAGCTGCGGCCCTCACCAACCTGCTCCTCCCACTCCCAAGCTGCGGCACTCACCAGCCCGCTCCTCTTTTAACCCACACTTCTGATGAGGAGAACTAATTTTCTAAGACAGGTTTCCATGCAATGCCAGTTGGTGTAACACACAGGCATGCACCACAAAGCACAAAAAAAGCTCCTGACCCTGCCTCATGGAAAAATATGAACTTAAATGAAATTTAATGGAAATGGCATTTTGCTGTTTTAGTCCAGCCCTTAAATATGTCTGTCTTTGTCTGTCTGTCACCAGGAATGTTACAGGGCTTCATCTGTTGTGAACTAGTTATTTCATTATCTTCAGTCACCTCATGACTCTCACAGGATAACCTATGTGTTTCTAAAGAACAAAAATCAACACAAACTGTAAAACTGCTGGTGAGCTAAGGGACACATCACTGATTTAAACCATTTACTGGCTAAGGAGAAAAGGTTTATGCTACCGGTACATCTGTTTGGAAAATAGTCATGCAAGTAGCAAACTCCCAGAGACACATAGAAATGTGTGGTATGGCCCCTTGCGATACCACTGATAGAACAATTAATAGAATGGATAGTAAACAAGCATCAGGCTAATTAGCTCATTAGTGGATTATAGCTGTCAGAATTGTTGCCTTCTGTAGATGTGGTGGATTTGCTTAGTTATACGATCAGGAATATAAATAGTTCCTAAAACAGGCCATAGTAAATAAACTTATGGGATTAATGCCTCCTACAGGATCTTAAGCATACCTGCAAGATATGCTATTGCTGTATCCATTTCGTCTCCCAAGAAATCCAATTATGAGAGGATTCGGATGGCATGCTCTGTGTGTGGTAACTGAATAACGAGATTACAAGACAAAAATTAGCATATCTGCCAGGGATTCAGAGGAAGCATCTCCGGCTATAACAGTATCAGAATTTCATCCTTCTAAATTATTGCATTATGTACACTTTAGTTTTCTAGGCAAGAATGCAATTTTGCTTCAGAGCCATTGGTAAAGTTGAAATCCTGATGTGTTTACTCTGTTATACGTTTAACAAATATTGTATTAAGTATTTTTTAGAATGTATTTAGACAAAAAGCATCTACTATTAAAACATAATATGGGTTTATTGAATCTGCTTTTAGCATGTCCAAAATGCTCTGTATAAAGCAGGCATATCCAGGGTGTGGCTCTCTAGCCATTACTGAATCAAAACTGCCCTAGATCTCAGATATGCAAGTATAGAATCTATTATTCAGAGTGGTTGAGACCTTGTGTGTCTTTCTGTAACTTAGATCACCAAAGCCTGATGGGTATCAGCCTATATGTGTATGTAATCTGAATGTTTCTTGTATACACCTTTAAGCTGTGGAATATGTTGGTGCATTATAAATTCTTGTCAATAAAAAAGCTGGTATTACTGATACTATTACTTGCTGGCTCTTGTAAGAAGTAATTTGTTGCAATCGTTACAGTTGCTGCAGGGTACAGGCTCTGAGGCTGAAGAAAGGTGAAGAATCACCACCAAAGGATTATATTGACTCACTGTTGTAAATTAATTACAAGTAGCTAATCATTGTCCTGTGAACTGTTAGGCCTGTGTGTCTTTGTAGTCTGTGTTAGATTAAGATGGCAAGTGTCACTAAAGATCCGCATCAAGTGAAGCTTATAAGTGATTGCTGCTGATGGCATGGAACTGGTTAGTGTTCCTAGCACCACAAAGAAATAATATTCATATTTGGTGCTTAAATACCACTTTTAAGCTTCCTATGGAAGCAAAGGCGGAAGCTGTACTTGGGGTGCATAAGGGGGCAGATCCACTTCTTTCAGCCTGCAAAATAAATGCAGGCTGAGAGTAGCAGGGCAGATGCTCCATGTGCCCTCAACCTAAGGGCTTTTACACACAGGCATTCTTTCTGCAACACACTTGAGACACAGGATTGAGAGTACCTAAACATATTGGCTAATTCCATTATAGTCTTGTATGTGTTTAGAAATACATGCTGAGTGCATAAAAAAGGAAAGGCGAACTTCTGCGTATTGTTCTATGAATGCAGTTGTTCCTACCTGTTGGCAGATAAGAGAAGCTGTATTTGTTATTAGCAAAGGCAATTTGGAGGTATATAGAAAGTACTAGAGCAGTGGTTCTCAACCTTCCTAATGCCGCAACCCTTTAATACAGTTTAATACAGTCATGTTGTGGTGACCCCCAACCACAGAGAAGCGGTGTTTCGGTTCCTAAAACCATTGGAAATATGTATTTTCCGATGGTCTTAGGCGACCCCTGTGAAAGGGTTGTTCGACCCCCAAAGGGGTCCCGACCCACAGGTTGAGAACCGCTGTACTATAGAGAGTGTAACCACATGGGAAAACAACCCAGAGGATGTTGGGGGGTGGGGGTCAGACAATACCTTGGGGTCAGGGCAGTGGGCTCCCCACAGTTTTCAGTAGATTTATACAGCAGTGAATCTTTCCCTAAGATATTGCTGTAGGGCCAACTAGTTTATTTTACTGTTACTGTTTCATAATACCTCAAATCCTTACTACTGTTTCAAGTACTACTGTACTGTTCAAGTACTATTGTTTCTAATCTCACGCTACCTCAAATCAGTCGCAAAATATTGGTTTCCCCTGCTACCACACTTCCCTGATCCCAGTCCCCCCAATGCATACTTCCATTCAACCCTATACCTGTCTTTTGACAGAGATTACGCCTCTAATCTAGGGACCCCGCCCACTCGGTTTTAGCCGCGCCTCCTGGCTAGATATCACTGATACAACCCCAAAATTCTCAGTCTCATGCTGGC
Source organism: Xenopus tropicalis (assembly GCF_000004195.4). Lineage (NCBI taxonomy): Eukaryota > Metazoa > Chordata > Amphibia > Anura > Pipidae > Xenopus > Xenopus tropicalis. The sequence goes on from NC_030677.2 coordinate 105,707,287, forward strand.
TGGTTGCTTCGCTTTATCCACGCCCCCTTATTCAATCTCTGTTCCTTTTCCTATAAATAGAGTGACGCACTTTTTTATTGGCTCCTTCTGAACTACGCTCGCCCAATGTAAATATGCTGTTTTCCCGTTTCTTGAGCGGAATTGGTATAATTTTAATAGGGACCATCCTACCCCCTTCTCATTGGATTTGATTTCCCAATTCCTCCCCTCGCCGAGTATTGGTGCTTGCTTATGACAGGTCACGCCTGCCCAAATGTCCCCGCCCCGCGGTCCCTCCCTCTTTTTACTCCGCAGGTCCCCGCTGCCATGGACGGGCGGGGAGGCGGCGGCTGCAGCGCTGCGGGGATGCGGGGAGTGGAGGTAGCAGCGGCGGCCGCGGAAGAACAACTGCCCCGGGGTGTGGGTAGACGTGGGACCCGGAGCCCTTGTAGCTCAGCAGGGACGCCGGGCACGGGCAAGGGCAGTCCCAATGGGGAGTGCAGGAGGGAGCTTTCCGAGACGCCGCCCCGGGAGCACAAGGTGTCCTTCTCTACCGAGCCCCCGCGGGGGTCCTCACCGGGCAAGGAGCCCGAAGATGGGGATGGCGGAGAAGATGAAACCCGCTCTGGGTTCATGCAGCGCCAGCTTTCCGCCATGCTCCAGCCCGGGGTCAACAAGTTCTCCCTGCGGATGTTCGGCAGCCAAAAAGCGGTGGAAAGGGAACAGGAGAGGGTGAAATCCGCGGGGGCTTGGATCATACACCCCTACAGCGACTTCAGGTACCCCAAGCTCTCATAGGGCAGAGGGGCATTCTGTAGGACCAGGGAGGTAGGCAGGTTAGGGGCAGGGATGGAGACAAGCAGTAATGGAAAGGGGGGTGCGGTGTTAAAGGGCAAGGGTTATGCTCCTGAGAGAATGGAGCTAGCGAATGGGCAAAACATATTTAAAGTGGATTCGTCCAGGTAATACCCCAGTGGGTGCAGCGGTGCTTTTGTGGGGCCGTTATTGAATAAAGGGGCTTTGTGCCCAGGGTGGGTTACATTGGGAGATAGCATCAACAGGAGGGTCAGTCGAAGGTCACAGATCATGGCATATTGCTATCTTTATTGTGTAGCTAGAGAAGTTGCCCTGCTAAGGTATCATGTGAAGGTACAGACTGTCCTTCAACTACCATCTGTCAGGGGATGCTGGGAGATGTAGTTCAGCAGCAGTTTTTCGTCTGTTTCTGAGAATGCATGCAACAGCTATCTGTAAACTGCTCCTCTTTGTGAAGGCTGAATTTCCTGTGTTGGGTTTGGCAAACCTCTGCATCAGATGAGGCCTTCTCCACAGGTCCTCTTGGCACTGAATGGGTTAGCCTTTCTCTCCTCCCATAGCCGATTTATTTCAAGGTTGCAATGCTCTTGATATGTATGTGGGCTCCAGCCATGCATCACCTGGAGTACCATCTTGCAGTTTAAGAGGCATGATGGATGACACCCTTTTTCATTTATCTGCTAGATCTTCCCCTGGAGAGTACTGCAAAAAATTGCAGGCTAATATGCTCTTATTGTAGGGAATAAATCCAGGATGCTCATGCAGAGCACCAAAGAGACACACAGTGTTTATGCATTTACTACTATTCCCATGTGCAGAGCAACATTTTTTTTAGGATCCCTTTGCATATAATTTTTAGGGTGTGTATTACAAGTTCATGCCAAGCTTGTTAGTTTTCCTTTCCCTGGCAACCAGCATATTCTCCTATCTACAAGCTTATTTAATTGTAAAGGGAAACCTATAACTTCATAAGATTGTAATCTGTTATATATTTTCTGCTCTAATGCCATCTTCAAATGGGTACCTGCTCAATAGTTTGACATTCTATTCATCTTCTGCCATTGCATCTGAGCTTCTCAGCTTCCATGCCTTTACCTCTCATAGTTTTCTAAGATATGATACCCGTACAAACATTATTAAAGCTGTTAATATGTAAACATTGCCATGGCTGCTGTTAAGACTCCTTAGAGCATGTTTAGCACATTTTAGTTCAGTCAGTAATGCTGCTGAAAATTCTATATCAACAGGCAATACACAACTGTTGTTATTTTGGAAATTCTTTTTGGAACGTTTACATTTTGGCACTGATGAGGTTAAAAAAGCAATATTTTATATTTTGTTTTTGGTGCGTTCCTGGCATTGAATTATTATGGCAAAATAGGGATTGCATATCATTTACATGCACTGCAGTGTTCTCCTTGTGTTTTGGTGTGTTCTAGGGTATTGAGGGTAAGTGACCTTCTATTTACAATGATCTGTGCTTTGTGTAATTGCTAATACTTTTGCATACTTCTATACAATGGCAATAGGAAAAGGGCTGCATGAATCAAAAGACTGTAACCTATGCTTTCATAGGTCTGTAAAATACAGGATATGTGTGAGTGATTCTGGCCTTGGCCCAAGGGTGACAGTTGCCAATGTTGTCACAATATTGGGATTCTCTGTCCTTGGTGCTGAAGGGGACCGTTCGGTCTCGTCCCTCCTTCACTTCCTAATAACTCTCCTCCCACTTTGGTTTATGAGAGGATGGCCATCTGATAGCCCCATCCTCACTGTGTCCTGTCTTTTGTTATTAAAACAGAAGCTAGCAACGGGGGTGGACAGGGCAGCGGATGCTGTCATAGTGAGATAAATTCAAGCAAGGCCACTGCTCTAGTTGCTCACATGGGAACTCTGTAGCATAATCATTATCTTTTTGCTTATTCACTTGTAGATTCAAAACACACTCTGCTTGTAATTGTATTCTTTCAATGTCAAATCATCTTTGTGTGTTGCTTTGTCTGTGTACCCTTTTTGGGAAAACAAATCCTTATTTTGAATGCACAGATGGTGAATTTCACATTTTTTATTTAAAGATTACTGAAATAGGTTTTATGTTTCTTGAGGTCACCTTGTGTAGTAGCCATTGGAATACATGTTTATTGATCCATCCAATGTACTTGCACTGGTACGTGTAAAATTAATTAACCAATTTTAAATCCATAGAGCAGTGATGTGTTGGTAGTAGTATTTTATATTATATATTTTATAATATTAATTCTGTCTATTACTGCTAGTGTTCCTCTATTACAGAAAACTGCAAGTTATAACATGCTCACTCAGCATGGTGCATAAAAAGAGGTTGCTGTTTAGAGCTCATCAGCAGAATTAACCCTGGAGAGCACTTTTTCACTACCGGTAGTGTCGGTTCCCATTACCTTGTGCAATTCAAACAGGTAGCTGCGGAAAGTTTTCTTGTTTTGTCTCCCTGCGGGGGAGTTTAATAGAGAATGGCTGATGATCTCATAATTGTCATCAAAGGTTATTATATCCTTACTCCCTGTTACATGGAAATGACGCAGTTTCTTGTCCATAGAGAAGCTTCTCTAGCAATGAATTTTGAGGTTGTAAGGTCAGCATAGCAAGAATCTTAATTTCTTGAAGCAGTGTATGCAAGGAAATCATTTTTCATGTGGTTGCCCATCAAAGGATATTTCAAACCAGCAGGAAGAAGAATTTTACCATTGGCATTTTGTCATCTAGATCTGTGTCAGTAGGCATTAGAGTGTGACTAAAACCTTTGCTTATTTATTGGGTTACAAAGGTATATTTGTATTATTGGTTGAACTGCTGTGTGTGTTTAGGTTTGCCTGGACATTGTACTGATTTTGGCAACAAGAAGCATAATTTTTTGTTCTCATCTGCCCTGTATTCACCATGACTATTCCTTTCTTCATAATTGTGTAGTAATGGGGGTCGTCTTTATTGCTATCAAACTGTCTAATTTGTATACGTATATGTCTGTGTTTCTTTATTATTATTATTATTATTCCTTTCTTTTCATCTAAACATATTTACAGCCCCTGTGTTTGTGAATGTTTCCATTTACTGTTTAGATTCTTGGGGGGGAATCCTTGGGTGAAACATGGATCTGTCTTACAGCCTTTGTTCTGAATGTTTCTCATTGTAATGTGGGGTGATGGGGTGACACTTTTATATTTTATATATATAAAATAAACACTTCATGTGAGGATTCACATTTCCAGTAGAGACTCGTGAGGATAATGGTTGTTCATTAATGCTATGTTCCCTTTTGTGCCTTGCTTGAGTAAAAAATCATCATATTTACAGTGCAGATGAAGAATCAGTGAGGTTTATTTGCTTGCAGTGACAGGTTCCTTAGTAGTCTGGGACCAAGCCCTGCGCAGTGGGGTTTATGATAATCTTGGCACATCATCTGAATTGGTTGATCACTCTGCCTACTCCAGATAAATGACAGTGGGGCTAATTTGCACACTTAGTATATGTGTATGCAGTAATTCTTCATAAAATGTGTGGATGTATTTGATGGATGGATAGATGTGTATATATACTGCGTTCAGTAAAATGCCTACATGTTCATTGTTTAAATAAAGGTGCATTCTGGTATATTCATGAACAATATAATTGCTCTTCTGCTATATTCCTCCTGAGCCTTTACAGGAAATGTTCCCAATTAACTTGTATATCTAATTAATACAAGACTAATTAAGGAAAATTGCTCAAATATAATAATGGAAAAAAACAGCTTTAAGTGTACATCTACACCCTTCTTTAGTGTCTTCCTGTGTCCCATGTTAATTGGCATGTACACACACAAGTCACCAAGCAGATGAAAGACATAAAAAGGCAGACAACTCATGTTTCATTTAGATGGATGTTACCATTGCTCTTGTTAATGTTGTGTAGGTACTGTTGCCCTGACAATTGTGAAGCAGAGTTGTGAAGGATTTCAATGAGTTAATTATAAAGGGAATGGACTGCTAGTATCCCAAAAAATTTAAGCTGTAAAGTAGAACAAAGGGTCTGAAATTTTTTGAACTTTTTTATCCAAGATGCATTGCACATTCAAAGCAGACTTGATAGTTGTGTGTCTTGCAGTACCTATTCTCACCACTCTGCTATGAAGTTGCTCTTTTCTATAAGCTGTAACAGTACAGTACAATAATCTATTAACTGAATTATATGCCAGAAATAAAATAGTAAGATCTTTGAAATAAATGTGTCCCAAAAAGGGTAGGTACATTATTTGAACTGGTTTGGAAAAGGTATTTTGCTTTCAGGAATGTTAAGACACAATTTTGGGTTGGAACCCAAGTTGTAACCTTTAAAATATGAAATAACTAATATGCCATACTGCCATACTTATCGCATTTATTATCAGGCAAAGAAAAGCTTAACATAGGATTTATTTTACATTAATTTCTCCCTAAACAGTATGGGAATATAGCTAGAAAAGCACTGCAGCCCAGACAAGCAATATGGTAAATTTAACTGACATAAATATTTTCTTTCCATGCTATAAGCTATTCCCTCCCATTCACTCTCACTATGAGATAAGCCCTACTTAGCCCACATGTTTGTCTTATGGCAGCTGCATCAGCTTGTAGAACAGCCGTTTGATTCTCATGCAGTATTTTACAGGAAACATTTTGGTACAGAGTCTCTAATTATCTTAGTACTTTTGATGTTTATATGCAATTATAAAAATGTTTTGTTATTCGGCTATTGAGACTATCATTAAAGAAGATGTTCACCTTTTCAAAACATGATCAAAATAACAAAATCCCTAAATTTAATGTCAACCTGGATGTGGTAGTAACATAGTAAAATAGGTTTGAGAAAGTTTAATGTCAGCCTTTGAGTTACATAGTTACATAGGGTTGAAAAAAGACCATTGTCCATCAAGTTCAACCCATCCGAGTAAACCCAGCACACAACCTATACTAACCAATCTATACACTCACATACATAAACTATATATATACAACCAGTAATACTAACTGTAGATATTAGTATCACAATAGCCTTGGATATTCTGCTTGTTCAAAAACTCATCCAGGCCCCTCTTAAAGGCATTAACAGAGTCTGTCACATGTCCTGAATCCAAGAGACAAGGAGCAATCATACCAGTCCTTGGATCAACTTTGTCCTACTAGCTATTTTCAGTAACCATCTATTTTTTTTCACCTCCAACCCCTTTATGAAAATATCAAAGGTACAACTGTTGCAGGGAGAGATATCTCCACCACTTCACATCTCTCACTGTATAAAAACCCTTTCTGATTATTAAGATGGAACCTCCTTTTTCCTAATCAGAATAGATAACCTCTGTACCGGACAGAAGGTCCTACTGGTAAATAAAGCATTAGAGAAATGTTTATGGTCCCCTTATATATTTATTAGAAGTGTCTCTTCTCCAAAATAAGCAAGCCCAACTTGGCCAGTCTTTCTTTATAACTGATTCCTTCCCTTTACCAGGGACGGACTGGGCCAGTGGGACACCGCAGAAAAAACCTAGTGGGCCCTGGCCCTCGTGCCCTGCTGACCCAAGCCAAAGCATTGGTGCTCCCTGCTGGCATCCCTCCACTGATAGCAATGAGGTATAAGATGCGCATGCCTGGGGTGGGGTTGGGCAGTCGGTCAGTGGGGGCCCAGAGTGATGCTGCCCTTTATGAGTTTAGTTGTCAATCTTTGGATCCTCTCTAATTCAGTAACATCCAGTACTGGAGATTTGAATTGTTAGACTTGGATTCTTAGCCGTTGATGCATAGTAAATATCCATACATTTTTTTTTCTGTGACTTAGTGGCAAAAAATCTGAATCTGAAAATGGCATTGACAACCACCCTCTGTAAACCCCTAAGATAAAAGAGTGTCACAATATGTGTTCAAATTCAGAGAGAAAGATTAGTTCTGCATATGTGGCACCAGTTTGCAACATTGCAACTAATTTAAGTCATATTGTATCATGGCTACAGCACAACAATACTAACTGGGTTGTGTTACTTTTTTCCCCACTTAAAGAGGTAGTTCACCTTTCAGTGACATTTTAGTATGTTTATAGTATGGCCTATTCTTAGCAATTTTTTAATGTGTCTTCATGTTTTATTTGTTAGTTTATTTGCCTTTCTCCTCTGCTTTTTTCAGCTTTCAAATGAAGGTCAATTAGGCTACAATGTTCTTTTTATTTTTTACTTTTTAAACTTCTCTCTTTTCCAACCTTCACTATTCATATTCTAGTCTCTCATTCAAATGACTGCCTGATTAATTGTGTAAATGTAACCCTAGCAACTAGAGAGCTGCTTAAATGTCTGCTAAATAAAACTGCAGAGCTTACAGTTACATACAAACACCACCAAAAATGAAAAATAAAATGTAATTGCAAATTGTCTAAGAATACTTGTCTATATCATACTAAATGTTGATGTCAAGATAAAGTACCCCTTTTAAGTTGTCTGTTTAAAAGAAAAAAAAAAAAAGTCTCATAATTCTGACCTTTGTGTGGCTGCTAAGGGTGAGGACAGACGAAGTAGACAACCTGCACTAAAAGCTATGGCAACTGCCCGAGTGTAGGCACACAGATCGGAGTGGATCAGAGGTCAGCCTGGAAAACGTATGCTTTTCTGTTTTCCAGACCGACTCCCAATGCGCTCTGCTCTGTGTGCTCACACTCCGGCAGTTGCCATAGCCTATAAAGGACAAGGAAAGGTTAATATAAATTAAAAGTAAGTCTAAAGGCATTCTTTTTAAGTACTTACTGCATATCTAAATTCCCAGATCCCTGCTTGCTTCTATAAATATGGTGATGGCAACCTACAGCAGTGTGAAGACTACAGTGACATCACTGAAATCTCTCTCCCCTTCCCGTAGGCTGTGTGTAGGATGTGTGTAACTTGATCCTGTCTCCTGTTCTGAGCTACACATGCCCACCAGCCAATCAGAAGCAGATCTGGCAGAGGGGAGGGGGGCAGGGAATGAAACACATGTGCAGTATGAAGCAAGGAGGGAAAGGAAGGGAGAATACCTTTTTAAAGATGACTGCCTGTTCAAGAAAACAGATAGAAAATGTGATGTAAGTGTGACTGAGTAAATATTTGATTAGGTGAGCCAAAAGTGTGGCGTTTTTACTAAACAATAGGAGGACTATTGGGCACTATGCTTTTTAAATTTTGACTTGCATTCTTCTTTAAGGCAGGCACACAGAGGAGAGTACAGAAGCGATCCGCTTCTTTCAGCCTGGCAGAAGAGCGCAGGGCTGAGAGAGGCGGATAGACCTTTGTCTGACCCATGAGCCGATTGGACAGAGTGTATGAGGGGCCAGACATGGCATAGACAGCTTCCTATTGCTCCAAGTGTTCATGCACGATCAGAACAGCAGGAAATGAGCAGGAGCTGTGACTCCTCAATTGAAATGTCTAATGTAGAGAGTCATAATTGACCCCTATTTCTCGCCGCATAAAGGGGATACAATGGTCTAAATGCCTAGGGTCTAGGTCTATTAATTACCTGCTTCTGCTACATTGTTTTAAAAGTCAGAACCACCCAGGGGTGAATACAGCTGAAGTGACACCAACTACTTTCAGTAGTAGTTATATTTATTTGTTACCATTAGCACTGAAAATCTGTCATAAATTGATATTCCAAAATTGCTTACATTTACAATATATTTGATTTGGCAAATTTTATTTATGATGTATGTACATATAGGACTTGTGCTGGACATACTCTTCCCTATTGTTTTAATAAGGAAATAGCTGTGTTTTTGGTTTATTTTGCTCTAAACTGGGCATAATTTCAAAATTCACATTCTCCTGTCCCTTTAAGTACAAAAGCTTTTAGATTCTAAACAACTTATCTGCTATACAAATATGACCCTACAACCATTCAGTGGCAGCCCTCATGGCTATATAGTAATTTATATAAACTATAGAAGAACTACTGAAACAAAAGCAATTTTTATTTGAGCACTATAAAATTGTCCAACATTTAAGTGGTATATTTTTTTGTGTTACTGGTTCTTTAATAATCTATTCATAATGGAACTTTATCTATAGAGACCAATTAATTTGCCATGGAGTTAGATAATGGCTAGAGAAAATGCATAAGAAAATAGCAGAGTATTAGGAAACTTTTAATGAGAGTGAAGCAGTGAGATTATGTTAGTGGTAACTTACCCAATTAAAAGCTTCCCCCTAGAGTCCCTTCCTAAAAAGACATTGAAACCCGGCTGAAGATGGAAAGCAGAGTATCAAGTATTAAGGGAAATGGAGAAAGAAGGGTGAAGGAAATATAACCAGTACATCATAGCTTGGTTGAGTTTACCAACATTTTTTTAAATTAAAAAAAGATGTAGTTGCGCTTTTGAGGGTTTAGTATCTTTTTATACTTTGATAAAGTAGTGGTAATTTTTTAATTCATCACTCCAATAGAGGGTGCTATTTAAGTTGCTGTCAGTATAACAAGAACAGTATATAATGACAGAGGGATGCTGAGCGATCTAGTAGTAGTAAGAAATGTAATTAAGGTTGATAATCAGGTTTCCTTTCTGAGAACATGTTTTTTTTCTTGTGCCGAACCAAAGCTGCATGAAAACAGGTCCTACAATATGTTATGTTCTGTTACAATTCACAATATAAGTAATGTTTCATGTTGTGAGATGTGAAACTTTGATATTATTTGCGTTCATTTTTTTAGTATTTTCCCACCGTTTTTCTTTTCTTTCAGATAAGTTACTGTGTAGCAGAAACAAATACCACTTCTAGATAATCATTTCTGCTTTTATTTTTTTGGATTTCTTTTAAACCTATCCAAACACGTTTTTCATTTTTATTTCTGTTTTTGTATACAATGCTCCAATTTAGCCTGTTAAGTGTACCCTTTGTTATTTAGTGGAAGCAGTACATAATAATAATAATGCAGATCAGCCCTTTTTTAATAGAGGAGGGATATGACACTTGGCTCAGTGTCTCTCTCTTCGTGTGGTTTAAAGACTTGCACCTCTGGGATGTGTCCCATTTGAGCTGAAAATGAATATTTTATATGTGTGAAATTTAGCAGCCTGAAAGATTTGTTACTCATCACTCTCAGTTCTACAGCATGCTTTCTTACTGGAAGAGTATTGTTTTATGTGAATTCACATTTTTGTTGCTTGCACAGTAGGATTCTGTGTGGTGTTTGATTACCCTGTCTGCTCAGCGGAAGGGGAACTCTAATTGACATTGCTCCTGCTTATCGGTGCCTTGTGCTGACTGTATGTTCTACTCTCCAGATTCTATTGGGACTTCACAATGCTGCTTTTCATGGTGGGCAATCTTATCATCATTCCTGTGGGCATCACCTTCTTTAAAGATGAGACCACAACTCCATGGATCGTGTTTAATGTGGTGTCGGACACCTTCTTCCTTATGGACCTGGTTCTGAATTTCCGAACAGGGATTGTGATTGAGGACAACACAGAAATAATACTAGACCCACAAAAGATTAAGCGCAAGTATCTGCGGACATGGTTTGTAGTGGACTTTGTATCTTCAATTCCTGTGGATTACATCTTCCTCATTGTAGAGAAGGGTATTGACTCTGAAGTATATAAGACAGCCAGAGCATTAAGAATTGTGAGATTCACCAAAATACTTAGTCTGTTGAGATTGCTTCGTCTCTCGAGACTTATTCGATATATACATCAGTGGGAAGAGGTGAGTATTGGTGGACTAGTAGATACACTACCACTTAAAGTAGGAAAACTGTGTAAAAAAAATCCATCAGCAGGAAGAAAAGGATATTAGGGGATTGGAGGCCTGATAACTCAAGGGACACATAAATGTTTGCACCTTTTAAAATCCTGTAGTAAGGAAGATGTGTGTCATATCCAGCATCAACTAGGAAGAGCAGGTGATGTCTGTAGACCATAAAATCAGACTAAAAGGTAGATCTGTAGTAATAAGTCAAATCAACTTTTTACTTGCTGTGTTTTTCTTTAAGATGTTTTTACATTCATCCAACTGTCTTGAATGACTGATGAAATGTCTTCAAGAAAAACACCCCAAGTCCAGTTGATTTAACTTATTACTACAGATATACTATGACCTGCATGAATGAAAACCTTTACATAAAGAGTAGAATGGTTTAGCAGTGTGTAATGTCATGTTTTTAGTTTTTCTGGTGCATATAAAGGGTTATTATATATTTTAATAGCATTGTAGAAAGAAAGTAGCAAACAGCTGGATAATCAGACAGCTTCAGAAGATGCTGTTATGCCACTGATGGTCTTTTTCTGGAGTCTGTCACTTCAGGTGAGGTATCACTTCCTAAAGGTTATGTGCAGGCCTTAATATTATAATTCCAAGAGTGGTTGTTCAGCACTGTAAGGATAATTACTTTGTCCTCCTTCACGCTCCAAACCCCATTCATCAATTCTCTTTCTCTATCTTTTGTATTCTCTTCTTTCTTTTTGTTTTCCTTCTGATATTTTTATATATCTTTTTTTTTTTTTTTAATTATTATTCAGTCATTCTTAATAGATCTACCAATAGATCAGTTGTCCCACAACAGTAATATGATCCATGGCTGGTTTGGTTCTTGATGGCAGTTTATGAGTTGACCTTGAGATCACTGATTGCAGATTGATTTAGAGTGTTTTGTTTCCTGGCCTTGAGATGGAAATTACCGTGGTGATAAAATGCCTAAAATCATCATGTGTGCCATTGCCCTTAGCACAAATCTTTTGATTGCATTTTGTCTTTTTGGTTGAAAAATAATTGTTATATTTTTCTTGTTTAGTCAGTCAATGGTATATTTTTCTTTTCATGCAATAGCATTGGGGTTATTGTAATGTTATTCCTTGCTTATAATCTTTTAAAAAAAAAAAAAAAAAGTTTTAAGTTTCTCTGAACTATACAGTTTTCCAGTCAGAAACTGGAAAACCAATTTCCTGAAACATTATAACAAAAACTTCTCAACACCTTTAAGCTGCATTACTTTTTTTTTTTTTTTTAATGGCACAAAACTGATTCCTTTGTATCTGTGAAATTCTATATATTCTATAGATCTAGAAAGGCATTCTTTGTTGGCAAATATGGAAACCCGTTTTGAAGAAATCTCACAGAGCCCTATTTAAGTCATTTTTAACTGATATGCTTTTTTTCTGTGATAATAGAATAATAAAACAGTACCTTGTAGTCTGTAGTAACTAAGTTAGCATAAATCCATGATGATTGCAAAGCAGTCTTATGATTCAACATTTTTATTTTTTTATTTTTAAGGTATTGTGACCCTTATAACTTGAAAAATTACATCCAGAAAACAGGCATTCTGGATAACAGATCTTATATTTGTGTTTTGTTTCATCATTTTAACATTGCATTTTCTTTTTGCCAGCAAATGTAAAAAAAAAGGGGTTCGTTTACTCTCTCATTGTGAAGATTAAAGTAAATTGTTTGTAATAGAGACTGTAAGCCAGTAAATGCCTCACACCTCTTAGGTTGTGCCAAAATATGAAAGTGTTTTCATATGAGTTTGTGAGTGCTAGGACTTTTTTTTTTAATACTTGTTACCCAACCCAAAATCTAATTAAACTTTTCAAAATTAATGAAATTAACCAACAATTAATTTATGTAGTAATTAGTGACCTATTAAAAAAATCTGGGGATGAACCGAATCCACTGTTTTGGGACTGTTTTGTGAAAGTCTCCAAATCCTGAATTGAATCTGAACCTAACTTGCATATTCAAACTAGAGCAAGGAATGGTTAAAGAGAACCCTGTACAGCAACAACTTTTTAACTTCCATATTTGTGTGACAAAAAGTCACGTGATTTTAAGGGTTCAGTTCAGTCAGGTACTTGGATTCAGCTAAATCCTGCTGAAAAAGGCAGAATCCTGGCCAAATCCCGAATAAAATCCTTAATTTGGTGCATGCCTAAAAAAATCTTATCAAATAGTTATATTGCCCTTTTACATCTTTTACCTTTAGCCACCATTTTATATGGTCTGTGTGCTGCCACAAATCATCTAACAGGAAATGATGCAGGCTCTAATGGGAAGAAGTATAGAAGTAAAAGAGCATTCATTGGCTGATGTAACCTAGCATGGATGTGTACCCTTGGTTTGTGTATTTAGTTTTCTATTTAGGGTTATGCAATGGCACATACTGATAGAGAAGTACATTTTTATGAGAATAGTTAATTCAGATGAAACAGTGTTTTGCGTATGGGCTATTTAATGCTACATAACAGATGAAAGATGTGGCTTGTGTTGACATATTGTGGCATTGTTTTCGTGTTTTTTTTCCTTTCCTTTGGATTGTAGGTATATGTTGAAAAGCTTTGGACAAGGAGCGCAGGCCTGTTCTTCAAAAGTGTATGTTTCAAAGTAAGAAATTTGTAACGTTAATCTATAAAGCTCTGCTCACAAGTATTTCATTTTCTCAGAAATTGTAGAAAATGGTTTTTCACATGACACATTATTCTCAAATTGTCAATAGTATGATGCCGTGAACCAGAACTAATGCAAATGAAACACCAAACAAGAGCACAACTTGTGTTTGTATACATGCCCCAAATGTATTGCAAGTACAGGATGCACCAAATCTGCATATGCAAATTAGGGTAAGGGAGGCCAAAAAAAACCTTCATGCTGCACGTGCGGCAAATCATTTTCGACTTTCTTGTTTGTATGACGACAAGTCACATGATTTTAAGGATGAGGATTTGGTTCGGCCAGGCACTTGGATTCAGTGAAATCCGAATTCTGCTGAAAAAGGCAGAATCCCAAACCAAATCCTGGATCAGGTGTATCCCTAATACACAGGGTATGAAACACAGGTTGGTTCCTTGTGTTTCATGCCCATGTACCTTTTTTTTTTTTTTTTTTTGGGAGGGGGGTGTCTAACTTTTTTCAAAAGACAGCAGATTTTAGGTGATGAGTGATATTTTTTGCTAAAATGTATATTTTGTAAAATATAAAAAGTAAATATAAAAAGCCTTCAACATTATCCAGTCTGGCTGATATTCTTTTCTGTTCTGGAAATAGGTCCTGTATTTTTCACATATAACAGGTGCCGTAGCTGCATATACAAAACCTACCATAAGGCAGTAAAAATGTCTCTGGGGACAAATCCCTAAACTGTCGTATGTCTTTTCATTTTACAGCCGAGCTGCAACATGTCATGGCTTGGGAGGCCATTTATAAGGCGCTCACATGAAAAAGCAAGCCTAGGCAATGACTAATTTCTGCCTCAATGCAGCCTTTAGCCTGTACCAGTTATAAATTATTGCTTGTTTCTTCTGCTTTATTGCTCTAGCCTTTTAATCTCAGAGGGTGGCCTAGGGTTGAAAAGATGCAGAATACTGAAAACGTACATTTATCATTTTATATTCTGGTTTGGTGGGCTTGTGTGGGGTGTTAGTTTTTGCAAGTGAGTAACAAATATTAGCTAGTTTAATGCCTTGTTGCTTTAATGGAACGCTATAATAAGAGAAAAAATGTTTTGTTTGGCCCTGTAAACGATATTTTAAAAAAAGAATAGTAAATGTGAAAAAGTTATGGAAAGTGAGAACACAGTTTCAGACTAATGATTAAATGCACAGTTTGCAATGACATTTATTGATTCTGTTTAGTTTGCCTCAAAAATACAGACTGATACAAGCAAAACTTAATTTGTGGTTTTAGAGGTTTTTGGGTTTTATTTTTATTTGTAAGCATGTGAAAATTGTTATGAAAAGGAAAAATTCAAGGTTTTCATTTTCTTTTAGTTTTTGTTACAAATTTGAATTTGTGATTTTTATTTTATTTATATTGGTATCTTTTAATAAATGACTAGACATTTGTGGTTTTAGTGGAAATTTGTTTTTTTGTGGTTTGAAAAAAACTCTAAAACCACTAAAATCAGACTGTCCTCTTTCTGGCTGAGAAATTCTATATACTGCAGAAATGATTAGCCATATTTTATTTCTTTTTTAAATGTTAAGACAACATTACCAAACTTCTTAGATTGCATGTGCTATCTTAAAGAGGCACTGAGACTTCCCAGTGGACTAGATTTGTTTTTACCTCACTCATAGGGACAGAAAGTGGAATGTGACAACTTTAATTTAAGATTTTGCCCTGTTTCATGCAAGAAATAACATTAAACCATTGTCATTTTTTATTAAAACAACAGGCAAAAAGTATGTTCAGCACAAGCGCTATGCATTATAATGATGTATCCTGGAAACCTGCTGTTTGCATTACTGCAGCAAGTCGTTAACAGGCTTAGTGGAATGATTTTAAATAAGAAATCTTGACCGGATTATAATTTAATTTTTTAAATGAAAATGAAATATTTTTAATTTCAGAAGTCAGTCCAACACTAACAAAACTTTAAGATGCAATAGAAACTTAAGAGGTAACTTTTTGGATGGTCGCAGGTCTTTACATAAAGAGATGTGCCATAGTGCTTATTGTAAAATATTTTAGTGACTGCAGGACAAGCATCTATTTATTTAAAGGAGAACCGAAGTTTAAATCACTGGGGGTGCCAACATGTTAGGCACCCCCACCCCCAATCACTCAATCTTTATTTTTAACTTAGAAATGAAAAGCTGCTGTTTTTTTTACTCTAGTGAGCATGTGCACAGAGACACAGCATGCTCCAGAGAAAAAGAAGTGGGAATAGGAAGGAAGATTATGCTGAAGAAGCTCTTTAGATATACCCCGGGCCGGTGCAGTTTTCTCTAACAGAACCAGCCTGGGGTATCAAGTAAGCAGCTGCAATCTAATATTTGGCACCCCAGTGATTTAAACTTTCTTGCCTTCCGCATTCCCCCCAAGAGAGTTATAAAGGCCTCTGTAGGGCCCTTTGCCCCCCTCCCCCCACACACTCCTTTAACATGAATTACTTCCACAATACTGTGACAGAAATTGATAGAAGATCTTTTTCTTGACTTTGCTAGACTAGAATAGTAAAAACAAGGAGCAGTGCAATTGGAGTAAATCAGCCCATGCAATTACATAAAGCTGTGTTGTACCAAATTTAAACAAGTACAAGTCATCCTGGATATTCCACTTAGTACCTTCCTAAAATAGTGACTGCAGTACAAATAAATCTACGGGGATTGCTAAACTGTGTCTTATTCTTATAATGGCCACAGTACTATATTACTATGCCACTTTATGCCCCTTATAGTTTCCTAAGATAACTAAGAGCAGAAATCGCTATTATAAGGATATAGTGTGTGTGTGTGTGTGTGTATTGTGACATGCTGACTGCCTGTACACGCAATGGTAGGCAGGCATGCAGAGGACCTGGAGCATAAGAGACAGGGCACCACGTCTTCAGGCAAAACACAGGTTTATTTAGGGCCAATTCTTCCCAACATCAACATAAGGCAGTTCATAAACAGTTCAGTGTTATGATATGTCCCTCATTCAGGGCTCTCACATTCCAGGGTTACTTCCACACTCTGGAACACTCAAAAAATTAGAACTATTTGCTTATAATGGAGTCTATGGGAGATGGCCTTTCTGTAATTCAGAACTTTCTGGGTATCGGGTTTCCAGATAAGGGATTCCTTACCCATACAAGTATATGCATCACGGCTAGCTGTATTATATTCTTATTATGATTAGGCTCTAGAAGAGTGTTCTAAAAATGAAAGCAGTCTGTTTATCATGGGACCTGTTAACCAGAATGCCTGGGACCTGGGGTTTTCCTGATATGAGGTCTTTCTGTAATTTGGATCTTCATACCTTAAGTCTACTAAAAAAATCAAGAAAGCATTATTTGAACCCATTAGATTGTTTTGTCTCCAATAAGGATTAATTATATCTTAGTTGGGTTCAAGTACAAGGTATTGTTTCATTATTAAAGCGAAAAATTTTCATTATAGAGAGCTTTCCAGATAATGGATCCCATACCTGCATTTCCTTTTGTGTCTTGCAAAGTTTTCTTCTCTTTGTGAAGAAAGTTTGGAAAGGTATCACTAGTATTTTAGACCTGACTGTAAAAGGTAGAACTTTCCAGTCCATTATTTCTTGATATATGTTGAACCTTATATATTCTTACCTCTCCAGACCTATATTTCTGTTTGTCCCAAATACCAAGTACAATACTGTGGTCTGCATACATTCTAATCTTTTAATCCTATTAGAGCTAGTCAAGCTTTAGTGGCAGGCTTGTGAAAATACCTTACTTGCTTTGTTTAAGAGTCCTCCAAGGAGACCATCAACAGCAACCTTAATAAATACTGAAATGTGTTCTTGAAAAGCAGTATATATAACATTTCTACTACCCCCTCATGCAATTATTCTACATGCATGCTCCAGCATATTAAAATTCTCCTGAGTTGCCAGCTTAGAGGTAAACTATATAATGAAGCTTTTTGATACATCAAAGAGATGGCTAAAAAATAAGCAATCGTATTTCACCATAAAGTGATAGTATGCAATATTTATCCTCATTAATTCTTCGGTCTCCATTGTCTTATACTGCAAACATGTTCAGATATGTGCAAAAAATTAAAAAGTAAAAAAATGTAGCAACTTACAAAATTGTAAAGTTAAAAAAAAGTAAAATTGTGCATATGCCATTGAATACTTTACTCAACAGAAGGTAACCTGACAAAGTTGAAAATCCACTGGGCACACAAATCATTACTGCATTCTCAGAGAAAAGCACCGTGATAGACATGTCCAGGCTGACTGACTGTGGCAATCTGTACATTTTGGCAAATGCCATGCTATAAGATATCATAGGCACTATTTATTGGGCCAGGGCCTATTTCAGTCTGGACCCGGACATCTCCCTATTTACCAGGCATTTTTATGTCAGGTGCTTCTAATGAAAGGTAATGGTGCTTTAAAAAAACGATTCCAGCATTGCCAAAAGATCCCTGCTAAGTAACAGAAGTTTATGTCAGGAGTCTGACAGAAATAACATTTGTCATTTAGATAAAAAGAAAGTGGATGTCTATGTGGAAGAGTATTTTATAGCCGAGGTTCTCTTTAAGGGCCAAACAATATTATCTGAATAAAATATTTTATATTGCTAGGTGGTTTCCCCAATAACATCCCTTCTTGGTGTCTGGACCCACAGTATGACAAAAGTGGCCTTAAAGTGGGCATACACAGCCACCTTAAGGTACGCTTTTCATACACAGAGGGAGCCATAGAAGGTATGATGACCTTCCTATTATTCTAATTGTTTGTGCTTGGATGCTCTATGACCTGGTCCATGTGGTGTATAAGTAGATTACATTTTCAAGTCCTGATTCAGAACCTAACAAAATCCTTAGCACATGCGTGTTTGATGGGATCAGTGGGCCTCCATATACATAGCAATTATTAAATATACAATTTTACAATAGTATTTGTACATGTAAGCCAGCTTTAGTGGGTGGTGAATGCTTCCTCCTACTAGATATGTATTCAGACCTCATTAAATAGTGTTATACCCAGCCATAATATGTTACATTAGCACAATTCATGTATGGATATTAATGGTTTAGTGTCTCATTAGCAATGCAGATGCTTCAATTAAATCTCAAGTTTTGCTTTAGTGTGCTGATGACAACACTAATGTCAGGCATCTTGATACACAGACCAGTTTCTTCATTATTAAATCTTTTGCAACTGTATGCCTTGATTTTCTGCTATTAATGCCTGAACCTTTCATCCAGTCCCTGTCAATATCCATGCCACAAATTATTTAGCTGCAGGCCCTGTAGCCTGTACCACTGACCCTTTTACTCATGTCACATTTACTTTTGTTGGTGTCATTTTTCCAGAAAACAAGTACACAAACTTGTATGCAGTGAGAAGCAATAGGGAAAACAGCATGTTACTGGTTTGTAATTTTGGCATTCCAACATTGCCAAATTATGGTAACAAATCTCCATGTATGACAAATCGCTATATGTCACTGATATAACTTCCTGGGCACTAGAGTTTGCACCTGTGCCCATGGTCCCTAGTTATGCTATATGTTCTTATCCTTAAAGGAAAACTATACTAATTTTAAATTATGTTAAGTGACCTATTAAAAAATCTCGCCAAGCTGGAA
Source organism: Xenopus tropicalis (assembly GCF_000004195.4). Classification (NCBI taxonomy): domain Eukaryota; kingdom Metazoa; phylum Chordata; class Amphibia; order Anura; family Pipidae; genus Xenopus; species Xenopus tropicalis. The sequence goes on from NC_030677.2 coordinate 105,726,135, forward strand.
TATATATATATATATATATATATATCGGTAAATATTGCCCTTTTATATCCTTTCCCTTGATCCACCATTTTAGTGATGAGATCCCATGACCAGAAATAATGCAGCTTTAACTGTAACAGGAAGAAGTGTGGAAGCCACAGAACTCTGTCCATTAATTGGCTGATGTGACCTAGCATGTATGTGTGCTTTGGCTTGTTAGTGTCCACTGTGAATCCTATGGTCCCAGGAGGTGGCCTTAATTCTTAAAATGGCAATTTTCTATTTAGGATTACCCAATTCTACTAAAAAAGTATATTTTTATGAAAATGGTTTATTTAGATGAAGCAGGGTTTTACAAATGAGCTTGTTTATGCAATATATTTTATACAGACCTTTTTAAATAGACCTACATTGTTTGGGGGTATAGTTTTTATTTAAAGGTCTGCTTATGAATGACATTATGAATTGGCAACCAGGGCCCACCCGGTGTGCCTGGCAGCAGCTATTTCTCTTCACATATGACACTCTGGTCATAGTCTGTGTGCCAACATTTTTCACAGTGAGGGCAGTGAGGTTGTGGAATTCCCTTCTGAGTGATGTTGTGATGGTAGATTCTATTAATGCCTTTAAGAGGGGCATGGTTGAGTTCTTGAACAAGCATAGTATCCAATAGCCTTGTTCTTGAACAAGCATAGTATCCAAGGCTATTGGATACAGTTAGTATTGATGTTGGTATATATGGTTTCTGTATGTGAATGTATAGATAGGTCAGTATAGGTTAATGTGTGTACTCTGCCTGCCATACCCTGCCTTGGTGTACCATACTCTGCCTGCACTAAGCTGCCTGTGTGTGCCATACTCTGCCTGCCCTGTGCTGCCTGTGTGTGCCATACTCTGCCTGCCCTACCCTGCCTGTGTGGGCCATACTCTGTCTGCCCTACCCTGCCTGTGTGTACCATACTCTGCCTGCCCTCTGCTGCCTGTATGTGCTATACTATGTCTGCCCTCTGCTGCCTGTGTGTACCATACTCTACCTGAACTATGCTGCCTGTGTGTGCCATACACACAAGCAGCATATGTCAGGCAGTACATACAATGTTGGCACTGCTCCTCGGAGATGTGAACAGGTGAACAATTTTGGTGCTTACAGTTTTGAGTCTGAGGTGTGAGCAATGCAGGGGATGAACAATGCAGTTACTAAGAGGTGTGAACAACACAGAGGCTTAAACTATTGGGGATTACATGTTTAAACAATACAGAGGGTTAAGGCCTGAATCTGAGGTGTGAACAATGCTCGGCCAGTTATTCTCAGTACTGAAACCATTTAAAATTTACACAAAGGTAAGCAGTCACCGCAATCAGACAGGTGGGGGGCCGTGGACCACCAGTTGGACAGCACTGGCATAGATTCATAGGCAATGTGTAGATTTGCCCCTGGCTTTTACATAAAGTATAATACTTGTTCTGCTGTATCTGGAAGCTGGTTTTATAGAAAGTTTATAAATATGTCTGTGCACAGTTCCTCTTTTTTTGACTGGTTTTACCCTATAATGATGACTTCCTTTTGTGCTCAACAATAACTAAGCCAGCATAAATCCATGTTAATGGCAAAATCTATTTTTTTAATACATTTTAGTAGATTTATGGCCTGGTTTTTCATTATTACTGATACATTATCTGGAAATTCCCACTTCCCAAGCCTGTAAAGCCAGATCTCATGCCTATAACAAAGTTATATTGGCAACATGTCTGTAACAACATGCCTGTAAATAATATAGTATAGTATATTATATACTAATATATACTGATATATATAGTAGCTTCTGACTTTCTTGTTTAGTATGGAGCATATTAGAAATTGTGAAACTAGAGTTACAGAATTTCATACCATTGGTCTGTATAGATGCAAGCTGTGACAATCTGTGCAGTCTTATTTAGTTTACCGTAATGACAATTATTCTTTTTATTAATTCAAATTGATTTGCATGACTCTTAGACTAATCTTCATGGTTCTCCTCTACCTGACGATTTTGATTGAAATAAATGCTAATTGGTTCGTCACTACTTATTAATGGTGTGTTTTACTAACAAGCAATTTGTTTGATATTGTGCGTAGCTATTAACAACCATGCAATTTCCTATGAGTTTCTTCAGATTACATTTTCATATATATATATATATGGTACAGCTATTTACGTGTATGTACCAAATTAATCTGTGATATGAATTCCACATCTGTGCCCACCTCAAAGCTAGAAAATATGAATTTCAGGTTGCTGATTTCAATCACCAGATGAGCTTGGCATGTGAATCATCAAAATTACATATGTCCTTATATCTTCCCTTAATAAATAGGAAAGGGCCTGGTGACTATGATATGCCTACAGATTGCCCACTTGTCTCTGATTTACTTTGCACACATCTAAGCATTTATATTCATTGATTCAGGTGAGATCAGCAATCGAATCAACGTATAATTTTCAATTTGCATACAAATTTGGCTTTTTATAAGTCTCACTGTAAGAGCTGAACAAGGTTGCTTGCTTGACAGGCTATATATATTCTTACAGATGTGGATGGAAGTTTTTATACTAGCTGCTTTTTTCTGTAGCACAGTGAATTGTGATTGATGCATTTGTTCTAGGAATGATCAGTTTGGTTTATGTAAATTGTGGATAGACTTTGTGCTGTTGTATTCCTTTGAGTCAAAATGCAGCTACGTGCATGGGTGCCCATTCGAATAGAATAAAATACTGATCAAATATATGGTAATGAAAAGCAGCAGCATTTTTACCTGTTATCCACTGTAATGGAAAGAAAGAGTCATGAAGGGAAGTAAGTAGGGAACCAGGAATGTGTAGATAAGTTTCTACTTCTTTTGTATGAAACATATATATATTTTCTGGCATTGTGCTTAATTCAGAAGTTTTGTACACTGAATCAGTTGTGCATTGGTTTTTATAAAGATTTATTTCACTGTAAATTTCTCTACTTGTCTTTTTGTTTGTTATTCTTGGTTCTACCTCATATTTTACTGGATTCATAGTAGTTCTTTATTTTGGACACCCTCAGATTTCTAAAGGGGGGGGGGGGCATTTACTCTATTCTGTACTATTGCATGTCTTTGTTTCAATCTGGGATGCCAACTTTTGCTCCAAGGATCCACTTGCTATTCTGCAACAGTTCCTTGAACCATTTCCTTTTTATTGAAAGACTGCATTTTTGATCCTCCTCCCCCTCTGTCGTAGCCTACTATTTTGGGGGGAAGTATAGTTTAATTTTGTCTATTGAGTTTACTTTTGTTGTCCACACCCCTCTTCTTTTTGACACCACCTCATGAAATAACACTTCCGTTTTTGTTTTTATCCAGATTTTCCACATGACTTATGACCTTGCCAGTGCAGTTATGCGGATCTTTAACTTGATTGCCATGATGCTGTTGCTTTGCCATTGGGATGGCTGCCTACAGTTCCTTGTTCCTATGCTCCAAGATTTCCCAACTAACTGTTGGGTGTCTATAAACAAGATGGTGGTAAGTACATGGTATTGCTCTTGTTTTGCTTGAAGCTGGCCATACACGCACCGATTGTACATTGTACGAAACCTCGTTTCGTATGATATTCGGTGCATGTATGGCAACTCGGCGAGGCGACAATATATCGCAGGAGGCTGCTGATATTGGTCGACTCGCCGATCGGGTGGGTTAAAAGATCTTGATCGAGCGCCATAGAAGGCGCCTGAGCAAAATCTGCCTTCAGGGCTGAATTGGCAGAAGGCGGTAGAAATCCTATTGCTTCTACCTCCATATCTGACGTTTCAGCCCTGAATGTCATTGGTGGAGTGGAACGATGGTCGCACGAAAGGTCGAAAATCGTCACGTGTGTGGCCACCTTTAGTCTTTATCTAGTTGCTGTAAACAACAGGTATGGGTAATATGTTTGTGTAAGTAGATTTTTTTGGTTGCTAAATAATTATTTGCTATAAACAAGCTGTTTAGTGTCAATAGCCACACTCTTCTCACACTTTATGGGTTGAAAAAACAGTAGAAAACTATTCAAGTGATGCTAGGGTTAAGTCCTTGAAGTGTTACAGTGACTCTGCTTGAAACAAGTAGCTGGTGCCTGGAAGCTGTACACTGGCACATGAGAAGCCACAAAGGGGTCTGGTAGTGCCCAGGAGAGAGGGATCAGTGTCCTGGTGTGTGTGTCCGCAGAATACCGTATCTCAGCACAAGAATAATTATAGATTTTCTGCCTCCTCCTCTCAGCCTTTCTCCACACCACTTCATCTCCTGGTTATGTCCTTTCTCGTGTCTTCTATTTTTGCATTGTATTTTTTATTTCTAAAGATTTTAATTGTTTTTTTTCATATAAACATACAACAAAGGGAAAGGACAAAAGTTAAAGTAGAAAAAGAAAGAGCAGAGAGTCTCAAGGGCCTTAATATATAGAGTTGTCATAATACATCTCCCAAGTGGTAAAGGGTAAGATACATTCTCTTTAAGAATTTTACATGTATGAGCAGGTACCTCATAGAGATAGTTAAGTCATGGAATTGCTGCAGAGCATCCTTCCACATGTCATCCTCTAATTCAGAGAGAGACCTTTTTTCATTTTTTTTTTTGTTGTTTATTTGATCTAATGGGCTGGAGCCCGGTTGCATTAAAATTGTATAACACAGTGATAGTGGTTTTCACAGAACTCCTTGAAGTAGATATACTTCCAAGGTCATTTCCTTAAGCTGCACCAGCCTAAAGGGGAACTGTGTTTGAAATGCATGCTTGTGCTAAAGGTATCAAAATACCATATTGGAAGTAGAATGGAATTCCTGTCAGAGTTGGAAATAGTATATATTCACCATGTTGAACAATAACCCCTAGGGTTTTCACACCACGATTAGCCCAGCAGCTTATCTCAGAGACTAATTAACATATGCTAATTAGGATTTGGAAGGGTTACATTTTCCACTTCAGTGTTTGCGCGGACATTTAACCCTTCCAAATCCCAATTAGCATATGCTAATTAGGAATTGGATTCGGTTTGGCCAGGACTGTGGATTTGGCCGAATCCTGGATTCGGTACATCCCTAGTCCCCCTCCTTTGCCTTTTAGTGGCCTTGACTCAGTTTGTCCAAATTTTTTTTCTCAAGCCTGTCAAGTGATTTTTCACACACCTACCTGTCTTCTAGCGATCATTGCCCCTAGGTTCACTGTAACCTTTGTGGCAATGAAAATGAGAGCCAGTGTTGCACAACATAATGTACAACAGATTTTTAATGTAGTTACCTTTTCCTTCCTTGCTCTTCCTTAGAATGATTCATGGAGTGAACTTTACTCCTTTGCACTCTTCAAAGCCATGAGCCACATGCTGTGTATCGGCTATGGGCGCCAAGCTCCAGAGAGCATGTCAGATATTTGGCTTACCATGCTAAGCATGATCGTTGGAGCAACATGCTATGCTATGTTCATAGGACATGCTACAGCTCTCATCCAATCTTTGGACTCCTCACGCAGGCAATATCAAGAAAAGGTAAGAACCAGGTTGCACTTTACTGAATTCTGTGAATCTGGTACTGCTTCTTTTCTTCATTATGTTATTTCTTCAGTAATATCACTGACTCTTTTTTTTATCTCCCTGTCATTATTCTTATTTCTGTGTTCACTCTAACAGTACATTATGCTCTATGGTACATTCTGTTCTCTCTATCAGTAACTGTGCAGTGTGGTTGCACTTCTTTCTCCAGGTACTCTGCTTATATAACTGTTCTCTCTGGAAAAATTACTTATTTCTACCAACCAGCATATTAACTGAAAGCTTTTATGATTACATAGATCACCTGGAAGTGCTGACTTCATTTAAAAAGTGCTTATATGTGAATGCAAGAAAGCAAAGCTAAACTAAGTGGAAATGCATCAGGAAAACTGAGTATTGTAGTTCAGGAACTGTCAGATATTGCAGAGGATGAAAGATACCTATGGATAATGGCAGTGATTCACATGTGTATATACAAAAGAGATTCTTGTATAAACAGGGACAGTTCCAAAAATGTCTGACTGCATATGCCATGGTAGTAAATGTACCAAAGCTTTTATGCTTTGTATGTAGTTCAGTTAATATCCCTAACTAAAAGCAGAGGCTGCTTAGAATAGTTGACAAAACTTGCCATATTGTATATAATTCTTTCTTTGCTAGTGATTAGCCTTCCATGTAGGAAATTTAGTGGGGTAAAGGGGCATTTTCATCATTTAGCTAATAGCTACTATATTCCACAACAAAAAATATTTTGGCCTTATGTACTGCCAGATATTTTCTATTATTTATAGCATTAGGGCTCTTGGAGACAGGCATGTACATGCTTCTTTCTAAATGTATCAAAATGCATATATTTAAACGCAAGTGCACTTTTTGAGCTCAGTGTGCATTTCTTTTTTTATGTTTTGAACATGTTTCAAATGCTTAAAAATACAACTTGTGTTTAAAAAAAAAAAAAAAAAAAATGCAATAAAACTGTGCTTTGTGATAACACAGATTTGAATGTTCGTATATAGTACCAGGCAGAATGAAATGTAATTAGTTAGCTCATGTGCTTAGATGTATTAAGACACACACAATTGGCCTTTATAGTCATTGTATTGCCACTGCCTTGTTTTTAACAGTGCTTCTATGCCCTGATTTTTTTTATAATAAGCTAGTGCCACTTACTTGAGTGAGGATTGTTTCTGCAAAGGAGTTCCTGTTTCTTTTTGCAGTACAAGCAGGTGGAGCAGTACATGTCCTTTCACAAGCTTCCTGCTGACTTTCGCCAAAGGCTTCATGATTATTATGAGCATCGCTACCAAGGCAAGATGTTTGATGAGGACAGTATCCTAGGAGAGCTGAATGAGCCCCTGCGAGAGGTGAGAGAAACATTAAGACCAGTGTGCAGGAGTCGGTAACATTCATACTTGTTTTGGGTTTAAATCTAGCATTCATCGATGGGCAGGCGGTTTGCATGAAAGCACTGACAAAAGGAATATATGGTTGAGTGAACATGCTAAAAATATATTTATGAGGAGTGTGCAAAACTAATTAACTCTTTCCTTTGTCTCCATGTTTTTTATTTCTTTTTTCACATCTCCTCACTTCCCTTTTCTTCAACTGCCCCATGTTTCTTTTTTCACATCCCTGCATTGCTCCTCTTTATCCCTTTTTTTCTGGAACTAGGAAATAGTCAACTTTAACTGCCGGAAACTGGTAGCATCCATGCCACTGTTTGCCAATGCTGACCCTTCTTTCGTGACTGCCATGCTGACCAAGTTGAAGTTTGAGGTCTTTCAGCCCACAGATTACATTATTCGTGAGGGGACTATTGGTAAAAAGATGTATTTCATCCAACATGGAGTGGTCAGCGTCCTCACCAAGGGCAACAAGGAGGTGAAGCTGTCAGATGGCTCCTACTTTGGAGGTGAGCGATTGCAATTACATTTATGGCTCTATAAAAATCAATCATGATTATTTAAGACTTCAATTTCAAGGTTTTGGTCAGCAGGGTGAGTGAGGGCATACTTCATACCATTATCAGGTAAACTTTAATGAACAGGAATTAAAACAATAGCAGCATAGTTCAGACATTTGAAATTGTAAAAATCTCAAAGACAGCTGGGATGCTGATTGATAAGCCCAAAATATGAACTGACGATCTGACACTTTTACAATTTACTAGTTCACAGTTTTGGGCAGTTTTATACAGCTAGGCAGCCTTTCAGCTCAACAGCACTTTCCCAAAGTGTCAGCGACACTATGGACTTCCTGCATTCAGTTAACCCTAGAGTTGTTGACTCCCTGTTGAGCAAAGCCTGGTATTAGCAGCTTATAACTGCTAATATCTCAGAAACAGTTAAAAATAGAAAACAATTGTAAACTCCAAAACTGGTCAAAGAAACACGCTGATTAAGTTAATGTCAATTCATTTTGTGGGTTTAGACCCCTTTTAATTACAGCAGAAAAAGACACACTTTTCTGTCTCCAGGATCTATAGTATCTTGATACCAGGGCCAATATTTGGGTCACATGGGAGGCCTAGGCAAACATACCTTGTAACAAGCGCTTATAGCTCTGTATACAGTTCTCTCCTGTGTCTTAACTACAGACATTTGATTGAGCTTAGTCAGTCTTGGAGGCCTATCTTTTTGGTCCTTCACAGTGGTTAGTAAGCTGCCTGTCTAGTCACCATGCTTATGTAGACATTAGGGGTGAGTCTTTTCCGGTCTATATGGTACACGGTTGTGTACTTGTGGTTCAAAACAGACAAGACAGACAGGATTAACAATTTATTTAACAGTATAAATATAAACTGTTAGGAGGATCCAGACTAATAACCACAACACTGCAAAATAACAGTTCAGGAGTTATTTATCCTTTTTATTGAGATGTTGAAATTTTCAATATTATAAATATTTTCTGTCTGTCCTCTATTAAAAAAATGGTGCCAAAATTTTGAAGATAGACATACTAAGATTTTTTACTTTCAAGATCTATCTCTTATGTAATTACAGCAGTCTGTGCTCTGGGCTCCGTGTTTAACCCCATATGCATATGTAATGGTGCATATATGGGGTAAGTGCAGTGTTTTGTTTTTTTTTTGACACATTACTAATACATTCCTATCTGGTTTCTTATTTTGCTCCTAGTTGGAGTTTCTTTAAATCAATGATCATGGGCCTTGTTAACTGACTTTTTTTAAAATGGGCTACTTTTCAAGGTCCCGGCTATTTATGGCTAATGGAGCATGGGCCTTCAATAAACATCCCCTGGGACAAAGCGTGACGCCACTGTGAGCAGGCATTGGTGCGAAATGCATGGCTTTATCTAGGCCTTGTGTTTCTGAGGAAAATGTTAGTCCAACTGCTGAAAGGAATTCTCTCTTTTTCATTTACTTCTCTTGCTGAGCACTGGTTGAAGGTCAAACAAGAATATGAGAATGTGGAAGAATGGTAGTATGCTCTGCACTCATGTATCCATAGTGCCAAAGTGTCTGGTTTATTTTTATATGCCTGTGTTTCATTAATTATTTTGTATAAATGGCAGTAAAAAATACTCACGGGGGTGTTTTATATATATTGCAATAGATAAGATGTGGTGTTGTGTGGTGGTTGCTTACAAATTTACAAACTGATTTTTGCTGTAGACTTGGTGACATCTTATATGGTCCAGCAAGCACTGTTTGATGTAGAAATGCATTTACATCTGACAAGAGTCATCACAGCTCCCGTGTGCTCACCTGAAGGCCAGTGCTCTGCATTGTATATATTTTAGCTGAATATTAATATAGCCTGCTTGCACCACAGTTTGCCTACAGAAACTTTTTGGACTTAGCCCCCTGAATATATTGGTGCAAGAATATTGTAACGCTTTTGATAACTCCTTACATCATCCCATGTTAAACCCAAATAATCTTGTTTGCCATCTTCTTGACACAGACATGATAAAGGGAAGCATCTCATCATGGGCACATGTTTTGCTCCACTTTTTGCCTGCTCTGTTCCATCACTGCAAGTTCCTCCCGCATCTTCTGTTCTAACTACAACAATCCTATTAGATGCTATGAGATGCTACATAAAACCAAGTATATACTAAAGATCTAACAAATCTTTTTTTAGTTGAAAGATGTCATTGACAATAGTTGTCAGTTATTTTGCTTGTTTTGCTTTTTGTTTAGTGGCTTGAATTAGAGATTGGAATATAAATAGGGGAGGGACTGAATAGAAAGAGAAAGAATAAAAAGTAAACGTAACCATAAAATTGTAGCCTCGCAGAGCAAATGTTTTTTGGCTGCTGCGGTCAGTGACCCCTATTTGAAAGATGGACAAATATAGAAATGATAAGCAAATAATTAAAAAATGATAAAAAATAATTAATGAAGACTAATTGCTAAGTTGCTTGGAAGAGGAAATTCGATAACATACTAAAAGTTACATTAAAGGTAAACCTCCCCTTTAAGCAGTTAGGCGTGGCTTAATTGCACAGCACATGAGTCAGCTCAGTTCCACCCACCTTTACAGGCTGTACAGCATTGCCAGTAACATCAGCCACTGTAAACTGTAAGTGTATGTGAAGTAGTAAGGCCGCAGTAGCATCTATGTGTATTTTAATTTGCCCTTAACTTTTATAAAAATGCATTAAAGCTGCTTGATATCCTGGATTTGCACTAAATTCTAAAACATTGCTATACAACCAGTGCCTTTATTACATTATATGTGGCTCCTAATTTACTTTTTAGAAGCAGAGACAAGTCATTATCAATATTGATCAGTTTTTGGCTCACGTGAGAATGGCACATTTCTCCTCTGGGAGACTTAATTCCCTAGCCAGGAAATCTGACACTGTTAATGGTTATTGATCTCCAACTTACACCAGAATGCAAGCTATTTTCCTATTCAAATTTGCTGCTATAATTGTAGTCGTTCATAAATGGGCCTCATTCCATTATAATACAGGAGTATACAGCCCTAACAATGGTGGCTGTGAAAGTCTGCTTGATTTTTATTGAGGAATCAAGGCTGCTATCCCTGCACTTACTGCATGTAGGTAATTTTACTGCCTGAAATGATTCATGCCTAGTTACAAACTATCAGAAACATAATATAAGTTAAATTTGGTCAGATTCCTTTACCTGCTCATTATTAAGCTGTTGACTGGTGCTCTGTTTCCCAATTAAGTAAAAGCACCAATATTTGCTTTCTAGTTTGTCTAAAAGTTTGGTTTTTTTGCAGTCGCAAAAAATTACAGATGTGAATGTCCAAGAGTCTGCATTACTAGCTACCTTATATCTGGGGCAAAAAGTCTGAGTAGCAGAAAATTTGCAAACCTTGACAATTAAAGGCACTTTTTTGGAAAAAAAAACTCTTTGGCATTAGCAGAGGAAGATGAGATTTCCCAGTGTGTCCAAGGAGGAGCATTGGGAAATAAACAATATTCTCTTTCTACAGTAGCTTAGGCCTTTAGAAAGTGCATGTCAGGCAAATTGCTAATACCCATTTTTAGTTTTTCTTAATGATTAATGAAGTACATAAGTGGCAGAACCTTCAAACTAAGTGTGGTTTAGGACCCTGCTGATCCAGCAGTTTCCTTTTAAAAACATTTTTTGGTACACAAAGCTTGACATTATGCCTCCATTTTGGTTGTAACTGCTGCTTGGTGTCCATTTTGATTTTATTGCCGTGTTCGTTCTTTGCTCATTACACATTATAAACCTAGCAGCTGCAAATCACTTATACTGTAAAGATGTTTAAGGTCCTTCTAAATGAAACATGTAAGATGGCCTGACTTGTTAACACTTTTTCGCACACACATTTCCCTCAGTCTAGTGCAAATGTGTGACAATATCCAGAACTGGTTTTAAGTTCTAGTCTGTGATAAAATATGTTATACAATAACATCAGCCGCTCATGAGTGGGGTTTATTGTAAGCCTGCCACGTCACTCTTACATTTATATGGAGAGGGAAAAATGAGAGGAGAAGTTTAAAGGTAAACAAACCGTGCTTAACTGGGAAGCTGCCTCTCATCAGTGGCCGCCTAATGGAGTCCTATATGGAAATGCAGTAAATGTTAGAAAGAAAGGGGAGTGACTCAACATGACCTCTGGTAGAGCTGTCTTCATTTACCAAAAAATGGAAACGCAAACAAGCCTGTTCTACATTCAATTTTATATAAGCATCTTTGTTAATACATTTATTTCTTGGGGCCTCAGGACCAGCATTTGGCCACTCTGCAGGTTTGCAGATCAGTAACCATCTGTATCTGTAGTGAATCTTAGAATCATTTATATTGCATAACTGTGCCGTATGCTGTACAAGTATTGCTTAGTTATGTCTTAAGTTGATATCCTTGCTCAATTGCTCTTTGAGTCTAAAAAAAAAAACAAAAAAAACAATATATATATATGGCACCTCTGGGGTGGAGTGAGATCCCTTTTCAGCAGATCATCCTGAATTTGATGACTGTGTAATAAAAATTGGTACAGGTATGGGATCCCTTATCCGGAAACCCGTTATTCAGAAAGTTACAAATTACGGAAAGGTAATTTCCCATGGACTCCATTATAAGAAAATAATTCTAATTTTTAAAAATGATTTGCTTTTTCTCTGTGATTATAAAACAGTACCTTGTACTTAATCCCAACTAAGATATAATTAATCCTTATTGGAGGCAAAACAATCCTATTGGGCTTATTCAATATTTAAATTATATTTAGCAGACTTGTCCAAGTCATGGAGATCCAAATTACAGAAAGATCCCTTATCCAGAAAACCCCAGGTCCCGAGCATTGTGGATAACAGGTTCCATACCTGTAACAGAAACATCACAAACATTTACTTTGTGCAGACTGTTTTCCTTTGGGCATATTTAAACTGTTTTATTCCATGTGTCTTTAAACTTGCATCACTTTATGTGTCCAGTAAACATGCTACTTGGCATAGTTTAGAACAGTGCTGTCCAACTTATTACGTGTAAAGAGACCGTTATCTCATACAGCATATTTGAGGGCTGTAAATTAAAATGATGAATATCATACAGTGAAGTGTATTTTGGAGGGCCACATACATCCCACCGGCCTCCAGTTGCATACCTCCCAACATTTGAAAATGAGAAAGAGGGAGAAAATATTTTGCCCAGTGCAGTGAATTTTTTGTGGCCACACCCCCACATGTCCCGTTTTTTCACACTATCCCGCTGTACTTATCAAAATGCCCCGCTGTGCCTTTAAGTGTCCAGCTCATCTTCGGGTCTTCTCGTCTTCCTTCAAGTTTTTTTTGGCTCTTCTTCTCTTCTATTACCGTTGTCTTTGGATGTTCACGGCTTCTTCCTGCGTGTTTGTCTTCGCTCTTTCCAACACCTTCAGGCGCTTCAGGTCAGTTTTTTTTGTCGTGGGTACTGATGCTGCTCAGGCTGTGGGTCACAAAAGTTACGCTGGTGTTGCTCTGTCTTTATCTACTGCTCTACAAGCTCTACTTACTGCTCCATTTTTTTAATAAACCAAGCTTGGTGAGTCCCTGACTGTAACAAAAAAGTGTAACTTTTGTGACCCACAGCCTGAGCAGCACCATCACCCACCCTGTTCGTTCTGAATTTGAATTGAAGTGGCTTGCTATGTCATACTCACATCTCGCGAGGCTTGCAGACATTCAGAAAATGACAAAAAGGACTGTGATGACCCAAAGCGCCTGAAGGAGCCAGAAAGAGCCAAAGACATGTGCAGGAAGAAGCCGTGAAGATCCGAAGACAGCGGTGACGGAAGGAGCCGAGAAAACTCGAGAAGACCTGAAAATGAGCAGGACACTTAAAGGAGAAGGAAAGGCTAATAAAGAGTTAATCTCAAGCTGCAGGCATACCTTCAGTTATCTCAATAGTGCCCTTAAGTCTCCCCATATTTCACCTGTTCAGAAGATCTGAAGCCAAACAGGAAGAAAAAACGCTGAGCTGGGTAAAGGGGATTCCCATAATGCCTCACTCCTGCTCAGACCATACGACCAGGACACAGTAGGCAGCGCATGCGCATTGCTGACACGCTCCCCTCCTCTCCCCTACCCAGGCCCCTGTGAGCGCGCACACACAGAAGCACAGAACGAGCAGGGAAGCACAGAGCGACCAGGCGAGCGCTGTGGGGAGCGCGCGCACGGGGGGGGGGGGGGGGTGGGGGTGATTGGTCGCCGCAGGGACGATGCTGGGGGGAAATCCAACATGGCCAGCCTGGGTTAACCCAGAAGTGTAAATTCTAAGGCATTGACAGTCAGACTAGCAACAGCAGACATTGTAGAATGTTCTACGTCAGTCAAGCAGTTAATAGGTTTATGAATCTGTAACTCCACACAATCTGTAACTCCACACATAGCTTCAGTCAGTGCACAGTTTGTTATAAAACGTCTTGCTTAACAGCCATTCATTTGTGCCAAAAAAAAAAAAAAATATTGATGCTACCTTAGAAATGTGCTTTAAGCATTTAAAATTTGAAATGTAATAAACTAAAGAATATTATTACAATGCAAAATGCACATTTCTTTTATTCATTCTTATTTTATTGAATTGGTATTTAGTTTATAACTATTTCAGTTACATTCAGTAGTTACCCTGGTATGCCAAATTGTGTTGTCAGCCTGGGATTCGCAGAAAAATACTGAAATTAGGATAAGAGCACACTAATAAAACAACATCATCATCATCATCATTATTTAGTTATATAGCGCCAGGTAATTATGCGGTTTATATAATTCATAACAAACAGGGATCTTTGAAGAATTTAAAAACAGGACTTTACAGATTAAGAAAAGGATTAGGGGTCTTACTCACAAGAGCTTAAAACATTTGTTATGTCAGTGATTATAAGGATCATATAATTGTTGTTTATGAAACGTATTTATTTAGCATCCACTAAACTTTGTGGATTTTTTAAACCACAATAACAGTTTTAAATGTGCTTAAGATGGTCAGAAAAAAAAGTGTGGTTATTTTGGCAATAGTGAGACTTTACTTTGGAAGACAGATATGTCACACGCTGCAGCTTCTGAGAACTGCAATTTATGATTTGTGGGTAAGGATGCTGGAAGGTTCAGCAGTAGGCGAACAAAATAATATGGCTGCTCTGGGTTTGAAAGGCTTTCTCATTTTTCCTGCTGCATATTTATTATACATTTGGCAGGCAGTGTTATAAACTATGTGGTTTATTTGCCATTATAAGCAATAATCCAGTGAACTATAGTCTTCTCTTTCTCTGCAAAAAGAGAAAAGACAAAGAGACCTGGAATATAATGTTCTGTGTTTCAGGTCACGGTGCTTTGTGTCTGTTTTTTTTCTTGCACAGTGAAAATGTGCTTGACTCAGGTAAAACCTAACAGTGCGTAGTCAGTGATGCTGCTTGTTGTTATGGAAAAGTCTGTTTCCTGCCTTAACATAGAGAGAAAACCCTGACTTTGTAGCAAAAACATTTTTATGTATTCATAAACTGCCAACACTATGCAGTAGAAGGGTGTATACTTCATGCATGCATGGCTAATGCATGGACCTTGTCAGGTAAATTAGGGGAGCTGGAGTATATTGCATGTACTGAAAATTATGATTTAAAGGAGAAGGAAAGGTAAAAACTAAGTAAGCTTTATCACAAAGGTCTATGTAAATACAACCATAAGCACTCACAGAAAAGCTGCACTGAGTTCTCTTTCAAAAGAAACAGGATTTAAAGCCATCTGCTAAAGACATTACCAAGGACAATGTGGAATCCCTTTGGGTAGAAATTTCAGCAGGGTTAAAGGTTAAAAATGATCATTGGTGTATGCTATAAACCACCCCGTATAAATGAGGAGGATGAGGCCCAGCTACTATTGCAAATGGAGGAGGCTTCACAACTGGGTCAAGTTGCTATTATGGGGGGGACTTTAATTATCCGGACATTGACTGGAGTAATGGGGTGTAAAGAAAAAGCTAGTAGGTTTGTAAATATGCTAAATGACAACTTTTTATTTCAGGCAGTTCAAGAACCTACTAGGAATGATTCTATTTGAACTCTAACATTTGTGTGGGTGAGCATTTGGGGAACAGTGATCATAACATAGTCTCCTTTGAGATAATGCTACAGAGACACCTCTATATTAACTAAAATACTCAATTTTAGACGTGCAGACTTTGCCAGTATAAGGGCATCTCTGCAATGTGTCAACTGGGAAAGGCTTTTCATGGGGTTAGACACAGAAGGAAAATGGAACATCTTTAAAATGTTGCTTAGCAAGTATTACAGGTCAGTATATTCCCCTTGTAAGCAAGGAATGGCATTGCAAAGAAAAACCTTTTTAGTATCAAATTTGGTAAGAAAAAGTTAGCTGGGAAAGCAGAAACTTTCATCAGGTACAAGGAAACAAATAAAGCATGCAAAAAATCTATCAAGCAAACTAAAATATAGATGGAAAGGGATATTGCAGATAGGAGTAAAAGGAATCCAAAATTATTTTTTCAATATGTAAATAGTAAAAAAAAAAAAGCAAGAACAGGTGGGAACTTTATTATCACAGGGGGGTATATTGGTTGATGAGAACAGGGAAAAAGCAGAAATTTTGAACTTTTATTTTTCATCTGTCTATACATCTGAGGAGCCAGATAATGAAGGCTTCCCTTTTAATTTACCCAGTTCTAGTAATATAACTACTGGCACATGGGTCACTCAGGAGGAAATTCAAAAGTTATACACTAAATGGTAGAGCGTTGGGGGTATCCTTAATTTTAAAGCATCTGGGGGTTTTTGTAGAAAACAAGTTGTCTAATTCCAGGCAGTGTCATTCTGTGGCTACTAAAGCAAATAAAGTTCTGTCTTGTATAAAAAAAGGCATTGATTCAAGGGATGAAAACATAATTCTGCCTCTTTATAGGCATCAGGTAAGGCCTCACCTTGAGTATGCGGTGCAGTTTTGGGCTCCAGTCCTTAAAGGAACAGTAACACCAAAAAAATTAAAGTGTATAAAAGTAACTAAAATATAATGTACTGTTGCCCTGCAATGGTAAAAGTTGTGTTTACTTCAGAAAGTCTACTATAATTTATATAAATAAGCTGCTATGTAGCCATGGAGGCAGCCATTCAAAGGAGAAAAGGCACAGGCACATAGCAGATAACAGATAAAACACTATTGTATTCTACAGAACTTATCTGTTATCTGCTATGTAACCTGTGCCTTTTCTCCTTTTCTCCAGCTTGAATGGCTGCCCCCGTGGCTACACAGCAGCTTATTATATAAATTATAGTAGTGTTACTGTAGCAAACACACCAGTTTTACCAGTGCAGGGCAACAGTGCATTATATTTTTATTACTTTAAAGGTCTTTCATTTTTTGGTGTTACTGTTCCTTTAAGAAGGATATTAATGAGCTGGAGAGAAATGATTGTGAACCACATTTGTTGCATGTTCCCTTTTCCTCTTTTGTTTTGTTAAAATAAAATAAAGGCTATGAAAAAACCCAAATATTATTTAAAAAAAAAACTGGTTAATTAAATTATGTATTTAGTACAAAGATGCTTCATGTTAGGCTGTGTAAATAACTGTGCAAACATTCTGCCACAAACAAATTAATGGTAATCATATTGGTAGAGCAGGTACATTGCTGGAATATTTTGTTAAAGGCAGAAGTTTTTCATAACACAAAGTTGACGTTAAAGATATAGTAGATAGACTTTGTTGCTGCCTTTGGGTATTGCATATCTACATGAGAGGGAACTACAGCACATTTTTTCCACTGCTGAGGTATTCTCAAGGCACCAACAGAAGAGAGCTATGTATTAAAGATCAGATAGTTTTGTTCTATTTTGGTATATGGAGAATGTCGCCAGTCAGGGAGGGAATATGACGGCTCCAACTCTGCTGTATTAATGCAAATATGTAGAGATGGGATGTTCTCTGCACATAATAATATATACCTGCTTACAGTCTCTGTCCCAGAAAGAATATGTTCATGTAGTGTCATTTCCCCTAAGCCATCCATCCATAAAGTGAAACCCTATAGTAATGAGAGAAATGATAGAACTTTTATGCAAAAACTGTGCTAATAAAAAGGGGAAGAAGAATCTTGAATGTTGATAAAAGATCTGGGGTTTAAGTAATATCTGTATTTGATGCACCCTTAGATATAGTATTCCTAATAGAATGTAGAAGTTTTCTCAATGCAACTGTAGGATTAAAGACATGCCCCTGGAAGCCTCATATGCCAGGTATACTGTAATTGTCAAAGTGCTTGTGAAGCTTGAATGGGAAATGCCTGGCGGTGCCAGTACTGGTGCAACCTCCTTCTTACTCTAAGAATGCCTATTTAGTGCTACCCAGAGACAGCCCATTGGGAAATAGCAAATGTTAGGTCTGCTGCCTTTGTTACAGGCCAGCAATTTTCTTCACGCTGTCCCTATGCAATAAATACTATCAACAAAGTATTGCTATAAATAGTTAAACATACATACATGCATGCATACATACATACATACATACATACATAGTAGGAAATAAGTATTGAGAAGTAAAATCTTTTCTACTAGCTGCTATGATACAGAGGATCTGATTAGAAATACTTTTCTTAACCTTTTATTTATCTAACCATGTATGCAGCTGCTGCCCATTAGCCAGATGGTACCCGTTATGGCTGCCAGCTTATTGAGCATAAAGCTCAATATTACTGGGCAGGTTTACTACAGATGCTATAACCTGATCTAGTACACACACAATCTCCATAAACCCTGTGCTTAATGGGACAGCACAAATTAAACAGAGTTCATTTGTGCTGGGAGGGATACTAAAGCAACAATTAAAGGGCTCTACATACGTGCCATGCTCCAGATGTTGCTCAGCTGCATACCAAGCTTCATGCCAAAGGCTGCTGTTAGAATTGTTATGGGTAGTTTATTTATAAAACCCCAGCATTGTATTCAGCTCTGCAGGAGACCAGGGAGCAGGAGAGCTGAGGTCCAACCATCCCTTGTATAAAGGAATTGGGGAACTGAGTGACATATGGCATTGTTTGTGTCAGTTCCAGACCTGGTAGAGGTGTACATGATATAAACCATGATAGAGTGAGTAAAAGTTATAGTATGGAGGCAGCAATGTAGAAATCTACTCTCCGCTAGGTCTGTGAGCTGCCTTTTATACATTGTTTCAGGAGTCCGAGCCAAAAGTGCACAGAATGTAAACAGCCAGATAGACACGGCTTTCAATAGCAATTTCATTTGCAAATACCTTTATAGTTATTAAAAATGTAAAATAAATGTACTAGAATATTTGCTTAGAATTATCTCTCCTTTCATTATTCTAAACCATTTTAGGTGGAGGTCCCCTTTAAAAAGAATGAAGACAATTACATGCTTAGTGGATCCCCATAGGATTCAATATTTAATTAAGAATAATAATTTTAATTTCTTCAGTTTCACAATAGACTGCTGTCTGGTCATGGGTCTCTCTGAAAACAGGTATGTGTGTAAATAGCAGAATGCTATAATGAGTCCCGGGATCTCTACAATACAAACAATCAGATTCCTGATGAGAGTATAAGGACTGACTGGGTGGGCAACACAAGCAGAATTCTGTACCAAAAAAATATTGATGTTGCTTGCTGCTGTCATGTGTGTTTGTTGCAGTATTTTGCTAACTTGTACAACACATTATAACTCAGTACTCCACTATAAGTTTAGAGTCATGCAACGGTGCATGTTTAGTTCTGGCTCAAATGCATATGCGTTAAATACTGTACATTTAACTGCTCTGTGTGTACATAACCCCTGGTTGATGGCACACAGGGCACATTTTACAGCAGAAAAGCACCCAACACCACGTCTTGCTTTCTCCCTTTGACTAGAATGGGAAATGCCTTTCAGTGTCAGCACTGGCGTGACAGTGATGGTTGGGCCTCCATGCAGAATCGCCATTGCTTATTTTCTCACTCTCAAAATGGCTCTTTAGTGCTAACCAGGGGCAGCACAACAGAAACTGATATTAACTGGCCTGCTGCCTTTGTAACAGATATTCCTCACACTGTTCATGAATCTGATCATTATGCAATGACTATCAACCTAGTAGCACTATACATAAATAATGTTTTACATAGGAAGAAGAAAACAGAGTGTTTCCTACCAGCTGTAACAATACAGCTGTGTTATTCATAAACACATTTCCATCAGAGTAAAATTACATGCACATCCCATAACTAATACTTAGATAAAAATGTTTATTTAAAGTTTCTGCTGTAAACTGGTGGGAGTTGCCATATTGCTAAGGGTTTTACATTAAAACTAACAGCGACAGAAACCCCTTAGTGATAGAATTGGTTGTCCAAGCTAAGCAACACAACATGTCCAGTCTATCACTCCATACAATTAATTGTTCCATGTGGGAGTCATTGCCTTAAGGGGAAAGCCAGCTTAAAATACATGGATGATCAGGTTGTATGGGAGGATTTAAAAAGAATATATCACAAGCCATTAAAGGGTGGAAATTGGTGAAAATTAATAGTAATTAAGCTTCATCTCACCAAAACTTTATAATCAATTAAAATTTGGTACCATCTCTAAAATAAGTTGATTGAAAGTCAGTTATTTTGAAAGAGTGAGCTCTAATACATCTTTTAGGCAAGGAAAGCTCACCCAAAAGTTGTATTAGACCTAACTGTCAATCAAAATCTGACTCTAACTCCTGCACAAAAACAGTTTATTAATTTCAGAGTTTATATTTCGATAACGAGAAAGCAAACATAATGTCGTACTTTGGATCCAGTAACCTAGACATTCTTCTTTTTACTGACATATCAGTTTGTGGTCAAGCATCCATTTCACAAGGCACAAGCACTCAAGTCAAATCTTCAAGTTTAACGTATTGTCACGATTTCTCTGTTTCTTTCTGATTACTGCTCCAAAATTGTGCTCCAAAAGGTTCTTCTCATATAAAATCTGTAAAGTCATGGTGGAAGCCTGCTGTCACAGGCAGGTTGCAGCAAGCTGAATCTTTCTTGTTAGACATATGAAATTGCATGGGTGATTGCCCTGTTGCAGTTTCCATTCCAATAGCCAATTACAATGATTCTGCCTGAAATGCCAGTATACTACCCTTAAGGCTAATGGCCTTACATAAATTATTTATTCTGTTGAAAAGCAATACTTCTGTGTACACATTTTAAATATTCAGTACATATCATGTATATTTTAATTTCACAAGCTTGCTGTGTAAATATTATTAAAACTGGTAGACTACCTACTAACTGATCTTTGTATAGCAAGTTTTCCAGATTTAAGGTGGTTTAGACTGGGGGGGGGGGGGGGGGGGGTTATATGTTTGTAGTGAAAGAGATACTATGGGCATGGCATTATAGGAACTTTATGCAAAAAGTATGTGTGGGGCTACAAAGAGCAAAATCCTTCCCATACCATAGATAAACCAGCTAATGTATTGAGCTGTGCATAGTATGCCAGGGATTCTTTAACCGTTACACTTCACATATCATGGTCATTCTTCAATGGATGAAGGATTATTTGGGCCGGACTTGGGAATCTTACCATAAAGGTTTTTCCAGAGTAACAGTATATATAACTTGCGTAAAAATCAAAAAGGGAAGAACTAATTTTTAAATTAAGGGTAAGAACTACTGACCATTATTTTTTGGGGAACTGTAGTAACTATAAACATGGCACAAAATTGTATTGGATTTAAAAAAAAATGTTTTGTATTGATGTATTCTTGTCCATAGATTATTAATGCACTTCCTGTTCTTATTTCCAGCTGAGAATGACTCAGTCATGCTGCTTGGCATTCAGACATGACAAATTGGCGGTTCACTCCACATCTTACACCATATTTATCAGTCTGGGAGTCGCAGCAGGACTGAGCTGCAGTGTGGCCATATCAGCATTGGCTTTAGCTCCTCAAAATGCCTACATTATACCAGCTGTACAGAAACTGTATTGATAGTGTTCTGCTGTTCTCTGCTGGGTCTAAAATGAGTTTTGGGCTGTAAATGGAAAGACAATATGATTAAAATGATAGTTGCTGGTGCAGTAATATACCAGATATTTCCTTTATCCCAATTTTGTTTGCTTTCTTTTCTTTCTGCCCAACAAATCAGTTACTTGGTTAAAATGAGCAAATCACAGTAAAAAAATTAAAATACTCCATATACCTGTAAATTAAAATGGCAAATTCCTTATTGCTGTTGTGTTATGAGCAACTGTAAGCTGGATGTCACTAATATTTTTTTTTTTACTGTCCTTTAATAAACATTGTTGTGTGAAAGTGCCCTATTTTTTGCCCTGTCAGAGATCTGTCTTCTAACACGAGGCCGAAGGACAGCAAGTGTGCGTGCTGACACCTACTGTCGTCTGTATTCGCTTTCTGTGGATCACTTTAATGAGGTGCTGGAGGAATATCCCATGATGAGACGTGCATTTGAGACAGTGGCCATAGACAGGCTGGATAGGATCGGTAAGAATGTTATCACCTGATCATTGCAACTTGTCCCTAAATTCCCAACACCAGATAAGAGATCTTTCCATAATTTGGATCACCATACCTTAAGTCTGCTAACAATCAAACATAATCTTCTAAACATTAAATAAACCAAATCGGTCTGTTTTACCACCAATATGGATTTATGAGGATTAATGCATGTAGCCTTTAGCATAGAGATCTTTTAATGTGCATGCTCCAGGTCACCAGGTGCTTTAAAGAGTAAATATTTCGGGGTGGATACTGTGGTTATGCCCCCTTTCCCTGGCCTTTGGCAGCTGTAGCTTCCAACTTTACCTACAGTAACCTAAAATTTCTCACATCTCCCAGAGTACTTCAACAACAGTGAAAGGTTGGGTTACTTTTATATAAAGTGTTACTCACACTCTCTTTACAACAGATCCTCATTGTACTGGCCAGTGGTCCTTATTTGCACCCAGCTAAAGAAAGCTCTGAATGCAGTCTAAGTATTAAACAGATTAGTTGAGGCTTGAGTAATCTTTTTTTATATTTAAATAAACCCACCGATAAAAAAAACTCCTATTTGCTTTGCAGGAAAGAAGAATTCTATACTAATGCACAAGGTTCAGCATGATTTAAACTCCGGTGTCTTTAACAATAAGGAGAATGAAATTATCCAGGAAATAGTGAAGTATGATCGGGAGATGGTGCATCAAGCGGAACTAAACCAACAACTCGCCGGTGGGATGTATGCCACTTGCAATCCACCTTCTCCCCAACCACAGGTCACCTCTGCCATAGCCACTCTACAACAGGCTGTGGCTATGAGCTTCTGTCCCCCAATGGCCAGCCCACTAGTGGGATCACCCCGCATCATGAGACGCTTTCAGTATGCCCAAGGAGGACCCAGCGCTTTCTCTTTGTCTCCAGCCTTGTTTCAGCCACCACTTCAGCAAATGCAACATTACCCTCCCCCACAAGTTTCCAGACAGCCTTCCTCTGTTGTGCCCAGTCCACCATCACAGTCCCCACGAGTGTCCCAGAACTTTGCATACCCAACAAAAGGTCAGACAGGCTCCCAGCTCTCCCTCACTCAGTCCGGGACCTCTGCTTCTCCTTCCCCTCATAGGCTTTCTGTCCATAAGAGTACACATTCTCTGCACTCTGGTACTCTTACCCGTGAGTCTCGTCCACTCTCTGCCTCACAGCCATCCCTACCCCAGGGGGCATCACAGCTGCGTAGCCCACCAGCACCTCCTTTAGCTTCTGGGGGCTTAAGCTCCCAATTGGGCAAGGGAATGCCTGGTTCTCAAGCTGGGCCAAGGGTTCCTGTGCCAGCACGTCTGGCCCTTTCTCATCATTTGTCCTCTTCTAGTTCAGTTGGTGGTGTTTCGGACTCTGCAGGTGGAGCGTCACTAGGAGGCAGGAAGGATTCAGTAGTGAGTGCCCCAGATACCGATCCTATTAGGGGGCGGCTGTCTGCTAACTTGTGACACAAATACTAAAGAGTACCCTATCCCTAAACTGTGGGTGCAGGCAGCTGGCGGTGGGACAGTTTTTAGAAGAGGAGGCAGTAGTACAACTAATATGTACCCACCCACCTCCATAGCTGTGCCTCATTAACCTTTCTACTGCTGGATCAGGGTAATGCTAAGTAGTTTTTAGTGGCAGGGAAGGGGCTTTTATGTGCAATTAACAATTTTCTTTTGAATAAGTCCACAACGCATGCTCCTCCAAAGAATATTAGCAGAGAGTTGTGTGTAATAAAAACATTCAGAAACAGTGCTGCAAACCTGGACCCAGACCTAGGACTCCCTGCCATTGGTATAATGGCAGTTGGTCACTACAGGGGCCATATCATTGTGCAGACCATGATGGCTGGTACCTTCTTTTATTAATGCGGTTTGCACCTATAAAAATAAACTCTTGTTTTGTGGCTTCATAGGACCTCCATCTAAAGGAGGAGTAAAAGATGTGCAAGATGTTTTTTTTTTTCTTTTCTGTTTTTGCTATAAAGAGTGCTGCCTTGCCCAAACCATGTTATATCTAGTGTCTGCATAAGCAAACTGCTGGCAGTTTGCTAGAGTTAAGTTCTTCCTGGACTAGGATGAACCAGTGTCAGTCATTTAGATGTTGTAGCTCAGTAAACTCCGTGTCTCATATCAGTCACACATATTTTTAAAGCATTTATTTTATTTATGATTCCGTTGCTGTGAGGAAGTAGTGGTATTCAGTGTTTGCAACAATAGTTGCTTAGATTCCCTGGAATCCTTTGTAAATCTTCTGGTCTCATATTTATGTGAATGTATCAACATGTGGCTCATGGCTCCAACTGTATTGTGCAAAGGCCAGGATTGGATTTATCACATGACACCTGTATAAGAGACTGATCTGGAGGTGACCCAGATGCTACATTAAGCAAACCACCCAACCTGAAGAAGGATTTTCCGTTAGTAGTACTAGATACTGAAGTGACCACCAGCCAGCAGACGACCTTGTCCTTAGCAGAAGAAGAAGAATGAGTGAAGCAGAGTCCACCAGTCAAAGCTTTTCCTGATATGCCACTGCTACCAATATTGTTGTTTTTTTTTCATCCCATGGATTGTATTTTAGAAAGCCATATTGTGTATATCACACAGCTGTATATTATGATATATATGTATATCTGTATAATCTGTACAATACATCTTGCTATAATGCAGGTAAGGGGGTGGGTGTGTGAGCAGCTGTCCTACAGATGGTGTCCTGTTATAGGATTTCTGGACCACATTGAAATGGATGTTGCACACTAATGCAAAGCACATTTTTGTCTATGCTTTGTTGTAGGGTGCAGCTGTAATTCCTTTCATATAGAGGGTAGTCTCATCTGATTAGTTATCTGTGTTGTTTTCTTTTTTAAAACCTAACAGTAGCAAGGATTTGTTCTTGGAGGTTTAAACCCTCTATGCTGCCATTTAGCTCGTTGCAATAATAGTGCCAACATTTGCCATTTACTAAACAGCAGCTTTGGTTTCAGTTACAAAGGCAGGGGGAACATTTCCAATGTCCCTCCCTCTATCACTTTATTTAAATAGTAATTTTTTAAAAAAGTTTTGGTTTAGAAGTATATATATCTCCCATTTGTTATCTGTAAATGGGACTACCCAATAGGATTAGTAAAATACAAAGCAATTTCGAGTAATTAGATGTTGGAGACCTGCCCCATTCTCCTACATGCTAATTGCTGCCCTTTCTCCTCCGCCCTGCTACCAGTGCCACTGCCTCAGAAATGGTAGTGCCACTACTGAATGTATTTTGGGGATACGGAGGTACTGGGTTCATCTGGAGGGTGTGTTGTTTTTTTTTTTTTCAGAAGCTGCACTTTACCACGCAAATGATTCCAGCTTCTCTGTGTGTGCAATAAACAGATTATTTCTGGACTGCGTGTGGCTTACTGACACAAGAATTGTCTCTGTTTCATGCTTGTCACTTCTACTGCAGCACAATAGAAGCCCTTTATGCACAGGGTGTGTACAGAACATTTGTGCTTTCACCACTGCACTGAGCAGCCTTGGTGCATAGCTAATAAGCTGTTGTCGGATCAAGGTTACTCCAAGGACGTCCCTGAAAAGAATGAATGTGGCACAAGCTGAGAGGAAATGTCCGAGCTAAAGGACAGGTGAAAGACAAAGCTGAAAACTGGCTTACTAAGCATATTACCAATCCAATCAAAGAAGTGTGTTGCTCATGTAGTTAAGTTGTATGTCAATTCATGTATTTTTTTTTTTACCTTTAAGCAGAAAAGAAAATACCCCAGTGTATTCAAAGCAGATAAAATAGTTGTGTTTTTATTTACAACCATTTACATTTAAATCTACAGCCCTAATACACCTCATAAAAGGTATAGTAGAGCCCGATTAGAGACAGGTCGGACTGTTCAGTACAAAAGCTTCCACAGGAAGAATAGATTGCCATTAACTGGAGCAGGAGCGAATGCACATCAGGCAGGGCAAACCACTGTCCCTCTTCATGATTGCACGGACAGTATTGCTGAGTGATGTACTGGAATAAGCTTTAAATGTATTTGCATTATAATCAGCTGAAGAAATAGGTAGAATCGATCACCTGCTTTAGGTCAAAGTTTCCTACAATGAAACAGAGAAATAGGATTATCATGGGGCGGCTCCATGTGCTGGAGATTTGTTTTTAGTTCCCCTGCTCATCCCTCTGCTTACCAGTCTCTGGCACATTGCTGAAGTGTAGTGTCATTCGGAGGTTTTCTGGAGACATTTTAGCCATTTTGTCTGAGCTGAAGAAATCCAGTGGGAAAGAGGCAATTAAATCAAGTATAATCTCCCTGGAAGAGATTCCCAGCTCTGATAGCGCCCAGCCTCCCTCCTGCTACACTTATAACATTTAGAACCTATTGTAAACTCTGATCTAGGCCACAAGCATAAAATATTCCACCCTCCCCATCTCACCCATTAAATAATTTTCCCTCTTTACATCTGCCCCCAAACCAAAGAATCCTCACCTGAGGGTCTGGCAGTATTTCTGCAGTAGGAACTGGGATAGGTTTTGTAAGATTGGCTGGCTATGCAGGGCCACAAACTGCTCCCGACAAACCTAAGGAACCATCATGATAGCAAACCAACTTAGTATTAGATGGAAAGAAACAAACATTTGCATACAATTTATTTGGTAAATTTGTTAATATTTTGAAAGCTTTTGTGGTTTTATAAGCAGTTTGTAAGAGCATAAACAGTCCGTTTGTACAGTGGTTAGTCAGTTACATTAGTAATAAAAGGATTTTTTTATGAATAGTTGCAGTGATAGCAAGCAGCTATAAAAAGTAACCCACTGTAAGAAAGCACAAAGCTACATTTATCACAAGTACTTGCTGCTGGGTATAAACCTGAATCAATTAAAGCAACATTCCACAATACAAAAAACCTGCAGCTCCTCCTTTTACATAAAATTCCTCTTATGTATATTTAGTAAGAGATTAAATATCAATAAATCCCTACCTAAGAAAGCTGTGGTACTGTGTTCTAATGCCCCCTGAATACATTTTAGACATAGCTACAGATAAGTGTAGCATTATAAAATACAAGAGCCATTAATATCTTGTAAATGATATCCTTATAAACGGTGCTTGGGGATGTCATCAGTTATAATTGGTGCTTAGTGATGTAAGTTCTGTTACGACTCACTGAAATGTGTATATTATAATTAAATAATGTACCCTCTGTTGTAAATATGAGGATATCAGACATATATAGTTTGCAATACGGTGTACATTATTCACTATATGATGACCCCCTTTTGTCCTGGAACAGAAGTGACATTTCAGTTCCCAGCCATTCCTTACTTGCACCACAGCTTGAACAATTAATGCAGTGGTTATTTCATTTTTTTGTTTAACAGTTATTCCATTTCGAGCATCTGCTCTTTTGTCTGCAGGGTAAATCAGTGCTGACAGTGGTGTTTGCCTATTAGCAGTGAAATGTACAGGAGGTGACACAACCTAACAAAAGTGATGCTTAACTGTTTATCCTGTGATGTCACCCTTCCCTTTAAAGGGGTGGTTCACGGTTAAGTTAATTTTAGTATGTTATTGAATGGCTAATTCTAAGCAACTTTTCATTTAGCCTTCATTTTTTCTTTATTATAGTTTTTGAATTATTTGTCCTCTTCTTCTGAATATTTCCAGCTTTTAAATGGCGGTCACTGACCCCATCTAAAAAACAAATGCTTTGTAAGGCTACAAATGTATTGTTATTGCTAGTTTTTATTACTAATCTTTTTATTCAGGCCCTCACTTATTTGTGCTCTAGTCTTTCATTCAAATCAATACAAGGTGAAATTGCAAACTGGAAAGCTGATAAATAAAAAGCTAAATAACGTCAAAGCCACAAATAATAAAAAATAAAGACCAATTGCAAATTGTCTCAGAAAATCACTCTCTACGTCGTACTAAAAGTGAATCTAAAGGTGAACAACCCCAATATAAGATAAGATCCCTCTCTTTTAGAACTACTGCTATCATACAATTTGTTACCAGAAATGTTTTGCATTGTGTTCTTTCTATTTAGATCACCAATTCAGTTATGCCATAGGAAAAATAATTTAAAAGAGTGCTTAGCATAAGCTGTTTATGCCTATATACACACACCTAACAAGCAGGAAGGGCATAATACAACATTCCTACCTTGTTCATGACGTCAACAGTGTCTGGGTGGGTCCAAAAGCAGTCATGTACAGACACAAATGTAAGTCCATGGCTGCAGGAAAGAAGGGTTACAATTAGTTATGTGTTAACCTTCTAAATATAAAGACAGAATACTTGATTTCACCAGTAAATCTGAATAAGAGACCAGATAGGCTACATTATTATTAGTAGTACAGGTATGGGACCTGTTATCCAGAATGCTTGGGACCTGGGGTTTTCCGGATAAGGGGTCTTTCTTTAATTCAGATCACCTACAGTAAGTCTGCTAAAAAAAATTATTTACACTGTAATTAAACCCAGTAGGATTGTTTTGCCCCCAATAAGGATTAATTATATCTTAGTTGGAATCAAGTACAAGGTACTGCTTTATTACTACAGAGAAAAAGGAAATAATTTAAAAAAATTGGAATTATTTGCTTATAATGGAGCTGGCCTTTCCGTAATTTGGAACTTTCTGGATAAGGGGTCCGATACCTGTAGTGCCCAGTGGCTATATAATGGAAGAAGACTAGGCCAAGTGCTTCTGAACAGGTTTCTTTAAAAAATATCAGTCTGCATATGTTGCTTTAATGGCCTGTAAGATCTAATCTGAAGTTTGGTTGCTTAGCTAAATGCTCAAAGACCAAACCACGGACTCTACTGGGCAGTATGCAGTACATCCAATAAAATACTTGTGAGTTTGTGCAAAACCTAAAAAACAATTACATTTAAAGATACCAACTTAAAATGTCTTATGTAATGTTATCCTCATGGGGCAAATAGCAACTCACCCTACATATTGACAACTGTGACTATTACATTAAAGTCAGTACTGAAGATATGGAGTATGGCGGGAAAAATAAACAAAAGATAAAAGAGACAGTCAAATGTAGTACTGGGAAAAGCTGCAGGTCAATACTATGTGTCAAGGCATTATTTTTTTTTATGGTTAAGCACAGACAACAATTAAATCAGCGGCATTATTCCTTTTAAGCAGCGCTAGCTGTAAACTGCTTTCCATTCCATTTTATTGCACAGATGTAACAGAAGTAGAATAGATGTTGCCCATTTCTGCCCATCTTAAATGGTAATCTAACTACAGGTATGGGACCATATATTATCCAGAAATCTATAAATTATGGGAAGACCATCTCCCATAGACTTCATTTTAATCAAATAATTCAAAATTTTCTCTTTAACAATAAAACAGTACCTTGTACTTGATCCCAACTAAGATATTATTTATCCTTATCGGGTTTATTTAATGTTGAAATTATTTTTGAACAGACAAAGTAAAGGGATCCAAATTACAAAAGGGCCGCAGGTCTCAAGCATTCTGGGTAACAGGTCCCAATATCTACTACTCAAAGTGCTTCTTATTGACACAGTAGATCACTACTGTGGTTTCACACATTTTAATGTTACATAGTCTGATTGAAAGGCTACTGCCCCAATTTAAAAGCAAAATATATTTACTGTACATTAGTAAATTTTACTAGTAAAA
Organism: Xenopus tropicalis; assembly: GCF_000004195.4. NCBI lineage: Eukaryota > Metazoa > Chordata > Amphibia > Anura > Pipidae > Xenopus > Xenopus tropicalis. The sequence goes on from NC_030677.2 coordinate 105,755,754, forward strand.
CTGGCTGCTTGTACAACTGTAGACCTAGAAAAAGAAAGAGCAGTACTGAAAGCCTTTACCTGTAACAGTGCAGTGCAGTAAGCATCATATGTGTGGAGTCTAATGAGTGGATGAAGTTTGGTGGAAAGGCATTCTTCTGTTTCATGGTGTCTGGGCGTCTATAGAAAAAGAAGAAGAAAATGAGCCGTGTCTGGAGAGTGAATGGGAAATTAAGGATGACACTGGGAAGAGGTAAAACTGGTGGCAAGAGGGAGGATAATGGCACAGATGCATACTAAGCACTTTAAATGTATTGACCATTGGTACTTAATATGTTCTGCATGACAAGTTAGGGAATAAAGCTCAGGAAACCTTAGAGGAGACAGCAAATGCACACATAGAGAAACACCTACTCATTGACATCATGGCTGCTCTGTAAGTTAACCACCTGCAAGTTGCTCTGAAACTGAAAAGAAAAATATCACTTAAACATAATGACAAAAAGAGAAGGGACACAAAGAAAGAAAATAGGGCCATCAGATGGAAGGCTCACCTAGTAAAGTAATATTACAATCCAAATGTCTCTGTACATGTGCAGGGGATTGGTTACCGCTAAGTTAAATAAATGAAATATTAAAGGTTGTGCTTTAGGTGTAAACAAGCAGGCAAGACAGCAATTCTATGTAGGAACATGCCGGCTTAGGTTGTACTTCAGTTATATATTCTAATTGAAGGCAAACTGTTCTGCATGGTAGCGCCACACATACAGTGTAACAGCACATAACTTACCAAAACAGGCTTGGTGCGGTGGTATGGCTGAATGATCGGTAGCCCTAAGGGTGTTTGCCACTCCACAGTGTTCCCAGACTTGGAGATCATGCGAGCGCTTTCAGTCAGCCAAAGCTAAGGGGAGAAGCAAGTGGTATTAAATAGGGGACACTAGGAGGGGGCATTTTATAAAAAGGATCCTAGACAGGCTAACCCCCACCTGTATTTCTCTAGTTCCAGAGAACATTTCCTTTAGGCTGCTGAACACTTGCTGTACCAGGTAATGTGAGGCCTCCCACACGTACTCCTGGAAAGGAGAAAAAGGTAAATATACACTGCAACAGAAGAAGGAGCTCACAAATATTTGAAGGAATGAGAAAAAGACAAAGATGAAGTTTTTGATGTCCATTACTTGTACACTATAGGCGAGTGCCTTTAATTCAGTTCCATTCACATATCCATTGCCAACAAATACCATTAAAAAATCTCATGGCACACTTAGCATTTGCTCCCCTGGTGGAAAAAAGCCTGTCACTGCTTGGGCTGCCTGGTCTTGGGCTTAAGTAACAGCCAATAACAAGTTGGTTTTGGCCTGAAAAAGGCAAATGCCCAAAATTGGGCCAAAATCTACCCATCTCCAGCATCAATTGCTTTAATGGCAAACAGCCTGAGTGCTGTTGGAAAGATGCCAGTGGACCATAGGCTTAATGTGCCATGAGTCTTAAGGTGATAAAGCCCATTTTTAACTAAAATGAGTTTGTAAACCTTGATACTCCAGGAGTGCCAAAGAACAGGTGTTCATTCAGTGTATCATTTTACTGCAGTGTTGTATTCAAACCTACAAATGTTGGCATTTTTTCCCCCCTATGATAGGGATAGCAAGAGTGAATTCGCAGTGCTCATGGATAAACGTATTATATGTGTACAGTCTGTTCAGTATGCAGCTAAAACAACAATTGTGCTCATTTAAGTTGCCAAACCAGTTTGACTTCCATTTCAAATGTATCCCGTTATGTCACTACAGAATGACATAAGGTACCTTTGGGAAGTTGTCCAGCTCTCGCAGCCTCTTCTCTATCTGTAGCCGGCCACCATATCGAGTCACACCGTACACCACTGTCATAACAGTCTGCTTCACCACTTTTCTTCCAATAAACCCATCTAAAATCTGAGCAATTTTAACCCCACGCTGAGCATCTCTCTTGCGAAACTCTTCCACCTGAAAAATAAACAGAAAAACACATGTTCCCCTTTTAACTATGCAGCCCATTCCTGTGAAGTGTATTCTATATTCTTTCTTAATCACCCGCCATCAAACTGTCCTTTAGAGGGATTTAATAGCTGGGAACTCACCTGCTGAGCAACACCACTGTATACATCTTGGGGGATATCACAGGGCATCAAGTTCACTGACTTAGCTCCAATTTCATCTCGACCCAAGGCAGCATAATGTTGTAGCCCATTGCAGGAACCATCCTATGGTAAAAAAAAAAAAGGTAAGTTAAGTGGAAGATGTGACCCTTAAGCCACCAAAAATTCATATCTTTACTGTTATCTCTAAGTTAAAGGCAAACTATATCTATCATCTATTTATAACACATAATTTCTTTATGTGGAGAAGTAAATCTAATACTAAGCAAATTGCTAGAATTGTCAAAATCTTGAAAAAAGAACACACACTTCGGGGAATCCTTCTTCCTTCAATAGAATTCCTTCTCAAATGATCCAGAAAGTTCTATGATGTACACATTACAAAGACAGCAAATAATAATGTGGCAATGGATTTATGTGTGGGGGCTTATCGACGCCTACCCTTTATCACGAGAAAAAGTCCCAGTTCTACCCGTCATTTGTGGACTATAAAAAAAAAAGTCTACACTCCATGACACCTTGAGTTGCTTGCGTCATTCCACCTGTTACCTTAGCTACCAATATACACATGCCGAGAGCATTCCAGTGAAGGTTCTTATAAAAATGCATAGCATAGCACTAAAATAGGAACATAATTATCTACACCCTGCTGATGGCCTCAGTCTTAAAAGGGAAAATATAACTCATTTTGTACCCAATATACCCATTTTGTCGCATTCAGCTGGAATTATGTAGAAAAGGTCCATAAACACTATCTGAACTTCCAGATATTTTATTTTCACACAGACATAACTCATTCCATAGACTGAAAAAAGCATAAAAGGCTGTCACTGTGCCAGTTCCCTACCCCCTAGAGTCTCACTGCAATACAACCCCACCCATATTCTGTTCCATTGTGAAGTGATGGATTCTGGGACTTCTGCTTTCTAGAGAATCAGTGCACCACCCTCTAAATCAGTGCTGTCCAACTTATTACCAGTAGTGGGTCCATTATTTCACATATAGCAGTTTGAGGCCCAGATTAAGTTAAAATTATGATGTCAGCCTTTGTGCAGTCTGGGAGACATAAAATCCTTTGGACGGCCGCATCCATCCCACCGGCCTTCAATTGGACAGCCCTGCACTATGGTAAGCAGAGGGACCATCAAGCCCCAAAATTCATCACTTTCAACATAATGGATCTTGGGAAACAGCTTGTTGGAGTTACCATTTTGTAGAATCAGGTATGTTTGTGTAATAAATATAAATATTTATATCTGGAAGTTCAGAGAGTTGAAAATGTACCTTTTATTTATATACAAAATAAGTTCATGCTACCCCAAAAAGGGGGCTATATTTTCTCTTAGCTCTATCAATATTACTTTGCTCAGTGATAAGGAACAGTAACCACATATAGCTTTTATTTCACTTGGTATATTCCCCCAGTTAGGCAAATCTAAAAAAGAAGCCACAATTAAGCCAGCCTAATGAGACCAAGCACTGTTTGGCCATATTAGAATCCATACCTGATGAACTGGAAAATGTGAGATGTATTTTGTAGGGTCTGGAGAGCGGGAAGCATTTGCTATTTCCATGCAGCAGGCAAGGGCTTGCCAGGGTTCATCTGCTTCCATCCACCACCTCTTGCCCTGAATAGCAATAATGGTAAAATCATAATATGGCATAGAGAGGTGGCCAAGGATTAATCAGAAAAACAACAAAACAGAAGCAATCGGGTTAAGAAGGGAAAGAATGGTCACCCCTCTAAAGTGTGGGAGATATTATTATGCCATAGTCATTTATATGCTTGCACACATGGAACACAACCTGTTAGCCTGAGCTGGACAAATTGATTTATTAGTAGTCTTTTATTAAAAGCTCATAAGGCGACTAAGAAAAAGGAGCCTTGTGTTTGAAGTCCCAAGTCCAAACATTATGGCATGGGCCCAAAGGACATTCTTATGTATGCTGAAGAAACAAAGTGTAATTTTAGCATCAGCTGACAGTTGGTGGGTTTTGTTTTTATTCTGTACAATTCTTCTTATATAAAAGGTATGAACATTTGGGAATGCAAAAATCACACTTACTTTAAGTGGGTTGTCAGCAGAGTCAAGTATATCATCCATGACTGAATCTGCATACTCCTTCCTTTCCTGTAAGGAGTTTCTCTTTTTGAGCCCTGTAAGATTGATGAGATGTGTCTTTAGCCATTCCAGGCCTTTAGGACCCAGGGGTCTACCTTCTGCAAACAGCAGCAGCGCCCGAGTCACATCGCTTCCTAGATGGTTGAAATATGGAGGACATGGATAAGTGCGCCCACGGAAATCCATGTTATGTGGAAACCAAAATATTTTGTCACGTAAATGACTGGCAATAGAGAGTTTATAAAGAGCATCCATTCTAAGACTATGCATCTCTGATGATTTTTTTCTGCATCGTGCCAGCTCTCGTTGGTGCATCATCTTGTCCCTTGAGTTCAGATCTCCGTGAGGCTGCTCTGGCAGCTTAGGGGCTTCTGATAAAGGTGGTGGAATATCCAACTTCTCATTGCCCTTCTCATTAAAAATGGAAACAATGATATCCAGAATTGGCTGGTTGATGCGCCAGGCACACATCCCAAGCTGGTTAAGAGAGTCCAACACTGGATACAGTTGTCCTGGGGGGCTTTTCTCTAGTAGCAATTGATGTTGCACTGCTCCCTCCATGCAGCGCATTAGTTTGGCAGGGCTGAGAAGGTAAGCCCCAAATCGAGGTGACAGCCAGGGTACAGGGGGACACAGCATGGGCATCACAGAGGACTCAAAAGTAAGACAGGATTCACCTGCATCTGACTGGATTTGGCTGAAGATGGGGTGGGGTTTAATAAGGCCGATCTGTGTCAGAAGGTAAAGGGCATCAATAATTGTTAGGAGGAAAGTAAAACAAAAAGTAAAACACAAGATTAGTAAAAGAAAATACAGAGACTTTGCACAGATGGTCAAGGAGATTAAAACAATTGCAATAATTCCTCTTAGGAATAAAACAAATGTTTTGTAGGTCACAGTGTCCATTTCAGGCTAATGGAAATTCACGTAACTTGTGAGGCTCCATCTGTTATTGAAATACAACAAACAGCTTTCCAAATATTACAGACAAAGCTTCTCAAGAGCTAGAGGCATGGCAACTCAGATCTCTACCAGAAAACACATTCAAGCAACCCAACTTATTATATAAAAGCAGACATAAGATACCAACCTGCTTGGTGCTGCGAAAGCTATACATGTGGTAAAGAACTGGGATCAGTTTTGGGTCATCCCGAGAGCTCAGCAGGTCGTTTGGAACCTTTATCTCTTGTACCATGAGATCCACCAGGTGAGTCCCCAACTGCACTAGCAAAGAGTTGGGCCAGATTGTGTCTAAATTCATCAAGGAAGCTCCCCCATACTTTTTCTGCTCAAGCTGTTCCCACATTTCCCGAGGCAAAAGTCCAGAAACCTTCCAAGGGTGGAAGACACACATTAGATGATATAATAATAATACGTAATTAGCAGGTAACACGTCAGCTTCAACTTTGTCTAACATGCTCACCTTTCCATTTTTCGCCAGTAGCTGGCAATAATCTCTGTATAGATCCTGGATCCTATTGATGTGGGACTCCTGTAGTTTCTTGTGTATGGAGTATCGATTGTTGATTTTAGTGCCCATATCCCGAGACATCACAAGAAATGATTCACCGGTAGGAGGAATACTTGCAAGAGACTGCAGGAGAAAAAAATTAAGTGTGAGGAATAAAGACTGGAGCAAGGGAAAATGACCATGTAAACTCTACACTGAGACACCATTTAAAAAAAAAAAAAAAGTCTCACAGCTTAAAAGCCTCCAAAGCCTAATAAATAAGTGAACATTGTCCACTGCTCTTTGGGGTTACTGCAAGTGCTCTCCATTCTTTCAGAAAGAGATGCAAGGTACAGGTTTTCCTGACACAGCACACTGGGTAACTACTTAGTTAAAAAGCAATGGCTACACATAAGTTCAGCAGAGTGTCTGCAGGTCTACAGAGATCAGTACAAACTGAAATGAAAATTTTCCTGCAACACTGTCTGCTGCTTTGTAAGTTGATTTACATGCACAATCACTGCTCAAGAAACACTTACTTGGAGCATAATGTCCACATACTGATCCTCCCCCAGCAAACACAAGTAAGGATAGAGATTAACTCTGGGAGATATCCTGCTCTTCATCTCTAGATGTTTCTTGGAGTCACGGAAAGCCTGCAGCAAAGCCTTCTTCCAGCGAGCACGCAGTGCATCCAACAAATCCCTCTGCAAAGGGTTTGCAAAAATCAATATTGTGCAAACCAAGTGCTGAAGCAACCTAAAACAATTAGCTATTTACATTCATTATTCTAACTTAACTAGACTGATGAAAGATAACTGCTAATTGGCTGCTTACTGCACTTTATTACCATACACAAAATGAAGTGACTTCACCACGCACATTTGGTTACCTTGTTAACCAGGAGATATGCGTCATTGCCTTCAAGGGCAAGTAATAAGTTATTTGTGGGTCCAGTACTAGTCTTAAATCTGTAAAAGATAGTTAACCATGACTATAAACCTACAAATAAAATGTAGGAGATCAATATCAACTCTGCCCATGAACCATTTTGAACATAGATTAATAAAACAAATATTTGCAGTGTAAATTATGTGAAGAAGTTGGTTCCAAATCCTCACAAAATGTACATTAGAAAACATGCTGACGTGCCCCTGAGAGCATGTTGTACAGGTCAGCACCTCTTGACTGGGTAAGCAACATGTGGTACTGTATTTTATACAGTACAGGTACTTTTCTGAATAGTCTCACCGCTTGCTTCTGCCCTTCTGCTATAGGTTTTATGGCCTCCACTGAATCAATAGTTATGGTGTCACAGCTCTCTATCGCCATCTGTTCTTCAAACCTGTTACACAGTTCAGACAGAGTGAATTCCAGTTTGGGGTAGGATGGTGGTGGTTCCTAGGAATTAGAACAAACACAGGCTTTAGTTAATATATATTAATTCAGGAGAATGTATTTTATATTTTTTTACTGAGAAGTGCACTACAGTCAGAAGATCTCTACAAAAAATACCTGTTGAACCATTTGGCATACCTATTTACTAAGGCTTGGGATGTTATTATAAGGTCAGATCTGGCAGCAGAGAAGAACCCCTTAACCACCTCTGCTGCAGTGTAACTAAATGTGGGCCCCAGAGCAAATTGGGCCCCAAAACATTGCTAAGTTAACTAATTAATTGCTCATTAATAAGGGCCTTACTGGGCCTCCTATACTTCTGGCTCCCTCTGTATCTGCAGGGTCAGGGTCTGTAGTTATGCCCCTGCCTACCATTCTCTTGACTGACAAATACCTGACACCAAAATAATTTATGCTTTTTAGCCCCAAAACATTAATTTATAGGTTGACAAATGTCAGTAACAGCACTTTCATGAAATTTAGTGGCAAATTGGTGGAGAAAAACCTGTGTACCATCAGCCTAAAGCATGCTCTCCCAGTTTTTGTCTTTTTCCTTCCACAGCAAGAAAAAAACAAAAAAAACCATAAAACTGATCTTTATTTATAGGTCTAGTGTGGTAAATACAATACCGTGTCCTCAGCGCTTTGTGATTAATGATATTCAATGAAATAGAGTCAGTGAAGAAAGTGACGAAAACTCTGTGTTCCTGCTGCTCCTCCTCAAGTCACCCCCATAGCAATTTCACAATTTTTTTTTTTTTAAACTTTTAAAAAACTTTTTAAAAAACTTTAAAAATTATTTCAATAAAATTATTTAAATAACAATTACTTCCATAAAATCAAAATGCAGCCAAATCTAGATCCACATTAAGTCCTTCAGGATGCAGTGTATTCAGTTTGAAAATCCAATAGGTTACACTGCATCCTGAAGGACTTAATGTGGATCTAGATTTGGCTGCATTTTGATTTTATGGAAGTAATTGTTATTTAAATAATTTTATTGAAATAATTTTTAAAAAGTTTTTTAAAAAGTTTTTTAAAAGTTTAAAAAAAAATAAATAAAAATTGTGAAATTGCTATGGCAACGCTCTACTCTTCTAGTCTGCCCTTCCTGAGTTATGTGTGGAGGGACAGATCCCTTGCACTTCCCAACTGTGGCCAGCAGGGGCTCTACACTTACGTCACACACTAGCGGTGATGTCATCATTACCAGCCACATCTACTACGAGGGGGATGGGCACTCACCCCATGCTGTAGTACTGTATAAAAGGGCCCTAAGGAGGCCACACTGTAAACACTCTTGAGAAAGCGTACCGCCAGTACGTGAAACGCGTCGAGTTTTATGAAAGCCTGTACATTATCTACACTTTGTAAGTAGATCCATTTTATTCTGTTACTTTTAATACATGATTTGCACTATTTGCTGCTTTCTCTTCCATTTTGTGCCTATATGTGAGGAGACGGCTACAAGTTGAATCAGAAATTTCTATTTGCCTACTCAATATTGCTATCTGGTGAGCATTTAACATTACAGCACGTGGTGATACATTAAGCAAATTAGCCTTTCAAATACTTTCTTTGGGATTCGGTAGTTATTCCTCCTGATCCCTGATTTGCATTACAATATTGCACTATTATTTGTTCTTTGTTCTTTATTTTCCACATGCGCTCCTGATCTTTATTTATGTAGTGGGGAGATTAGACTACCATGGGTCAGAAACCGAAGTGAATGACCAAGAACTCTATTTAAAGCTCTGTGTTATATAAAGGATATTATTATTAACATTTATTTTTAAAGAGCAAACATATATGTACAATAAGTGGGTTTCATACATTGTACATACAGAGTTACATATAAAGCAATAAAAAAAAAAAAAGTATGCCTTCTACATTCTCTGAAAAAGCACCAAAAGGCTTATTTATACTCACTTTGCTGTAGAAGTTTTTGACCAGTGGGGAAGTGCACACAGTTTTTGGTTGGATAGGAAGCTGGTAGTTTGGATGGACTTTATGCACAGCATTTAGAATCAATTCTCTCTCATATTCCTGATAAGGAAATTCCTGGAACAACTGATTAATAGACAGTCCATCCTCTTCCATCTGACTCAAGCACCTAAAAATACAGAAAGCTTTGCAATCTTCTTATGTATAAATTTTACAACCAGTGTGGTTGTTTACCTTTAAGTTCAATTTATTACTTATGTTTTTTTTAATTATTTTACTTTTTGTTCAGCATCTCTCCAGTTTGGAATTTCAGCAGTTATCTGGTTGCTATGGTTTGGATTACTTTAGCAACCAGGGGGTAGATTAAATAAAAGACTAGAATATAAATAGGATTGGACATGAATAGAAAAATAAGTAACAAAAAGTTTTTAGGCTTCTGGGGTCAGTGACCCCCATTTGGAAGGTGAACCACCTCTTTAATGTCCCCAAACATTAGCACTTGCTGAATGCCTTCATAGAACGTGAAGTATTTATTATACACTCTATTAAATCCATTTCTCTGTCATTGATGGGGGGATACAAGAGACAGATGGGGTAAAGCTCAACCCTCCAGGAGGCAGAGCACTTGAGGAAAACAAACTGGGCTGCTTTATCCCCTAGCACCACCCTTTGTTCTTCAGTTTATATCCAAAACCAAGTGGCCCCGGGTAAGAAATGTAAAAGGTTAGAAAAGGAACTTTTCAAACTAAGACCAACTTGCTTAACCAACTTTTTAACTGTCCCTCTGTCAACAAAAGAGACACAGGAGACAGATGGGGACTTAAAGCAGTACAGGTATAGGAACCATTATCCAGAATGCTCGGGACCAAGGGTATTCCGGATAAGGGGTCTTTCCGTAATTTGGATCTCCATACCATAAGTCTACTAAAAAATCAATAAAACATTAAATAAACCCAATAGGACTGTTTTGCATCCAAAAAGTATTATTTATATCTTAGTTGAGATCAATTACAAGGTACTGCTTTATTACTACAGATAAAAAGGAAATGAGTTTTAAAATTCTGAATTATTTGATTAAAATGGAGTCTATGGGAGATGGGTTTTCCGTAATTCTGAGCTTTCTGAATAACGGCTTTCCGGATAATGGATCCCTTACTTGTACCAGAACAGCAGGTTGGGCAAGTCATAAACCTTACTGCACCAAAAGTGTAAGACCAAAAGCTGCTTCTGTCGAGGCAAAGGTTTTGAGTCAGTTAAATTTGGTGAAGGTGTGGATGGAGGACCAGGTAGCTGCTCTGCAGAGCTGCTCAGTGGAGCATGAGTTACATCACGCCCATGAAGTCCCCAGTGTCCTAGTGGAGTGTGCCTGTATCCCATTTGGGGAGGGTTTCCCTTTAATTTTGCATGCTTTACAGATGGCCTCCCTGATTCTTGGGGCAATCAGGGTTTTGGAGGCAGCCATGCCTACTCGGGTATCTGAAGGTATCAAAAACAATGAGTCTGCCTTCTGAATCCCTCGGATATGGCTCGGACCACATCCAACTCCTCCTTGGGCAAACTGACAATATCTAGCTTGGTAGGTTAACATCTGCAGCCAATAGCAAAGGCAGCATGACAGTCTTCACAATAACAAAGGATATAGTCTATAGTCACAAGGAAAATAATCTCATCATCTTTCACCACATAATAAAACTGGGGGATGAAGGTTGATAGAGGTGGGTGGGGTAAAAAACTGGTTGGTGAGATTTTAGCCCAGAGGCAATAAAGAAGGGCCAATTCTGTATTGCAGCCCATGAGCAACAACATATGCCTTGCAGTTATTGTATGTATTTATGTACATCAGGAACAATGAGGTCTGTAGACACATCGCTGTATGCTTGCCCACTGAAGGCTAATGCTCCTGGTTTACTGGCAGAGGCACATAGATAAAATCATCCCACGCTGGAGTCTGTTTTGTTTACTGTAGTCAGGAATATAACTTGAATATGTGTATCTCACCACAAAAGAACGTGTATTCCCTTTCTCATTATTTTTCTAGCTAGTTTCTGTTTAGAATATGCGACAAGATTTACAATTCTTGGCAAAGATGTACTTTTCTGAAGAGTAGTCCTGTCCTAAACACTTCTTGCAAGCTTATAATAAGCGTTATACCTTGGCTGCACATTGAAAACCACACAGGGATGATAATTCAGTCCAAAAAAAGAGGTTTTATATTCTGTTTATACAGTATATTGTACTGTTTATACAGTATATTGTACTTCTGCCCCTAAGCTCAGTAACTGGCAGCAGCACAGAGCATGTGCAGGGAATGAGCAGAAAAAGAAGATGGTGAGCTACTGGCATTTTTGGAGGAAGAGATCTACTCTGCTTAAGGGCGGTGAGTGCCTTGGACTCATACAGAAGCCCAAAACATAATGTGCAACATTTCTAGCCTACTTCTTTAGTTAGGTTTTAGTTATTTAGACAGTTTTACATTTAGGCTGAATTTTGGCTAATTGCAGCTATATTGCTTAACAGTCTGGGCTTATTTGTTACCTTGAGAGGGTGGCAGTTTGGCAAGTCATCCTGCAATTATATCAGAGACCAGTTTTAAGCCATACATATTGTTTGGATTACTTTGTAAAAGCAGGCAAGAAAACAAAGCTACATGGGGAACAGGAAATACACAAGAGTTGTCAGAGCTATCGCACATGACATTTTGACTGACACACTGCTCGCAGGGAGCCCTTAATTGCCACATTTAGTAGAAAAGTATGGCAAGTGTTTAGCATTTCTGAACAATGCCTGTCACCACTAGGAATATTTTCTATTGGAAGTAGTGGCAGGCACTTAAGGACAGTATGACCACTATGATTTACCCTTGGAGCACCACACAGCTATGAAAACACCAAAGTCCCAATAGCCTCAAGTTCCATAAAAAGGTTTTGCAGATGGGTAAGGACTCTAGAATATGTAGATATATTTAAGAATATACCTACAAAAAATGTTGATAAATCCTTGCAAGAGAAGGACCAAGGTGTAATTCTAGATAATAAAGATAGATAAAGATCAAACTATAGATAGCAACTATAGATGAAGAATACATCTGTCTTTTATAAAGTGTTATAAGGCTTAAAAGGACATTATTTAACTAGAGAGTGACTTATATAACAATGGCAATAAAGTATTTTTGTTCTATCAAGAGAAGGTTGATATTGCTTACAAAAGAGATGTCAATAATAACTAATATTTTCAATGAAAATTATGCAAATATTTATCAGTTATTGTATCTGAGAATAGATTCCAAACTAAGTACAATGGCCACATCTTGTTATATGATACATAGGGGTATTTTCATCATGCTGTGTAAAAAGTGGAGTGAACCATTACCAGTGACGTTGCCCAGGGCAACCAATTAGCAACTAGATTTCAACAGTTAGGGCTCTGGCACATGGGGGAGATTAGTCGCCCGCGATAAAACTCCCTGTTCGCGGGCGACTAATCTCCCCCGTGTGCCAGAGCCTTTAGAAAACCAAAGTAAAGCATCTGATTGGCTGCTATGAGCAACATCACCGGTAATGTTTTACTCCACTTTTTACACAGCATGATAAATATAACCCATAGTGTTATATTCCAGTTAAAATACCATGTGTAACAACTCATGGCCCCCACTCTACTTTCTTAAAAAGGGTAATTAAAAAACACTGGCCCATTTTACAGAATGATAAAACTTTTGGAAAACTTTTTAAAGAGAATCAATTTTTCTGTTATAAAAAGGGCAAAAGCCTAGGGGAGAAGATCACAAGGGCTGATATTGCTGAAAAAAAGCCCTAAAAAAAAATTGCCCTAAAAAGATTCTTACAATAAGGTTGGCCCATTTCCTTGCTGTAATTGTGGCCATTGTAATGGTATCATTAAAGGAGATATATGTACCCACCCTAGCAAAGGTTCCAAACTTAAGTTGAAAGATTTTGCAACTTGTAATTCAGAAGGGGTCATCTATTTACTTAAATGCCCTTGTGGTCTTGGGTATGTAAGTCAGACTGCCCAGAACTTAAAACTCACACTTAATGAACACAAAAGGGTAATAAGAAATTATAAACCAGAGGAGGAAAAGGGGCATACTAAAAGATACTAAGAAAAGAGAGTCAAAAAAAGAGACACTTCTTGCTAAATTTAGATGGCAGATTGTGGAAGCTGTGAATGACTATGCAGGTAATCATTTTAAATCATCTTTGTTAAGACAGGAAGCCATTGGATACAGTGGCTTGATACACTACATCTATTAGGCTTGAATGAAAATTATAGCTTGACTTGTATTTTGTAAGTTTTTTGTCTCTAATTTTAGTGTGTTTTTTCACAGATAAAAAAAATGCTGGTGGGGAATAGAGAATGTACTAAAGTTAAAGGTAATAGCCCGCTTGTAGTGAGTATAAAGAATTTTTTGATTAATGAAACTGTAACTGCAAGAGGCACAGGTACTGGTTATGTGTGGGTTGACCAGAAACAGGTCAGGTGGGTTCAAGGTTGAAACTTTGGTGACCATTTAGGGCAGTGATCCCCAACCAGTGGCTCAGGGGCAACATGTTGCTCACCAACCCCTTGGATGTGGCCCCAAACCAGGTAGTTATTTTTGAATTCCTGACTTAGGGGCAAGTTTTGGTTGTATAAAAACAAGATTTCCTACCAAATAAAGCCCCTGTAAGCTGATAGTGTGCATAGAGGCTGCCTAATAGCCAATCTTAACCCTTATTTGGCACCTCCATTAACTTTTATGGTGCCTGTGTTGCTCCCCAAGTCTTTTTACATTTGATTGTGGCTTACGAGTAAGAAAGGTTGGGGATCCCTGATTTAGGGTTTGGGTCAGATTGGGAAAGTACGCTGCTCCTCTGCTCTCCAAGATTCCCTTGGGAACCAGAGGCATGTTCAGAAGTAGCGTATATAGCATAAAGTTTTGGGTACGGATCAAACAATGGGTTTAGGGTCGGGTGCGGGTTAAGTTTTTCCTGATCCGCAGGATTACTAACAGATACTGTATTTACATTTCATCTACAAGCTCCAGTTAACCATTCTCCCTCAAAGAAAAGGACAGAAACTTTAATAAACAGGTATGTAATGATTAGATATTTAGTCAGCAAAAGGTGCAGAGTGCAAAAAGTTCCCAGACACTATGTATCTTTAATCAGCACTAAGGCACACCAATTAGCATCACTCAGAGTAGGGCTGTCCAACTGAAGGCCTGTTGGCCAGATATGGTCCTCCAAAAGGGTTTTTACAGGGCCAAGTCTGCTCAAAGACTCTATAGTCACTATATGACAATCATTTTAATTTATTCTGATCCTCGAACAAGCTATGTGGGTAATAATCAGCCCACTACATGTAATAAATTGGACAGCACCCACTATGAAGAAAAAATAAACCTTGAGAAGAATTGTGAAATGAGGGTTTAAGTATAGGATGACTCCTTACATTTGAATGGATTTGGTAGCTGTACTACTCCGAGCCATGCACTCCAGTGCTGCTGCGTAAGAACCAAGATTTGGCTTCAGCCCAGCTTCCTCCAGCATCATAAACAAATGCCCAATGTTAGTCACAGAGCCCTGCAATAAGAAAGTCACAAACTTATTCTCATCTAACATCATCTGGTTAGACACAAAGAAAATCAAAGTTACCCTGAGAAACAAGTGCAATTCACTAAAATGAGATCTCAAAAAATGTAAACTTAATTACACCCCCCTTCAAAATGAACACACTTCTTAATTACTAAAAAAGTACTTCTGCAGTGTTTTTGTACGAAAAACAAACTGAAAACAGCATGAGTGTTCATCTCTTACTTTCCACAGGTAGTAGGCTCAATGAGATAGTGTTATTTTTGAGAGGCAAATCTCCTACACATTTTTCTTATTAAAGAAACAGTAACACAAAAAAATTAAAGTGTTTTAAAGTATTAAAATATAATGTACTGTTGCCCATCACTGGTAAAACTGGTGTGTTTTCTACAAATACCCTGCTGCAGGGCCGCCATCAGAAATCACGGGGCCCCTCACAACAAAATTTTCTGGGCCCCTCTCCCACCAGTAAAAAGGACTCACAGACATGAGACATTGATAGCCAGCTGTGCCCCCCCTAGTACATTGGTAGCCAGCAGTGCCCCCCTCCCTAGTACATTGGTAGCCAGCAGTGCCTCCCCTAGTACATTGGAAGCCAGCTGTGCCCCCCTAGTACATTGGAAGCCAGCTGTGCCCCCCTAGTACATTGGAAGCCAGCTGTGCCCCCCTAGTACATTGGAAGCCAGCTGTGCCCCCCCCTCATACATTGGAAGCCAGCTGTGCCCCCCTAGTACATTGGAAGCCAGCTGTGCCCCCCTAGTACATTGGTAGCCAGCTGTGCCCCCCCCTCATACATTGGTAGCCAGCAGTGCCCCCCTAGTACATTGGAAGCCAGCTGTGCCCCCCTAGTACATTGGAAGCCAGCTGTGCCCCCCTAGTACATTGGAAGCCAGCTGTGCCCCCCTAGTACATTGGAAGCCAGCTGTGCCCCCCTAGTACATTGGAAGCCAGCTGTGCCCCCCCTCATACATTGGTAGCCAGCTGTGCCCCCCCTCATACATTGGTAGCCAGCAGTGCCCCCCTAGTACATTGGTAGCCAGCTGTGCCCCCCTAGTACATTGGTAGCCAGCTGTGCCCCCCTAGTACATTGGTAGCCAGCAGTGCCTCCCCTAGTACACTGGAAGCCAGCAGTGCCCCCCCTAGTACATTGGAAGCCAGCTGTGCCCCCCTAGTACATTGGAAGCCAGCTGTGCCCCCCCTCATACATTGGTAGCCAGCAGTGCCTCCCCTAGTACATTGTTATCCAGCAGTGCCCCCCCTAGTACAATGGTAGCCAGCAGGGTCCCCCTAGTACATTGGTAGCCAGCAGGGTCCCCCTAGTACATTGGTAGCCAGCAGGGTCCCCCTAGTACATTGGTAGCCAGCAGGGTCCCCCTAGTACATTGGTAGCCAGCAGGGCCCCCCTAGTACATTGTTAGCCAGAAGGGCCTCCCCTAGTACATTGGTAGCCAGCAGGGTCCCCCTAGTATATTGGTAGGCTGCAGGGCCCCCCTAGTACATTGGTAGCCAGCAGGGCCCCCCTAGTACATTGTTAGCCAGCAGGGCCCCCCTAGTACATTGTTAGCCAGCAGGGTCCCCCTAGTATATTGGTAGCCAGCAGGGCCCCCCTAGTACATGGTAGCCAGCAGGGTCCCCCTAGTACATTGGTAGCCAGCAGGGCCCCCCTAGTACATTGTTAGCCAGAAGGGCCTCCCCTAGTACATTGGTAGCCAGCAGGGCCCCCCTAGTACATTGTTAGCCAGAAGGGCCTCCCCTAGTACATTGGTAGCCAGCAGGGTCCCCTTAGTACATGGTAGCCAGCAGGATCCCCCTAATATATTGGTAGCCAGCAGGGCCCCCCTAGTACATTGGTAGCCAGCAGGGCCCCCCTAGTACATTGGTAGCCAGCAGGGCCCCCCTAGTACATTGGTAGCCAGCAGGGTCCCCCTAGTACATTGGTAGCCAGCTGTACCCCCCCCCCTAGTTCATTAATAGCCAGCAGTGCCCCCCTAGTACATTGGTAGCCAGCAGGTCCCCCCTAGTACATGGTAGCCAGCAGGGCCCCCCTAGTAGATTTGTAGCCAGCTGTGCCCCACCCCCCAGTACACTGGTAGCCAGCAGGGTCCCCCTAGTACATTGGTAGCCAGCTGTACCCCCCGCCTAGTTCATTGGTAGCCAGCAGTGCCCCCCTAGTACATTGGTAGCCAGCAGGTCCCCCCTAGTACATGGTAGCCAGCAGGTCCCCCCTAGTACATGGTAGCCAGCAGGGCCCCCCTAGTAGATTTGTAGCCAGCTGTGCCCCACCCCCCAGTACACTGGTAGCCAGCAGGGTCCCCCACGTCTTGTTCGGCTCCACCGGCGTCTTCGGCATCTTCAGCGGCGGCTTCACAATCTTCAGAGGTGGCTTCGGACTCCTCCGGCGACGTCCTTCCTGCACAACACCTTGGCACTTCTGAGTGCCGAAGGAAGACAGGCCCTTTTATAAGGTTGCGCCCCGTGCGTACTGACGTGCATGTACGCACGGGGCGCGACCAATAGGATCACCTGCTGACCACCAATGAAAGGGCCCGGAATTCATTAAAGGGGGCCCGGGCTACTAAGAAAACTTTAGGACAGCCGGGCCCCCTTTTAAAGTTCAAATCGTCCGGGACGACTCTACCCCCTGTGCCCCCCTGATGGCGGCCCTGCCCTGCTGTGCAGCCCTGGGGGCAGCCATTCAAGATGGAAAAAAAGGAGAGGTTACATAGCAGATACGCTGTATAGAATATAATGGGGGTTATCGGATATCTGCTAAGTAACCTGTGCCTTTTATCATTTGAATGGCTGCCCCCATGGCTGCAACAATGTTTATATACACTATAGTAGTCTTTCTACACACCAGTTGTATATATTTTATATTCTTTCTTTTTGGTGTTACTGTTCCTTTAATGGAATAAGAGCTATTTTTCAGACAATTCACCACTTTACCTTCTTGGCCCATGCTTTCATCAGTAGGTTATACATAGCAATGGTAAGCAAGCTCCTTCGTGAACTCCTGTGGTGATAAAAGTTTAGACACATCTGTGCTCTTTCTAAATCCTTCAGAAACACACAGACCTCCAAGTAACTTAAAATGCTAAGTTGATGTCCACCATAGCGATTTCCCTCCTTATCCTCCAACAACTGTTCTCTTTGTCCTTTCCAGAGGTCAACCTCATCCACTGTCCTTCTATCATTCTTCTTAGTGTCCTTGAGAAGAGGTGGTATCCTTGCTTCAGTGCTAAGAACATTTTTCCTTGACTGTTCTTTCTTTGGGCTTTTGGATTTAGCTTCTTCTAATGTTTCATCGTTTTGATCTTCTAGATGTACCGCAGATATTTCTTTTTCTTCCAGAGATAGATCAGATGTTCCTTTGCGTTTGATCCCATTCTTTTCTAGGCGGTCTTGTCTCTGATGCCTTACCAGCTGCTCATTTTGTAACTTTTCTATCCAGCGTTTGGTTGCTTGGGGTGCTCTTTTCTTTTCCTCACATGGAGTAGATTTTTTCTTGTGGTCCACGTTCTCCTCTGCCTCCAGCTGCTGTACTCTGGTCTCTAGAACTAAACATAAAGGAAAGATAAACATTTTACATTTTATTTCATCCAAATTCAAAATTGTATATGATTACCTAATTTCCTCCCTTCTAAATTCTACAGTATTAATATACTCCTGAAAACTGCCCGCCTCTCTCTTTGGCAACTACAATTAGGTCTTCAACCTCCAATTAAAAAGGCAAACCCCCTTAAGACTTAATTTACGAATGACATAGGTATGTTTGAATTATGGTGATGTAAGCTACTGTTGAGTAAACAGTACACTTCTTCCATTAACATACATAGTAACGTAGTAAGTTTGGTTGAAAAAAGACACACGTCCATCAAGTTCCACTTTTTATGCCTATATATAACCTGCCTAACTTCTAGTTGATCCAGAGGAAGGCACAAAACCCCATCTGAAGCCTCTCCAATTTGGCACAGAAGGGAAAAAAAATTCCTTCCTGACTTCAAGATAGCAATCCAGTCCCTGGATCAACTTGTACTAAGAGCTATCTCCTATAACCCTGTATTCCTTCAGTTGCTAAAAAGCCATCAAACCCATTTTTGAAGCTATCTAATGTATCAGCCAGTACGACTGATTCAGGAAGAGAATTCCACAACTTCACAGCTCTCACAGTAAAAACCCTTTCCGAATATTTAGACGGAAACTTCTTTCTTCTAATCTGAATGGGTGCCCTCTTGTCTGCTGGAAGGACCTATTGGTTAATAAAGCATTAGAAAGACTGTTATATGATCCCCTTATATATTTATTCAAAGTTATCATAAAACCCTTTAAGTGCCTCTCCTCCACTGTAAACAACCCCAACTTGGTTAGTCTTTCCTCATAACCGAGACTCTCCATACCACTTACCGACTTAGTTGCCCATCTCTGGACCCTCTCTTATGCAATATTATACAATATCCTGTTTGAGCATTGAGGGACCAAAACTGCACAACACTTGTGTCCTAGTGACCAGCATAACAAGAATGGTGGGTGTGGGAGTAAAAGGTGCTTATTTTATGTTTAACTTTTTACTGTACAGTGAAAAAGGGGCAGGATTTACTCATGTTGGTGATTCAGGTAATAAGCCAGATCACAGGCAAAGCTACCAGCATAGGTACAGTTTGCATAATGGGCAGAGCAACCCCTGTGGATGCTCAGGCTTCAAAGGCAGGGGGACACCAGCATCGGAGGGGCCTCAGGCATCAGGGGGACCACTCATATCACTATAATGATGAATAGCGCATAGGTCAGGAGCATCAGCAGCAACTAGAGAAGGCAGTAGTCTATCCAAGATCTCTTTTGAGGATTCTGACAGTCTGGTCTGAGACTGCACTGATGATGAGCAGGCTCTTGGCCTGGGTGCCACCTTGAAATACAGGATGATTCAGCATATATAAAGGGAGCAATGCATTATCTTTAAAAGGTCCTTACAGAAAGGAAAGACACTGCCTGGAATTAGACAACTTGCTATCTACAAAATCCCCAGATCCTTCTCAATTAAGGGTCCCTCAAAACACTACCATTTAGTGTATAACTTGCATTTATAATATTTCTACTAATGTGCATAACTTAGCACTTGTCAACATTGAACCTCATTTTCCATTTTGCTGCACAGTTTTCCAGTTTTATCAAATCGCTCTGCAAAGTGGCAGCATCCTGCATGGGACTTGCCTATCTCCAGGTCTTTAGAGGAATACTGTCATGGAAAAACATGTTTTTTTTGTTTTTTTAAATGCATCGGTTATTAGAGCTTCTCCAGCAGAATCCTACATTGAAATCCGTTTTTAAAAAACAAAAAACAGTTTTTATATTTAATTTTGAAATTTCACATGGGGCTAGCCATATTCATCATTTCCCAGGGTGCCACAGCCATGTGAACTGTGCTCTGATAAACTTCAGTCACACTTTACTGCTGAGCTGCAAGTTGGAGTGATATCACCCTCTCCCAGCAGCCGATCAGCAGAACAATGGGAAGGTAGCTTGGGACTCCTCCAGTTACATGGGAGTAGGAGAAACAATAGGTTACCTGAAAGCAGTTCTAATGTGTAGAGCTGGCTCTTTCTGAAAGCTCAGACTCAGGCACAATGGCTGCCTACACACCAATATTACAACTAAAAAAAAATACATTCGTTGGTTCAAAAATAACAATTTAAATGTTAGAGTTAATTATTTGCTATGTAAACAGTGTAATTTAGAAAATAAATATATGCCATAAAAATCATGACAGCATCCCTTTAAAGAACAAAGGACCAAGGACTGACCCCTGCGGTACTCCACTAACAACACTGGTCCAATTAGAGAATGTTCCAATTACTACCACTCTCTAATCTATTCCTCAGCCAGTTCTCTATCAAAGTACACTGTGATGCAAACCCCTTTCCACTCACACGAGGCACTAGACAGGGATGCCCACTTTCACCCCTATTGTTCGCCCTGGCTATTGAACCCCTGGCCATCCTAATTAGGCAAACCACAGAACTGGAAGGTTGGCGCTTGGGACCATTTGAGGAAAGAGTCTCCTTATATGCAGATGACCTTCTGGTCTACTTGGCAGACGCAGGCCCCTCATTAACTACATTAGCCAATATCATAACACATTTTGGGAAACTCTCTGGATTACAAGTTAATTGGGATAAATCTGCCTTGATGCGTGTAGACCCGACCCCCCTCCCTCCTCTACCACAAGACATCCCCTTAATGACAGTAGACTCATTTAAGTACTTGGGAATCCAAATCCACCCAGACCTAAACACCTATATGACAAGAAACCTCGACCCAATCATATCCTCCCTAAATAACATCCTACCCATGTGGTCCAAACTTCCCCTAACACTTTGGGGAAAAGTCAACATTTTTAAGATGGTTTACCTGCCACGTTTTTTATATACATTCCACAACTCTCCTATTCACATTCCAAAAAGCTTTTTCAAAGCCGTTAACTAGACCCTAATACACTTTATATGGGGAGGCAAAACCCCTAGAATTGCTTGGAAGAAACTAACCCCCCCCCACCAAAGAAGGGGGACTGGGATTACCAGACCTATACCTTTACTACCTAGCTAGTCAGTTGCACTATACCAAATGGTGGTTTGATCCCGATCCATACAACCCAAATATGACTCTGCAAGCAGTAACAGTAGGGTCAGTGGAGGGCCTCAGGCATCTCCCATATAGAGCAACTACAGACTACAAAAACCTTCCAGCGGTAATGACAACTCCGAGGACCGCCTGGAACCTAGCACTCAAGATGTATCCACAACACTCCCCAACCCTAACACCCAATATACCCTTATGGGCAAACTCTAGGCTCCCCCACTTTTATAAGTTCCCTGATTTTTTGTACTGGCCATACAAACAGATCAGGCGTCTGCAGGACACACTTGACGGCTCTGCACTGGGAACATATGAGTTCTTTAAAGAGAAACTTGCAGAACCCACTCTCTCCCAATTCCGATACTTTCAATTTAGGCAGGTATTCCAAGCACAGTTTGGTGGAATTGACATACAAACCTCCCAACCACAGTTTGAAACTGCACTATGGTCCCCCACTTTAACCAAACCTACATCGACACTGTATAAAACTCTACTACAAACAACTCCCTCCCCATTCAAAACAGCACACCGAAAATGGTTGTCCAATGTCCCAGATCTTACAGAGGAAGACTGGGAGGAAGCAACAGATAGAGGGTATTACTACTTATTTTCAGTAAGAGATAAACTTGTCCAATTTAAATGGCTGCACCAATTCTATCTCACGCCCATACGATTGAGGTCCATGGGACGCAACCCCAATGCACGATGCCATAGATGTGGAATGGAGGAGGCAAATTTCTTACACATGGCCTGGTCATGCCCGCAAGTAGCCAAATTCTGGTCCGAAGTTATATGTGTGCTAGCAGACAAGCTAGAATTCCCCAAAATTCTGACACCCCAGGTGTGTATACTGGGAATACTGGATGAACTAATAACTACCAACCACGCTAGAACCAGATATAGAACACTCCTATACTACGCGAGGAAAATTATTGCAATGGCTTGGATGGGACCTGAACCTCCTACAGTTCAAAACTGGATTACCCTGGTAAATCAAGTCTTGCCACTCATTAAACTAACTTTGATAGCCAGAGGTTCCAAAAAGAAATTTGAGAAAATTTGGAGCCCATGGTGGGAGGCAGGCCTAGGTGGACAAGGCTCCTTGACATAAAACGCAGCAACCCAATCTGCACATACAGATAACCTTAAATTCCTAATTAGACCTTTCATGCAACAGTCACTTACCCAAAACATCCACACTACATGCAAGACCCAGTATGATATAATTGAATGGACCGACGCTGTACAATTGAGATCTTTGTCATGCCAACCGAACCAATTTATTATACTACTTTTGCTATAACAGAACTGTAACATGTTTAATATGCTACTGCAATACTGTAATCAATTATACATAATCTCCCTTCCCTATTTTTTTTTTTTTTTCTTTTTCTTTTTTCTTCCTTTTGTTTTTATTGTTGTATTGTCCTTATGTATGTTGTTAAAACAATAAAAAAGTTAATCTATAAAAAAAAGTACACTGTGATGTGACCAGGTCATAATCTGGCCTGAAAATTGTAGCAAGATAAAGTAAATGAAAAAAGAAAAGCCCCTTAAAGGAGGACTACACCCCACCCAGCTATAAAAGCCCCCTAAACTGACCTGCCTCAACCCCCCCTCACCTCTCCCTTATCGCTTACTCTGTAACTTAAAAAACTGCCCCTGTCGCAAACCCCAACCTAAAAATGCAGAGCAGCGCAGCTGCATACCTAGGCACCATCTTCTGTTCAATCGTAGAAGCTTCAGGTCTCTTGAGCATGCGCAGTTGAATCTGATTTCCTGATAGCCCCAACTGCACATGCTCAAGCAGGGTCCATGTCGGCGGTTTAATATGAGCTCAATGAATAGGGCTTCTGCCCTATTTTTATAATCACAATCTAAACAGGTCAAACAGAGTAGCTGATGCTGCTCCATGTTTGGGCCTTGTGAGGCAGTCAAGTAGATTACCAGTGCACAGATAATCCCTCTGCATTAACTCCTGCTAATAAAACCGGGGTGGGGTTGCACATTCCACTACTGATATTTTAAATACAGTTACAGTGTGGAAGCACAATACTGAAACACACTAACCTTCCAGTAGCTCCATCTGGCAGTTTTCACTGACCGTGGCTTGGTTTTTGTGCCTGAAAGAGGATGACCATCGCAGTGCATCCATTAAAAGCCAAGCTGTAAGGAAACAGAGGGCTACAATTAAAAGCAAGTTGGCTGTTTTTGTGGGTGTTTGACTGCCCATGACTAAGTACTGGAAGGGTACGAAACACATAAGGCGGCATTCTGTGGGGTCTGTATATTTTTAATATGGATATTTTGAGTAAAGAGTGTATGGAGTTTGGGATACTATTGTGATAGTAATTAAAGGAGAAGGGAAGGTAAAAACTAAGTAAGCTTTATCAGAAAGGTCTATGTAAATACAGCCATAAGCACTCACAGAAACGCTGCACTGACTTCTCTGTCAAAAGATTTGTTGTGTCTGTTTTCCTCTGCCAGAGACACGCAGCTCTCTGCTCTCTCCCCTATCCTGCTCCCCCTCCCTCAAGAATGCTAAGAACTCACTCCCCCCCTTAGGAATGTGGATCTGAGCCAATCAGCAGGAAGCCGAGTCATAGGGGGAGATTTACTAAGGCACGAACGCTTCGAATGCGTCTGAATGCGTTTTTTTCGTAATGATCGGTATTTTTGCGTAATGATGGTATTTTTGCGTAATGATGGTATTTTTGCGACTATTTCGTTGCTGTCGCGACTTTTTCGTATATTTTTCACGACTTTTCGTCGCCGTTGCAAAAAATCGCATTGTTCCGTCGAGTACGAAAGTTTCGGATTCATTTAAGCTTCAGTATTGTGACTTTCCTTGGGCCAGGTTGGAGCTGCAGAGTGCCATTTATTCCTCTGTGAGGCTTCCAAAATCATGCAAAGTCGTGACGGCAACGAAAAAGTCCCGAAAAATACGAAAAAGTTGCGACGGCGACGAAAAAGTCGCAAAATTTTCGTTTCCAATCCGAATTTTTGCTATTCTGGATTCGAATTCGTGCCTTAGTAAATCTCCCCCATAGTCTTACTAACTGAGCATGTACACCAGTCTTGCTCTTGGAGCACGAGTGAGGCATTATGGGAACTTTCTTTAAACATCTCCGCATTTTTTCTTCCCATTTGGCTTCTGATCATCTGAACGGGAGAAATATGGGGAGACTTAAGGGCACTATTGAGACAACTGAAGGTATGCCTGCAGCTTGAGATTAACTCTTTATTAGCCTTTCCTTCTCCTTTAACATAGTGTCCACAGCAGAGGTGGCCATATACAGGCTGCTAAAAGCTGCCAACGGATCAATTCGGCAGCTTATTGGACCATTATGGGGCCCTCTGACAGGCCTGCCCCCCTGCTCCCCCCACCTGCCGGGTCTGCATGTCACAGAGCAGAGTTCTCCTGTCGGCTGCGTCGCCATGGCAACCAGACGCTCCTGCTGTGTCCGCATGTGCACGCTATGGATCTGGTCAAATTGTCAGTGCAGGAGCGTTGCATTATGGGAATCTTCTCTACCCTGCTCAGCTTTTTTTTTTCCCCCGTTTGGCTACTGATCTTCTGAACAGGAGAAATATGGGGAGACCTAAGAGCACTATTGAGACAACTGAAGGTATGCCTGCATTATGAGATTAACTCTTTATTAGCCTTTCCTTCTCCTTTAAGGTGGGCATATAGGGAAAAGATCTCTGAGTATATGGCCAGCTTTGCTTACAGATATGATTGCTAATAAGGCATGCAATCACACTGTGCTGTTGTCACTATACACTACCTGATTAGGTAAGCCAACTCTTTAAACATCTGCTTGTTGCCAGAGCCCCAATATTAAGGAAACAATATCTTTAACTTGCCATTTTAAGCAGGACACTCTAGGCAACCTGTACACATCCCTGCCCTCTCCTGTGCACACACCCTCTGACAAGGACATCATTTAAAGGGGTGACATTGAGTAGAAAAAATAATAATAATACTGTGCCAGTTCATTATACTTTTCTAAATATAAAAGGAATGTGCTTAAAAAAAAAAGTTGCGTTTTGTGCTGGGTTACTAAAAATGTATCCAAAAATAGTACTATCACCACCCATCTTTTTCACTTTCTGCTGGCTGCTTTTTCAGGAGAGATGGTGGCTCTCAGCCCTTTGAAGTGTAGGATGCCAGCCAATCACCAGTTAGGCAGACCTGACAGGGAACTACAACCTATCTTTGTCTGTGTAAATGATGGGCTTTAATTAGATACCCACCTCCTATAAGGACTATTAGAAGAGACCCACCACTCATTTTAAACACAGAGACCAGAGCTCCAATAAAGGGGCCATTTTTAAAAATAATTAACTTTTTTGGCCCAGACTGAAACTGGCATCTTCAAAACGGCTGATTTACCATGTGTGCTAAACTGCACCAGTGTAGTTATCCATAGCAACCAATACGATCGGTACGTTCATGTCTAACTTGTAAGGGCAGTGGCAGACGAGGAAATTAGTCGGCGACTAATCTTCCCGTCTGCCACTGCCCTAAGGAGACTGACCAAACATAGGACACCAGATGACTTTTAGGGAATGGGTGTGATATGGTTGGGAACGGGAAGCTACAAATGAAAAGAAAAAACTAAGCAAAGCTAATGAACCTGGCTTGCTTTCTCATGTTAATAGGAGTGCAAGATAAAGTCACCCAGTTATTTGAAGCCCTTGGGGAGCACTGAGAGGTTCTGAAAACAACCAAGTATTCCCTGAAAAACAGCTCTGTTCAGGCTTAAGTTGCCAGCACAGAGATATAGTTGTCGGTCACAATGGGAGATTTACATTTGTATCCCAGTCTATGGAAGGACAGAGTTGCCACCAGCCCAGTGTGACTTTGGGAAGCCAAAGGTGGCATACTATTGTACTTTCCTTATGTCAATATCACTTTATTTAAAATTTGGGCAAATGGATAATTAACATTTACTACACAGTTGCTTAGGTCTATGGCAAAAGCCATGACTGCTTAATTAAGCGATTTTCAGCTCAGTGGGAGCCAAACTGCTTAGAATTGCCCCTTTCAATGCAATCTCGTGCATCCAAACAGTTACAAACCTGAGTAAATCAATCTCCACAAAAAAATTAAAAAACTTCACTGCAGTGATTTCAAGAAATTATTGTCTTACCTGTGAGTGCACCAACAAGGTACCATGAAAGTCTATGGAGCTGATGTTTGTAGCATTTATTTTAAACACTGCAGAATTATAACAAAATGAGTTGGTTATGTTATGACTTTACATTTTCTTTCTCATTTAGCCATCTGTCTCTGAACCCATGCAAGCAGGAATAAGCCCCTCCACAACACAATGTTATATAGTGGCTTGCCCTTCACATAAATGTATTAATGTATTTGGTGCCATGGTAAAAGTCATGATATAAAGGTCACAGGTCAGGGTCCCACGTGGTTGTACTAAAACTCTAACACTCACCTCGGTTATCACAGTGTGTGCATCTTGGACACAGCCCGATTCCCGCCACCATGTGCCCCCGAAGGGACCGGGACAGGACACTCAGCCGCTGCACCAACATCCCTCCAGCAGTACAACCGCCAGTGCCAGTCTAGAGCGCAGCCATTGCAACTTCCCTGAGCGCGCATGCGTAGGATCAGGCAAAGCATTTCGGGAAATGGAGTCCGAGCTCTGGCCAAGTAAAAGACAAATGCCAGCGGAGGAACTACGACTCCCAATCTATCAGGAGTGAAGAACAGAGAACTGGCAGAACGTACTTGTTGACAAGTGATCGCTAATAGAAGCACGTGTGATCATAGCATTCTACCTAAATTCGAGAGTGGAGATGAAAACGTTCTACCCTACACATGTATCTGACTTTGACTTTACATTTGGAAATAGAAAAACTAACTGCACTAATGAAGCACCAAAAATCGAATACATTTAATAACCTATAGTAAAGCAAAGGTCATTCTTAAAACACAACTGTATTGCTATCATAATTTTTGAACGTGGCATATTTAGTTAATTTGAAATAGAATCCAGACACTCTAGGAAATTGACAAAAATGAAAGTAAAACTCCTATTAAAGCTGAATTAAAAAATAAACCTCCAATTTTCCTACACATTTCATGCCCCAAAAGCCTTAGGGGCTGATTTACTAACCCACGAACGGGCCGAATGCGTCCGATTGCATTTTTTTCGTAATGATCGGTATTTTGCGATTTTTTTCGGAAATTATCGTGACTTTTTCGTTACCAATACGATTTTTGCGAAAAAACGCGAGTTTTTCGTAGCCATTCCGAAAGTTGCGCAAAGTCGCAATTTTTTTGTAGCGTTAAAACTTGCGCGAAAAGTCGCGATTTTTTCAAAGAGTTAAAACTTGCGCGAAACGTTGCGCCTTTTAAGTTTTAACGCTACGAAAAAGGCGGAATGGCTACGAAAAACTTGCGTTTTTCGCAAAAATCGTAAAGACGCCGAAAAAAATCGCAAAAAATACGAAAAAGTCGCAAAATGTTCGTTTTCCAATCGGAATTTTTCCAATTCGGATTCGAATTCGTGTCTTAGTAAATCAGCCCCTCAGTCAAGGGCTAAATTTACACAACAGGAAGTTGGAATTTAGAGGAGCTACAGCCAATAGGAAAACACTTTACAAGAAACAGAAAGTGTCCATTTTCTCAAATGTCTACAATATAAATAAACATAAGTAGCAAAAAGCAACAGAAACAAAAAAAAACAAAAAACAAATTGAAGTGTATATACTGTATACTTTTTGGAATCTACATTAGATGATTGAGACTATTTTCAACCGCAAGTTATATGACGATAAATAAAACTCAAACTGATAATTTTATTCAGTTATCACAGGAAATGTCAAATTCTGAGTTTATACCTAATGGTAACCTTGTGTTTAAAGTAAAAATCCAAAACCATACTGGGGGAAGGTATATCCCTGAAAGTACATCCCTTTCTAGTGATACATTTACAACCAGAACCCAGAATCATACCTAATTTTGCATTTGTAAGTAAGATAGGACATTTTTTCTCAGTTATCTGTTTTCATTGTGGGACATTTTTTCTCAGTTATCTGTTTTCATTGTGGGAACTGTGGGCTATACATTAGAACACATAGTAGTTTATCAAGTGATAGTGCCTCTTTAATCATATGCATTAGAGGTATATTTCTGAAATAGACACGTCAGTGGAGTAAAAAGAGCTTTTTTTTTTTAAAAGCTTGAGATAGAAGATGCATACTGTAACCCCTAGATAACAACCTATTTATTATTAAACAAGCTTCAGTCACAAAATCTTCAAAATGGTCTACCCATTGGGAATCTGTCAGGTTTATGGACCTTTGGTAGGTGGTGGAATATAGCTACTTTAGAATTCATAACTTTCAAGAAGTCACTCGCCTGGGGACTTACACCCAAATCACTGTATTTGTTTACAAGTACAAGTATAAAGTGTATAGTCTGAAAACTCTTTACTGGTTTCTTAATCAGTGGTAAATATGTGTCATATGGGTGGGTTATGTGACGCCATTGCTGATGCGCAGTATGCATGTGCGTTGTGAGCATTCAGGGATCTTAATCAATAACAGGAAACCAACGAGGAGGGTGACACTCTCAAGTAATATGTAAAAATGTATTCTTCAGAGACTACTGTAGTTTAAACATTAGTTGCTGTGTAGCTATGGAGGCAGCTATTCAAGTTATATGTTAGGAGACAGGGCACTCAAGGGAGTGCAAAGAGCTCAGAGTGTTTTAATACCAGAATTTCCATTTTAAAAAAAAACCAGATATTTGCCTCTTAAAAATACCTGTGCTGTCTGAGACAAGTTCTCACCTTGTGTCATGGTTAAAGTGTTTTTTATAGTAGACATTCTTATAGCAGACAATAGATAAGCTCTGTAAAATACGGGTCTAGTAAACAGGGAGATGAAAAGGTATATGGCTCTCTACAGGAATATAGACTGAAAACCTCTCTCACATAAAATTTGTTGCCAAGAAATAAATTATTTGTTGGTGCACATAAAAACTTTAAATTTAAATAAAATATTTTCTTTGAGCCCTCTTTGGCTTGGGGGTGATTGTGTGGGATGCTGCCAAAGCAGTAGTATGAGACCTTGTGATTGCTCTGGTTAGGAAAATGGCCAAGGAATCAGTCAACAAAGCAGGGTGAAAGCCATTGGAATTCTAGCAGCAACATTTTAATAACCCATCACCAGACACATTAAATAGATTATCACAGGCCAAAGCTGTCCTAGAAAGGGAATCCACCACTATTGCTAGGAAGGTCCTAATTTTATAGCTCTCAGTGTATTTTTGAGTGAAATACTGGCCCTGTTAGCCAAAATACTGGTGAAAATGCCAGCAGCATGTAGTCTTGCATGTATATGCTGGACTACAATGTATTTGCTACTGTCTGTTTAACTGGAAAGTACCATCCTACTGTCACTGTCCAATATAACACACATTTTTTCTTTTATTGTTAAAAACCAATAAAACTCACTTTTGAAAATAAAATTCCACTTTTTATTCTTACCAGCCCTTTAAATGTGGGTAATGTTGTCATAACCTTGTTCTTTATCACTAGAATATTCATGATGCTGTCTAGACTCAGGTGAAGCTAGAAGTTAAATAGCAGATACATGGGCAGATTTAAGCTGCTTATTTGGGTTCTTCAGACTGATTCATCAGCTTATCTCCCCATGTATGGGGCCCTCCAATGATATCATTGATGCTCCTAAAAGCACTGATGCTCCTATAACCGTCATCCCTAGGCCCAAACGATCAAATTAACCCACCCTTTGGCAACCTTGCCTAACAAGTGTATCTATGGTGTATGATCACCATAGCTATGCCCCCTAAACAAGTGTCCCACTGAGCTCCACAGCAGTCACAGCAGTCTGATTCCTCTATGAGTTGCACTACTGGAGGAGATCTAGGCTACATTCCAAATGTAACTTAAATTCTAATAGTTATACTTGTTTCAACAATTTAAACCAAAACAATAATTTAAAATGATTGATATTTATTAAGAGATCCTGTTACTAGGTAGTTAGAGATGTGCTGGCTGCTTAAACCCCCAGGTCAGAGGTTAAACCTCCCAGTCACAGAACACTTTTTATTTGTGTGCTGCGGCTGAGCTCTTTCCTCATTGGTGGGTGATAGTAAAACTGTTGGCGCCCGCCCCTTGTGATCACTACTAATGACATAGATTTGTTATGGCTATCATTGGAACTGTCTTATTATAATGTGGATACTGTTGATAGATAATGACCACTGTAACTGTGTTTTGCGATAACTTGTATCATAAGACAACATTATCTAACTGTAACAAGGAAAAAAAAAACAGATACAACTGGATTTATGTAATGTGAAACATTTATTTGTTGTTAAAACCCAATAAAAAATGATAGAAAAAAAAAAACAAAACCTTGAAAATTCAAATGAAAATAACTATATAAATATAAATAACTATATAAATAACTAATAAAACTTCTACTGAGGTCAATAATATGTGTAATTTTAATATTCAAGCTATTTTATAGTTTTTTTTTTTTCCAAGTTGAATTTTGTAGGGCTCTTACAAATGAGATAGATCTGTTATGTGTTCCAGCACAGGGGAAAGCAGCTGTTAATGCAGCCCAGTATTTTCTATCTGATTGTACTCACTGTGGTGTAGGCAAGTGCACTGGCCTATTTACCTACTTGGCCTTCTGTACCTTTTTTCATTTAGCATTCATTTCCATTTAGTGTTTTTAATATGACAAATCATGTGTGGATTACATATTGCATCAAACAATGTGCATAACAGGTTTGTAAACACAACAGGCTTGAATCTAGTAATAATCTAACCACACCCATACATATTCTGACACCCTGGCATTGTAAATAACTTTGAGAGAGCTCATCACCTGTGTAGTTTCCTATGTATTCACAAATGTACCTGCTTGAGTATACCAGTGATACCATTAATATATTTTTTGTTAGGTGACATCACGTGTAGGAGGAATGGAGGAATGTGGCATGTCAGGTCCATCTATTCACCCATGTCTTGATCATTGTGGATTCTATTTCCCGGTAAAAGATTTTTCCGGCACTTTGTCGTGGGGACTGTGTGATGCCAGAAACAGGTGAGATATGAACAAAACAAAAATATTGGATTATCAGTATCATAATATAGATATTAAGTTGTTGAAAGCTAGGATTTAATTCTCTGTTTTTGTTGCATATGTTACAAATACAGTATGTCCATGTTTTAATCTGTAAATGTATCTGTGTTAATCTGTGTATGTATAGCATTTAGTTAGTTAAATAGTGTTAGTTACAAGTATGTGGAGGAGTGACAGTATACATTGGGGAATGGTTTGTGCTGTATCTATGGTAAAATACCAGTATGAGAAACAGTATTTATGGGGCTCATTTATCAAGGTGGCACAGCACTAAAAGATCCCTTGTCTTGGTGCTAGGTCATCTTCATGTGAACCAAGCTGGGTGGGGAGGAGTTAATTTTGTTCTTGAAATAAATGCAATCTGGTGGCCCAGTTTGCACACCTTGTTCATCTTTGTTTTATACATTGTCATTGCCATATATCAGCAATAATATAATATTACATATATATGAGAGTATGCTAAAGTCAGACAGATGTATATTTATAAGCATTTCAATTATACAGCATTCATATGGTATATGAGCATTCTATATGGGGTAAAATTATTTGACTGCAACTTCCTTAGAAATTAAACTACCAAATGCTATTGGAAGGCACAATTGTTTATTCTTGGGTACAGTACACAACACAGCATTTGTACTATAATACACAGGAGTCATAAATAAACTTTAAATAAATCCTGGTAATTAGGTGATACCAGCAGTTATAAACAGTTCTTAGTGATGTCCCTTGTTATTAAAACATGGGTATTATAGGAAATACTATATGCCTTACTGTCAAATATGATATTGAACGTAACCCCAGAGTTCCATGACCTTTATAAAAGTATTTGACCTGAGTATATGTGCCTTTATATTGTTATAGAACTTATTGGTTACTTTTAATATCCATATATTTTACAACAGGGATACATAATTCCCTATATCTAAAGATCCTGTTTATAGTCTATCTGATATATAAAGGAATGCAAGGTGTCAAGAAATAAATATATCTTTTTATCAGGTTAATCATAACTCCTGTTTATTATAGTACATATTCTGTATTGTGCACTGTACGGTAGTAATAAGTTGCCAAGGATCAAGGCATCAAACTTTTTCTAAAATATTAACATATAAACAGTCTTGCATCGCATTCAGCAGGGCATTTCTTGTTCCTCTACAGTAATTCCTACATCAGGTAGAGCTGACCTGAGCATTAGGGTAATCCCACAAATGGCTTTTATTTGGCAAATCTGCCTCATGTAAGTCACTGTCTCAGCTGGTAGAAAAAACAAGTGGTGCGCTACTAGTCTTGAGGGGTGGGTATTAATATGTTTAAAAATGTAATTGGATAGAGAACAGATTAGGTTATTTATAACTAATGCATACAATTTGGTAATGTTAATTACAGGACTTTATTTTTCATACAGGCACCCACCCAAGTTCCATGCCTAGGGTGGCAACTTTGGGGAGAGGCATTTCTCAGATGCCTATATAAAAAAAAACTTTAAAGAAAGAATTCCTCTCAGCCTGGGGAAGATAACCTTCTCTTTCGATCAATGAGTAGAGAGGGTATGCTCGGGTCTAGTGCCTAATTAAGCACCAACACTGCATTATTAATTTATTATTAATAACATTAATATAGTGTTTTGTTTCTAGCTGGTGTAGGTTGACATGTGCCTACCTCCTTTGTATACTACTCCCTGTTTTTGCCTGGTTTCCTACACCCTGCTGCTTCTTGCTG
The DNA here is from genome assembly GCF_000004195.4 of Xenopus tropicalis. Lineage (NCBI taxonomy): Eukaryota > Metazoa > Chordata > Amphibia > Anura > Pipidae > Xenopus > Xenopus tropicalis. The sequence goes on from NC_030677.2 coordinate 105,788,882, forward strand.
CATCCCCTTCAAGAGCTGAAGTTATCCAAAAACGCTTTGCTCGAAGTTATAGTCACCTGGAGGGGGATGTTAGATGGAGACGTCTGTACTCTGCAATGCAATATTTCCTGACCATTGATGCATCTGGCAAAGTAAGGGGGACACGAAGTTACTGTACTAACAGTAAGTGAAATCATTTGTATTACACTGACTTGCTAGTCTATCCCGTTTCCTGAAGTGATAAACTTCAGGAAAAGGGACAGACTAGGAAGTCAGAACATTGTTGGTGGAATTAGCTTTAATTCAGCCACAAGATCATTAGTGAGGTTGAGTACTGGTGTTAATTAGAACTGGATTCCAATTGGTGTTTATTTTTCATCCAGTTGTTATCCAGTTTTCATTCAGCTGGGTTAAGGCCAGGGCTCTCAATATGCAGCCAACTTCCTCTACTCTGATTCTACATGGATCACAGGGGCATTATAGTGCTGAATAGCATAGCACCTTTAAATAGGAACTTTCAAGAATGTTTTTGTAAGCTGTCCTGGAATTGTATTACTTATCTTTACAAATAAGTAAAATAATTCAACTCTTCCGACGATAAACTATATAGTCAAAAGAATCATGATACCTGCCTGTCCAACATCTCATTTCCAAAACAAGGGTATTAATATGAAGTTGTTCCTCCCTTTACTCCTGTCACAGCTTCTGCTATCCTGTGAAGGCATTCCACTAGTTGTTGGCATAACGGCATTATTGATATTAAGCCCTAATGCTAGAATGCATTCTGATAGGTAGTGTTCTACTGGCATCTGCCAAATCTAAACATATATCTGTCTATAATCCCTTCTAATGTACTTGTACAGAGTAATTATTTCCCCTAACAGGGAGCTTTTTTTCCAGAGAAAACAACCCCACCCATGACAGTCTAACCTCATAGTTTAAATCTCTCATCCCCTTTACCAGTTAAGTTGCATGTCTCTAGCTCATTAATATCCTTCTTAAGGACTGGAACCCCAAACTGCACTGCATACTCAAGGTGATACCTATAAAGAGGAAAAATTATGTTTTCATCCCTTGAGTCAATATCCTTTGGAACTTGGCAGTAGGTTGTTTTACAAGATACTTTTGGCCTTAAGTGTGCTGTATAATAAAACAAATAAACCTAAGAAATTTTAGGATTACCAGTACCTGTTAAGGTCCTTTTTTGTCAACATGGATGCCGGATATTTTTGTGAGACTGACATCTGATAGATTTGGGGACATTGGCTCAGGACTTAAAAGCCTGCTGCATAATGACCCCCTTTGGCATATGGAAGAAGCACACTTCTCACGCTTCTTATGTGACCCATCATTTGGCCTGATTATATCTGTACAAGTTGGCCTTCCATATGTCACTGCATTGTAAATTATTTTGTTAGTAGCTCAACAGTAATCAGATTGATGCTGCCTTGTAGAGAGTATTATATTTAGCTTTTTCCATGCCAGAAAGCAAATTACCGTATCTTGGAAATCTACATAACCCCCAAGAAAAGTTAGATTAGATTATGAAATAAGCAACTTTAAAACTCCTGGCTGAGTAGCAGTTGGATGAAAAAACTACTTACACTTTTTTTTCCCTAAGCAAAAATCCTGAAACCATAGACATGGCCCTTTTTGATATGCGGTTTGGGTAACATGAGAGAAAAAATATAAAATGATTTATTCTCATTCTTCTTACATACCTCTTGAAATTTTTCCTTCTTCCAGGTATATTCCAAGTTTACTCAGTGAGTGTAGGAGTGGTGGCAATGCACTCAGCTGGAAGTGGTTTGTATTTAGCCATGGACAGGAAAGGAAAGGTATACGGGGAGGTGAGTAAATTAGCAACCAATATCAGTGGGATGAATGTTACTGGAAAGAGGTGGATTTAATACTTGGAAACACAGAGAACTTGCACATAAGAAATTGGCAGGTCACTCTTATAGCATCAATAAAAGACGAATAGGACATTATCATGGTCCCTAACAAAACAGTGGTTATTTTGAATGGAATAGGAAGCAACTACAGCCCAGAATATTTCTTTACATATTAAAAGAAAACTATAGCCTGAGAATGAATACCTAACCAACAGATATTTTATATCATATTAAGTGACCTATTAAAAAAATCTTGCCAAACTGGAATATATATATATATCAGTAGAAACGAGTTGCTGGAAAGCTGCACACCATAAGAACAAGATAATACCTGGGTGCTCGTGCAGGAGGTATAGATACTCAGGGTGGGATTGACGACACGACAGCTGTCCCTGATGAAAGTTCCAGATAGGAACTGAAACGTCGGCCTGAATAAAGCCTCACATTTATTCATCTACACCTTTGTGATTTTTCATATGAAAACCCTGCGTGTGCTGTCAATCCCACCCTGAGTATATATATCAGTAAATATTGCCCTTTTACATTCTTTCCCTTGATGGTCTATGTGCTCCCTCAGAGATCACATGACCAGAAATAATGCAGCTCTACCTGTAACAGGAAGTAGTGTGAAAGCAAAATGCAGAACTTTGTCCATTAATTGGCTGATGGCTGAGTGGCCTTGGCTTGTTTGTGTGCACTGTGAATCCTATGATCCAAGGAGGCGGCCCTTAATTCTTAAAATGGCAATTTTCTATTTAGGACTACCCAATAGCACATACTACAAAAAAGTATATTTTTATGAAAATGTTTTTTTTAGATGAAGCAGGGTTTTACATATGAGCTTGTTTATGCAATATATTTTTATAGAGACCTATATTGTTTGGGGTATAGTTTTCCTTTAAAAGCAGATGGCATGCAGCACAGGCTGCCCTTATTCAACTCGAGCAAAATATTGCTATGTTACCCAAGGGTCTAATGAACATGATTGTTTAGGCCACTGTGGAACTGAATGGAAATCTTAACAGTGTGGGGAGGGAATTATATACAGGAGAACAACATAGCCCTTATTTGTTACCACTGATAGGAATGTGCATGTATGAGTTACCATCAGAATTCAGATTCACACCTATACCACTTTATCAGAGGATTATCACTACATGCACTATGGGGCACATGCCGCATTTTAACTACAGGTATGGGATCTATTATCCAGAATGCTCGGGATGATCGGTTTTCCAGATAAGGGATCTTTCTGTAATTTGTATCACCAGCTTTAAGTCTGCTAAAAATCAAACATTAAATAAACCCAATAGCATTGTTTTGCCACCAACATGGATTCATGCAGCTTAGCTGAGATCAAATACAAGGTACTGTTTTATTATTGCAGAGAAAAAATTTAATTATTTGATTAAAATAGAGTCTAACTGAGATAACCTTCCCATAAGTTGGAGATTCCTGCATAATGGGTTTCTGGATAAAGGATCCTCACACCTGTACATTTCTTTCAGGGAAAATTGCAGCATTTAAAACATCCTTTGTTGGATAGCTTGGGAGAGCTCAATCGAATGTTTGAACTTTTTGGTGGTGTGTATAAACAGTATCATTAATTATGTACATGCTTATATCTGTAGTTCAAAATTATAATGATAAAGTTATTACAAAGGACTCTATTGAGGGAGTGTTACCATTAATCAGACTAGTTAAATGAAGTCATTAGCAACTGCAGCTTCTTTTATTAACAAAAACATGTAGGGTATTTTTGTGCAGGATGGGCTGCCCCTGCCATGCCTGCAGGCATCCCCTGCATCTCTTTAGACTTGGTGCATGTGCCATCTTTGAAAAGGATAAAGGCATGTTTAGGAAGATGATGGTGTTTGCTTGCCCTACAAAACAACTACCCTGACTGGTGCACTATTTAAAGACAAGGACCCCCAACCCAGGGTAATGTAATTACACAGGCCAAAACATGTAAAGGCTCACTTACGAATGCAAGTCCAAAGTGCAATTTCGGGTGCCTATCTTTTTTTTTTTTACCCACAATTCCAGTCTAATCAAGGCCATATGGGGGAGATGCACCTAATGCAATATTGGATGTGTTCAAAAGCACTCATTTATATTTATGCTTTGATATATATAGGGTGCAATTGTGTGTTGGAATTTTGTAAATTTTGGCATTTGGCAGTGACATCTGCTAGTAATTCTTAGTATACTGTTTCTATTGACAAAGGACACTCCATTGTCCCCCAGCAATAAAAGGCACACAATTTGGAACAAGGGGAGGGACAGATACAGTAGTGCCAAGCACAAAAATGCAATAAGTTCAAGCAGTGGCTTTGGACTCAGGTCTGCACCGCATTTTGTATGGCCACAACTACACTTACGGGTCATAAATATGCCCTTGTACATTTTGTTTAAGGCAAAATAAGAAAGGAAATCCCTGTAACAGCAGTAAGGGCACAGTTACATGTGGCGTAGGTCTGCTTGCTCCATCTGTGTTTTGTAGTGAGGTGGAGAGAAGTAGATCCACTCCTATATGTGTACAGCTTGACTGACAGCCTGGGCACTGCTACACTTAGCAAAGATAGGCCCAGAAATGCATCCGTTTCTCAGACCAATTTTCAGTGGAGCTTCACAGGAGCTTATAGGAGCGAATCCACTTCTCTCGCACTGGCTACAAAACGCAGTTGGAGAGAAACAGAATGTACGCCACATGTGACTGTGCACTACAGCAGTGCTTCTTAATTCATTAACCCAAAAGTTAGTTTAGAATCAGTCAACTACTTTATATTGTAGGAAGAAATTTCTCATTATTCAATGTGAAAGCTTCTGGTTTCCATAGGAACTAATGTAAAGAATAACAATAATGAACCACCTGTAACCCTTATGAACTTCCTAATAACATGTTTCCTTTAACAGGAAGATTATGGCCCAAACTGTAGATTTAGAGAGCGGATTGAGGAAAATGGTTACAACTCATACTCTTCTGAGAGATGGAGTCACCGGAGACGCCCTATGTATGTGGCACTGAGAGGAAATGGGTGGGTAAAAATGGGAAGGAGGACTCGACACACCCACCGCTCAGCACACTTTTTACCTTTTCCCATGTAAAACTGGAGCAAGCTGGTGCGAACTGATCTCTGTTGGACATAAAGCAAATCAAGTTGCTGAAACACACCTCACTACTCCTGGCTGCAGGCCATATTTTCTGCATACGTACAAACACCAATTTTGATCATTTAGCCAACATTTATGTTTTAGTCTTAATTTCATCCTTGAAGTTTTTTTTTTTTTTTTAGTGCAGGTAAAAGGTAGGGTGGTGTTTTAAAAGGGTTGTTCACCTTTAAAATTAACTTTTAGACATTGCAACTTTTAGTATGACAGACATTTGCAATTGGTTTTCATTTTTCTTTTTAAGCTTCTTGTTAAGCAGCTATTCAGTTTTGAATTTCAGCAGGTATCTGGTTGCTGGGGTCTTGTTTACTTTAGCAAGCAAGCAGTAGTTTGAATGAGAGACTGGGATATGAAGTGGAGAGGGACTACATACAAAGATAAGGAATAAAAAGTGACAATACCAATAATTTTGCAAGGTTACAGGGCAATAGTTTTTGGCTGCCAGTCATTGACCCTCATTTGAAAGCTCTAAAAACGCAGCAGAGGAAGACACATAATGCAGAAACTATAAAAATAAATAAATAAATAATTAAGACAAATTGCAGAGTTGCTAGGAATGGGACATTCTATAACATACTAAAAGTTGGCTGTAAGGTGAACCACTCCTTTAAGGATGTATTTTTGGAATTTACCTCTTCTTGAAAGGAAAAGGTTAAAAACTAAGTAGGCTTTATCAGAAAGGTCTATGTAAATACAGCCATAAGCACTCACAGAAAAACTGCACTAAAGACCTCTATCAATAGAAACACAGGATTTTTTGTCTTCCTTTGTGTAAACATGTTCTTTGGTATCAGTCTTCCTCTCTCAGAAAAATCCTTCATTCCTGGGGCCAGAGTCTGTGCAGCTCTCTTCTTCTCCTGCTCTCCCAACCCATAAGAATTCGCTCTCCCTCCCATCAGAATGTGTGATCTGAGCTACCAAGGGCTAGAGCTTCAGCTTGGAAGCTACTGAGACCAAGTTAAAATGGCAGCTGATATCTTAGGCAAACTGAGTGAGCTTCTAGGGCTGTTTACTCAGGTATGGTAAAGCTTTCGACAGATTAAAATGCCAAAATGCCTTTCTTTCTCATTTAAGTCAAAGTGGTAATACATATCCAAGGGCCTAGGCCCCTCCTTTTTATTATTATTTTTTTTTTTTTTACTGTTAACTTTCTATACAAAAGATTCACACTGCAAAATAAATAATTCTGATTTGAAATTGTCTATGGTAGCTTACTCATTTAAAGTTATGTATAAACATAGTATTGTACCTACAGCTGGACTGTGACATGTTCCTAATGTACCGCTTCTGTTGACGTGTATAGAAATCTGGTGGTTTGCAATTAAATTTGTGACACGTCAGCTGCAGGTACAAATATCCAGACTTATGTATCCTTACATGTGAACTCTGCTGCCACCAACCAAAAATAATTCTGGGCTCAATACAAATCAGACTAAATAAACTAAAATGTTATCCAAAGAAATTAAAACCAGTGGTTTTGGCAATATTTTTCTTAAAAGAGAAACTGTAGTGCTGGGATGAATCCTCAACTGTTGATGCCCAATCTTCTTTCTTCATTTATCGAATATCAGGGCAATATAAATTGCACAGGGACATACTACATCAAGGTCATACATTCTCGTCATTCACTTGTTGCTGAACTACAACTCGCAGCTTGTGTGACAGCCAGAGCAGGTTGGATGTCCTGCACATCACCCTCCCTTGTAAAGCAATAAAAATGGCTCCGTGAACTTGTATTGTGCAGTAGCTGCTCACTCCAGGAGCAGACTCAACCATAAACTTTTAATTTAAAGATTAAAAATGTCAAAACATTAAAAAAAAAATAAAAATAATAAATGAGTCACCTCACATAAACTGTTTTCTGCTTTTTTTGTTTTGTTTTTTAAAAGTGGGGAAATACCCTCCCCCTTTCAAAAAGAAAAAAAAAAGGCTCAGCTCGCACCTATTCGGTCTCTTTCCACCTATATTGTTTGCAAAGCCTAGAGGGGATAAAAAAAAATAATGTTTAGTTTCCATCTGCCTCCCACCAGCAGGAGGAGACTCATCCCCTAGGTCCAATTAAGCATCCTGGAGTGAGGCCCCGAATGTAAAGCTTCTATCTGCTGTAAAGGTGGGAGAACAGTACAGGAGAGGGCCACATAATAAGGGAGCAGTATGCAGATGATCCATTAGTTCCGCACCGGGGCTCAGGAATTGTTGGCAGCATTATTTTCATCAGTAGGGGAGGTGGAGGAGGAAGAAGAGGTTGAAGATGAGGAGAAAGTCATTTCTGTCAGTCCAGGGGGATTCGTTGCTGTGTTCTGGCCACTAAGACTTTTTCGGCAAACAGGACATGTGTCATGCTAAACGGAAAAGGATGAAACCAGGACACACAATTAAACAATGGTATTATCCAAACTACACCAAGAACATAAAAGCAAAATTGCAGTTTAATAAAAAAAACAAAAAAAAAAAAACCCCTGTACTTTAAAGTACCCTTCTCCCATCGCCAATAGCTAATATGATCAGACTTCTCTGGTGCGGTGACATTCGCATTGTCACTATTTTAACATTCATAACATGAATTTATTTGGGTTACATGCTCCTGATCTGAAAATTAAAAATGCATGAAAATCATCCCTCACCTCCACCGTGATAAGTATTCTAATAAGATACACTTGTAACTGGAAACATATTAAAAGTATCTAAACAACATGTCCTCATATGGAATATTAACTGCTGAGATCCAAACTGTCTCTGGAAGCAGTGAGCACACAAACTGTCTATGGTGTAAAGGTTATCACCAATGGATTCTCAAGCAGTGGAAATATACTAGATGCAAAAATCTGGATTTGGCAGATGCCAAGAGAATACTGCCAGCCTGATAAATAATGTTGATATGATGCTGAGCAAAGTTTGGCAAAGATTAATAGTGGTCTGAGGCTGCAGACCATTCTTAACACTTCTGTGCATTGACTTTGGGGAAACAGTTTGCGAAAGACTTCTTAATTTTATAACAATAAAGCCCCACTTCACTATGCCAGGTTATATAAAATGTGATTGCTGCGATGTTAATAGAAGAACTTAAATATCCGGCACAGAGCACCTTAACCCAAATAAATGTTGAACGAACTGGAAAGCAGACTGTAAACCAGGCCTAGTAGTGCTTACTAATACTCTTGTGACTGAATGAAAGCAAATCCCACCGTGCACAAAAGGAGGTCCACAGAGAATGGCTTTGCTGAGATAGCAGAAGAAGAAATTGGCCAGCACTGAACCATGACCTCAACCCAAATGAACACCTCTGAGATGAACTGGAACACCGCTGGCATATGAGCAGGCCTGACATCCATACAAAGAAACAGTATCTCGGGCCCCACTGTGTTTTACTGGGTGCATTCAATTCCCGAGCTGCTTCCAAGCTCAACCATGCAGTAGAGATGTTAAATAGGGAAGAAGCACACCTTTATGCTGGCAAATGCCTTTAATACATTTATTTGCAGAAATGTAAAGCATAAGTTTTCGGGGACCAACCCCTTCCTCAGGTACTAAGGTGTGCTAAAGGCATTTGCCGGCATGAAGGTGTGCTTCTTCCCTATTTAAAATTTCTACAGGCCTGATATCCAACATCAGGGTCCAACATAACTAATGCACTTGTGGTTGAATGAAAGCAAATCCCACAAACAATGTTCTGAAACCCAGTGTAGAGACTTCCCAGAGGGTAGAGGAGTTATAGCAGCAAAGGTTGAAAGGAGATGTTGGACTGGTAGGTCTGTATCACGTCAAATGTTGTATTAATGTATTAATACAATTAACTGACTCTTACTGCTAGTGACTGTGTATACTTATGTATTAAAAGCCATAGGTTGGTTTCCCTGTTACATAGTGCTGTGGAATATTTTTAAAAAAGAGAAGAATATTATTACTCAAAGATGACAAACATACATATCTTTACACCATATAGATACATGGCACCAGATATCCCCCAAACTCCTGGAAACATATACGTATGCATCCCAGGCAGGGGAACTCCCATCTTCAAGCTACAGTGCAATAATTACACAAATACTTAAGACCCATACTCATGTGAATCCTATAGACCTATTTTTCTGATCAATACTGATGCAAAAATACTCACAAAAGTGCTGGCGAACAGACAAATGAAAGTAATCACATCTTTAATTCACCATGACTAGACAGACTTTATGCCACATAAGACCATTTCCATTAACCTCAGATGAATATACACACATATCCAACTGGCATACCAACATCAATCTGCCGGGATAGTGGCCTCACTAGAACTAACTAAGGCATTAGATTCAACTGCCAATATCTGTGGCAGGTGTTTGAGAAACTAGGATGTGGTTCTAAGATTATCTCATGGGTCAAACTGTTATATATGAAACCTGTAGCACAAATGTGGGTTAATAATACACTTTCTGAGGAATTTGAGTTCGAGAGAGGAACCCCTCTTATTTGCATTGGCCATTGAGCCTCTAGCAGCAAAAATAAGACTCCCATAGTCAAAGAAATCATGATTGGTAACGCAGAGAAGAAAGTAGCACTATATTCATATGATGTGCTACTCTTCCTGGCAGATGCGGGGCCCTCACTACAAACTACACTAGGGACACTTGAGAAATTTGGGGAGCTAAGCGGCCTTTGGATAAATAAAACTAAAGCCATACTATTCCCATCTGGGAGTCAAGCCACAGGAGAAAACACTCCCTTACTTAAACATCTAGATTCTGCTACCTTGGTATTATAGTTACAGTCAATGTATGTAAATGAGAATTTAAAGCCCATCTGAGCAAAGTTCAAATCTGTAATTCTCCACTGGAATTAACTACCGCTTACGCATTGGGAAGAATGAATCTCTTTAAAATGTTATATTTGCCTAAATTTCTATATCCACTGTGGAACTCTCCAGTATATACAGTGGAGGAAATAATTATTTGACCCCTCACTGATTTTGTAAGTTTGTCCAATGACAAAGAAATGAAGTCTCAGAACAGTATCATTTCAATGGTAGGTTTATTTTAACAGTGGCAGATAGCACATCAAAAGGAAGATCGAAAAAATAACTTTAAATAAAAGATAGCAACTGATTTGCATTTCATTCAGTGAAATAAGTTTTTGAACCCTCTAACAAAAAAAGACTTAATACTTAGTGGAAAAAACCTTGTTTGCAAGCACAGAGGTCAAACGTTTCTTGTAATTGATGACCAAGTTTGCGCACATTTTAGGAGGAATGTTGGTCCACTCCTCTTTGCAGATCATCTCTAAATCACTAAGGTTTCGAGGCTGTCTCTGTGCAACTCTGAGCTTGAGCTCCCTCCATAAGTTTTCTATTGGATTAAGGTCCGGAGACTGACTAGGCCACTCCATGACCTTAATGTGCTTCTTCTTGAGCCACTACTTTGTTGCCTTTGCTGTATGTTTTGGGTCATTGTTGTGCTGGAACACCCATCCACGACCCATTTTCAGTTTCCTGGCAGAGGGAAGGAGGTTGTCGTTCAGGATTTCATGATACATGGCTCCGTCCATTTTCCCGTTAATGCGAATAAGTTGTCCTGTGCCCTTAGCAGAAAAACACCCCCAAAGCAAAATGTTTCCACCCCCATGCTTGACGGTGGGGACGGTGTTTTGGGGGTCATAGGCAGCATTTTTCTTCCTCCAAACACAGCGAGTTGAGTTAATGCCAAAGAGCTCTATTTTGGTCTCATCAGACCACAGCACCTTCTCCCAGTCACTCACAGAATCATTCAGGTGTTCATTGGCAAACTTCAGACGGGCCTGCACATGTGCCTTCTTGAGCAGGGGGACCTTGCAAGCCCTGCAGGATTTTAATCCATTGCGGTGTAATGTGTTTCCAATGGTTTTCTTGGTGACTGTGGTCCCTGCTAATTTGAGGTCATTAACTAACTCCTCCCGTGTAGTTCTAGGATGCTTTTTCACCTTTCTCAGAATCATTGACACCCCACGAGGTGAGATCTTGCGTGGAGCCCCAGGTCGATTGATGGTCATTTTGTGCTCCTTTCATTTTCGAACAATCGCACCAACAGTTGTCACCTTCTCTCCCAGCTTCTTGCTAATGGTTTTGGACAGCTCTTTGGTCTTTCCCATGTTGGAGAGTTTGGAGTCTGCTTGATTGATTGATTCTGTGGACAGGTGTCTTTTATACAGGTGACTAGTTAAGACAGGTGTCCTTAATGAGGTCGACTAATTGAGTAGAAGTGTCTAACCACTCTGTGGGAGCCAGAACTCTTAATGGTTGGTAGGGGTTCAAAAACTTATTTCACTCAATGAAAGCAAATCAGTTGCTATCTTTTATTTAAAGTTATTTTTTCGATTTTCCTTTTGATGTGCTATCTGCCACTGTTAAAATAAACCTACCATTGAAATGATACTGTTCTGAGACTTTATTTCTTTGTCATTGGACAAACTTACAAAATCAGTGAGGGGTCAAATAATTATTTCCTCCACTGTAACTAATTAGTTCTTTAAAAAACTAATGAACTAATCCCATTTGGGCCAACAAAGCCCCAAGAATATCATGGCTCATGCTTACTGCTATTTTGCATCCCAATTATCCTACATACATAACTGGTTTAACCCAGACCACAGTAACTCCCTGACCGTACTGCATGCAGCAATTGTGGGCCATACGTAACTCGCCATTTAGATGAAAGAATGATCTCCCTCCTTTGCCCAAAGTATTTACCACCCATATTAAAATCTGGGCGAAGCTACAAATCAAGGCCTGTACCCCTCGCCCCTATAGAGAGATTCCAACCTGCCACATATGAGACACTTAACTGATTTCCAATATTGGCCGCAGTTAGGAATCAGGCACCTTGATGATTTACTGACTGAGAATTGTTTTATGTCACTAGAACAACTTAAGGCCAAAATCAACCGTCCAGATTGTTGGGTTCCTGACCACTCACTCTAAGGGGTATATTTATCATACTGTGTAAAAAGTGGAGTGAAGCATTACCGGTGATATTGCCCAGGGCAACCAATCAGCAATTAGAGTTCAACAGATTTCAACCAAAGCAAAGCATCCAATTGGCTGCTATTAGCATTATCACCGGTAATGTTTTACTCCACTTTTTACACAGCATGTTAAATATACCCCTAAGTGTAGGGACCTGCGGGAGCCCTCCTGCCAGGACAAAGTTGTGCATGGGAACAAGAAGTACACAACCATGGGGGCAGTTCAAACTTGTTCAGTTTATTTTTGTGTGCACATAGCTTTTATACCCTTTGTGTACATGCAAAAGCAAAATAATAAGTTTAAACAAAGATCTTCTGTACTTCAAGGCTGGCCAGTACGGGATGTGTCAGCGATAAGATACAAAATATGCAAGCTGCTTAAGGATCATTCTTGAGGAAAAACAACCATTATAGGGTGTCAAGCCTTGCACACAACAATTACAAAAAGGAGTTATATTTTAAAATGGAGTATAACTCCTAAGATTGTGGGTATAACAGGCCTAGCCTCACACAGATATTCAATTCTTTCATTATTTCCAGCTGAGACATGTATTTCCCAATTCAGGACCTAACAACTTTCAACTACACTACTGGCATGGGAAGCTAGACTTTGGGCTCCAGACCCAACCAAACTAGTATCCCAATTGTATAGCATAATTCAGTCTTCAGACCCAGCTCAATTTGATAAGGCAAAACGTAAATGGCTGGCAATAGTTCCATTTTTAGATGAGGATCAATGGGAAGAAACTATTGATAATCTATATATTTTTTAATATCACTAAGGGATAGAATGAACCATTTTAAGATGATTCACCAAATATACATTACCCCTCTGAAACTTAAGGTTATGGGGAAAGTAGAAAGATCTAAATGTTTGAAATGTAATATAGTAGAGGTAGATTTTCTCCACCTGATCTGGGATTGTCCTAAAGCAGTGCTGTCCAACTTCTGCGGTGCAGAGGGCCGGAATTTCTCTAGCATACATGGTGGAGGGCCGCTAATGGAAGCCAGTTTTGACCACTCCCCTTTTTTAAACCACACCCACTTCAAACCACACCCGTTTTATCACAATGGTGGTAGTGCAGCAAAAACCCAAATGCTTTGTCCTCACTGCAGGGATATCAACCGTTATTCATATATAAAAGGATTATATTATGTCATGTTAAGACACACCCTTAAATCCATATGCCTCCTCCTCACCTGTGGATAGCACAGCAACCCCCAGCACATAATTACACACCTTAGGGACCATTTAATGCCTGCCCTATGCTGCCTGTGTGTGCCATACTCTGCCTGTCCTATGCTGCCTATGTGTGCCAAACTCTGCCTGCCCTATGCTGCCTGCGTGTGTCATAATCTACCTGCCCTATGCTGCCTGTGTGTGCCATACTCTGCCTGCCCTATGCTGCCTGTGTGTGCCATACTCTGCCTGCCCTATGCTGCCTGTGTGTGCCATACTCTGCTTGTACTATGCTGCCTGTGTGTGCCATACTCTGCCTGCCCTATGATGCCTGTGTGTGCCATACTCTGCCTGCCCTATGTTCCCTGTGTGTGCCATACTCTGCCTGCCCTATGCTGCCTGTGTGTGCCATACTCTGCCTGCCCTATGCTGCCTGTGTGTGCCATACTCTGCCTGCCCTATGTTCCCTGTGTGTGCGCCATACTCTGCCTGCCCTATGTTCCCTGTGTGTGCGCCATACTCTGCCTGCCCTATGCTGCCTGTGTGTGCCATACTCTGCCTGCCCTATGCTGGCTGTGTGCCATACTCTGCCTGCCCTATGCTGCCTGTGTGTGTGCCATACTCTGCCTGCCCTATGCTGCCTGTGTGTGCGCCATACTCTGCCTGCCCTATGCTGCCTGTGTGTGCCATAATCTGCCTGCCCTATGCTGCCTGTGTGTGCCATACTCTGCCTGCCCTATGCTGCCTGTGTGTGCCATACTCTGCCTGCCCTATGCTGCCTGTGTGTGCCATACTCTGCCTGCCCTATGCTGCCTGTGTGTGCCATACTCTGCCTGCCCTATGCTGCCTGTGTGTGCCATACTCTGCCTGCCCTAAGCTGCCTGTGTGTGCCATACTCTGCCTGCCCTATGCTGTCTGTGTGTGCCATACTCTGCCTGCCCTATGCTGCCTGTGTGTGCCATACTCTGCCTGCCCTATGCTGCCTGTGTGTGCCATACTCTGCCTGCCCTATGCTGCCTGTGTGTGCCATACTCTGCCTGTCCGTGCCATACTCTGCCTGTCCTTAGCTGCCTGTGTGTGCCATAATCTATTTAAACAATACAGGGGGAATACAGCCTAAATCTGAGGTGAGAACCATGCAGGGGGCCAGATAATCTCAGTACTGATACCATTTAAAGTTTACACAAAGGAAAGCCATCAAAGGAGCCAGACAGGTGGGAGGCCGCGAGCCGCCAGTTGGAAAGCACTGTCCTAAAGTATTAACATATTGGACAGAAGTCATCCACTATATAAATGAATGCCTACTTCTCCCTGGCATCAGGTCTCCTGAGGTCTGCTTGTTTGGAATTGTAGACAAATTAGTGCCTCTTCAAAAATCTAGAACATTGTTACGCTCTCTCATCTTTTATGCAAAAAAGATAGTAATAATAAAGTGGGCCCCATCCTTCCCACACTTCAACAATGGGTGGAGCTAATAAATGGTACATTGCCACTGATCAAATTGACATACAACGCCCAACCCACATAACACTTCGGGGCACATTCATGAAACCGCGAGTTCGAATCCCGAATGGGACAAATTCGGATTGGATATGATAATTTCTGAAGATCGCAAATATCACGAATATGCTTACGAAAAAATCGGGAAAAAAAAAAGCGGGAAAACCTTTCCGATTTTTTTGCACAAAAGTATGAAAAAGTCACGCAAGCGATGAAAAAGTCGCCGAAAATACGCTTAGAGGTATATTTATCATGCTGTGTAAAAAGTGGAGTGAAGCATTACCGGTGATGTTGCCCAGGGCAACCAATCAGCAAGATTTCAGCAGTTAGAAAATGAAAGCAAAGCATCTGATTGGCTGCTATCAGCAACATCACCGGTGATGTTTTACTCCACTTTTTACACAGCATGATAAATATACCCCTTTGAGCGTTCGTGAATTAGTAAATCTGCCCCTTTGTGTACTCTGACACACTGCTTCTTAATCTTAAAATGGTCAATAAGTATATGATATAAACGACTGTACTTAATTATGATGTAAGTGCCAACTTTGTTTATCTGTTCTATTTCATTTTTTTTTTTATTTGTATAATGCAAAATAAAAACCTTAAAAAAAAAAAATGTAAATGGTTAGTAATGTCACCATACTGACCTGTTCTAACCAAGGGATGATGCAGTCATTGTGAAATAAATGATTGCAAGGAAGTTGCCGCACACTTTCACCAACAGTATAATCCTCTTTACACACGGGACACTCCAGACCAGAACCTAGTAGCAGAGAATGCTAAGATTAGATTAAAATGTCAGGCAAGGAGGCAGGAGAAAATAAGTCTGGTATTCATTACAGAGAAACAACCTTCATTTACTATTTACCCTTCAAGACCTGCAGCTATACAATGACAGACTAGCTGAGAACACACTTTTCCACAGGGATACATTGAAAGCAGGGCCGGATTGGCAATCTGTCGATTCTGGCAAATGCCAAAAGGGCTTCTGTAAAATGCCATAGACAGTCACTATTTATTGGGCCTCTGGATGGCTATATGGGCCTCTATGTACTTGGAATGCCAGGGTCTATTTTGAATTCCAGTCCTGAAGGAATGGGAAATATAACGATTCCTAAGCAGAAAATGACCAGCGCTATTAGTTTAAGCTAACTAGAGCTTAGGACCTATTAGTAAAGGTACACTGTTGCTTCATTAATCTTTTATTTCAATGCTATATCATACTTTTTCTGGGATACATTTGATTCCAGTTTTGCTGGATTATTGTCATGGCTGTCCCTGTGCAGGACGGCAGTAAGTTTCCCACTTACCCACATGCTCTTCTGTTATCTGGATGGTAGGAAGGGCTTGTATTTTTTCAGTGTCCGCAGGGGGAGGGCCTGTGTTTTCAAACTGATTAAGTAACTGGAGGCAGAAAAAAACCAGAGACAAGGATTCATGTTGGTGTGACTATAAGTATAAAATAATGGATAGAGTAATGGAATGTAGGTAATTAACAGACATACACATAAAAACTGCTGCACTATAGTGACTTCATTAATGAGCAACTTTATTGAAGCATCAACAATTTGGCAGCCTTAAAAGGGTATATTTGATACCCCTGTATTATATATGTTTGCACCAGTGCCATTTATCCCAAAATATGTGTATTATGGGCTTTGCACGCATTACAAAATTTGATTTATGGATTGCATTTAATAGCTGCAGGTAAGATATGTTGAAAATGTTGCTTACTTGTGTGATTATTGTATCTAGGCCATTTGCACCCCATGCATAATCCATGGGGTTGGAATGCAGGACACCCCTGTTCAGAGGAAAAGAAGGGAAACCATTAGTTAAAGCAGTCTACACAGATTCAAAATGTTGCTCCTACTCTGCACCCCTTTTTATGTATTGAGAAAATAGGGGATAGGTAAGAAGCATTAACAGTGGTTTGTAACCTACTTGCCCAACTTATTAACTAAGAAACAAATTAGGAAGCCATATAACAAAATGAACCATCAATATATTTATATATTCTTACAGCATCTTAAAGTAGAACAGGGATAGCTGTTGATTAACATTCGCACTGTACATTATATGGGAGCTGCCATGGTTACTTATGTAAGGAAATCTTGTCCCCAGACTATAATGAAACAGACTCTCAAGAAAAAGAGCTGCTTTGGGTATTAATCCCTAACCATGTAAAAAAAAAAAATTATTTGCCTTTTGTATATAATAGGATATAGGAAGCAAAGGAAAATTCTGCATGCAAATACAATAATAAGGGTGTCTCCCATTCCAGTCCAAGTTTACACAAAAAAAAACTGGACATCTTACAAAAATCTGACCCACAAATTCATTAGTGTAATGAGCCCTTAACATGGCAGTAAGTTGTATTGATGATTTTTTTCCATGCAAAAAATAATAATTAGCTGCATATTTGCTATTTTATGTGGGACAGGGCTGCCAGTATACTTTATTTGTGCCAATTACATTTCTTCATATGGTTTCCGTAACCATGATAACTCCAACTCGTGTATGAAAACAAACAAATAGGTACATCCTTAGGAATAACCTATAATTATGTTTAATTAAATGATGCATTGAATCATATGTACAAGCTTTTATTCTGCCCCAAATGTCTTTCTAAAAGGGGTACCTTGTTTTATGTATTGTGGTAGCACCCAGGTATTGACAGGTTTTGGAAGGAACTACTAAAATTCATGGAAGAGATTTTTCCTCTATGAACCTTCTCTACTTAAAGGGATACTGTCATGATTTTTATGGCATACTTTTTATTTCTAAATTACACTGTTTACATAACAACTAATCCACTCTACCATTTAAAATGTTATTCTTGAACCAACAAATGTATTTTTTATAGTTGTAATATTGGTGTGTAGGCAGCCATCTCAGTGCCTTGTACCTGAGTCTGAGCTTTCAGAAGGAGCCAGCGCTACACATTAGAACTGCTTTCAGGTAACCTATTGTTTCTCCTATTTCCATGTAGCTGGAGGAGTCCCACGCCAAACTTGGATTTCTTACTATTGCATGCTATTCTGATATCTACTGGGAGCTGCTACCTTGCTACCTGCCCATTTTTCTGCTGATCAGCTGCTGGGAGGGGGATGATATCACTTCAACTTGCAGCTCAGCAGTAAAGTGTGACTGAAGTTTATCAGAGCACAGGTCACATTACTGTGGCACCCTGGGAAATGAAGAATATGACTAGCCCCATGTAAAATTTCAAAATAATATATAAAAAAAATGTTTTTGAAAAACAGATTTCAAGGCAGGATTGTGCTGGAGAAGCTCTACTGACTGATGTGTTTTGAAAAAACATGTTTTCCCATGGCAGTATTCCTTCAAGTTTGTATCTGCTGTTCATCACTGGTAATATATCTATGCACTCTTATACTCAATAGTTCGCTAACTATTAAAGGAGAAGGAAAAACAAAATTGCTTCAAAATTACAGACATATTCATATTAGTAACATAATGCCCCAGCTCAGCTCTGGGTTGCTTTGTTTGCCTATAAATCAGCCACAGTCCGTCCTACAACCTGGCAACCTGTTAATTTCCAGTGAAGCTTCCTTTGCTTCTTTAACAGTGAATTTCTGGGTCCAGTGCATGTGCATTTGCCTGCACTGCTGCAGAGTCTTCCTTTTTTTTTTTTTCCTTTGCATACGATAATCTTGACAGTTAGCCCCGCCCGCCTATTCACACTCTCCAATCTTATTGTAGCCCTATTTTTTCTAGGACAACAATATACACAGTCCTGCACAATGCGTCAGAAGAAAGCAACAGGAGGAAGTGACGTAGGGATGGTGCAATGAAGCAAACTGCGCTAAACTTAAAAACTGATATCACGAGTTAATAGGCAAAATTTATTTTTTTACCTGTAATATTGGTGTGTAGGCATTTTGCCCTGAGCTTTCAGAAATACCAAGCACTACACAATAGTTCTGCTTTCAGATAAGCTATTGTTTCTCCTACTACTCAATGTACTGTTGCATATTCTACCCAAGTCGCATAATAACGAAACAGGGTTTCTCTTGCTCCAGTGTCATTCTCATGTTTACCACTAGGTGGAGCAAATGATACACATTCAGCAATGCAAACTATTTATGAATTCATTTAATTTCTACAATGCTGAAATCTTTTCCAGCCTTCAGGAAACCTACTTTTAGTAAGAGAGTCTGGGGTCTCAGAAATCACTTCATGTATACGGGGCTAACATTTTTTGATTATTTTCTATCCTCCTTTCCCTCCTTCTGCCTTTCAAATGAGGGGCAGCCAACAACTGAATGTTCTATGAGGCTGCAATGTTATTGTTACTTTTAGTATTTCTCCTATTTATCTTCCAGTCTCTCATTCAAACTACTGCCTGGTTAATTGGACCCTTGACCTAGAAACTCAAGACCACTTGAAAATTGTTGAATATCACTGCCAACTATAAATCATACTAAATCTTAATTAAAGGTGATCTACCCCAAATTAGTTTTTTTGTTATCCTGCACAATTATCTTAACACAGCGAGCCAGAAATGTTCTCCTCCAGTTAAAGGCACTTTTCATTTACCATAGATTTGTTGTCCTGGCAATTTTTTTTTTTTTTTTGTACATCAAACAAAAATAAACAGGTGCAAATTATGAACTTGTGTCAAAGGTGCATTGCTACTCAACCTTATGTAGGGTCATTTCTAGCTCCCAACCTTATGTAGAGTCATTTGTAACCTCAGAATCAGGGCCAGATTCACAATGCGGCCGCCCCTCGGCTCCCGTCTCCTCACTCGCCTCTGCCACCCTAGGCCTGGGCCTTGCCACAAATCTGGGCCTGCTCAGAATAACACACTTCTAGCAAATATACTAATGTAAATTAAGTGGGTTCATGTTCCCTTTAATTCTGAAGGCAGTGAGAAAGTTTTAAATAAACTGTAAAAGACACAGAGTGCTTTAATGTGGCAACTAATAGACTGCTTACTAACATAAGTTGAGTTTGTACATGTTTTAAGATGCTTTGGAACAGTATCAGGATAGGAAAGAGTAGTTGTCAATAGTTTTTAGAAGATCTTTTTACATGTACTGAAAAACCAGTAAGTTACAGAAACAAAATTTGCATACATCTCATTCTTATTGGACATTCCTGACAATAATTCAGCCCAAATGTAGCTAGTGGAATGAATGCAGTCCCCTATTGTCCATATTTGTAGTACAGACACAGACTCACCATGGTCCCACCCCTAGGTTTGACATTGCTGTAGGTGCGATAATCCCATTCACCAACTGCTGAATGATCCTGTAAAAATAAAGTGATACATCTAGTGTATGGCTATAAAATATAAGATGTCAGGATGTCAGATAGGGAGCAATTGCTGAAAAGTGGTTTCACCACATTGTTGCATTCATATTGGAATACAGCAACACCAAAGTAGGTAGTAAGTGTGTAAGCAATATAATACTCTGTTTCTGCTTTATAATAATTTTAAATGCATGTATTAAATCAAAAGAATAGGCAGCATGTATTTTTATTTAAGTTTATTGCTTTTTATTTTGCTTAAAGTTGAAAATAGGTGTATACTGCCCTTTTTAGTCAGTGTCACTAAACTTTTTCTCTTTCAGAAGAATGTTGCTTTATTTAGGTCTGCATAAGAAGATATATGCCAGATACAGGGCTGCAGTATTTTATGAAAAAAAAACTCAGATATCACGTATTGGTTTTTAAAATCACCCTCATGGCATACCCATGATAGATAACATACATGACCTGAATTTTAATTTGGAATAAAAGAATCCCCCCATCTCTGGTCCATGTCTGTGCTAGAACCGAGAAGACGTTAAGTCCTTATGGTTATTCCCCAGGATGAGCACCACAATGCTTATTCATGCTTTTATGTGGGCCTTCCTGTGCTTCTTAATAAATAGTATGCCTTTCTTATCTCTATTACTGTTCATGATAAATTCCAGAACTAGTATTAAAATACCTCTGCCAGTAACACTATAATAAATTCTATTTTTTTTTCTTGGCTTTATGGTTAAATATTGCTTGATGCCTCCTAACTTTCACTAAAGCATCTACCGCTTTTATACTTTTATCCTTTATCATGTTAGTCAATGAAATTACATTCTCCTTTTCATTCTGTTTTCTTATCTCTTTCTCAATGTCCCCCTTCTTCAAAAAAGGCACCAGCAAGGTGTAGTTTTAGTCTAAGTACTGTGCCACTATATTCTTCCAGTTTCCCATTCCCTGCACTGCCTTGGCAAAATGCATGCACAGTAGAGAACTACTTAAAGGAACAGTAACACCAAAAAATGAAAGTGTATAAAAGTAACTAAAATATAATGTGCTGCTGCCCTGCACTGGTAAAAGTTGTGTGTTTACTTCAGAAAGTCTACTATAATTTATATAAATAAGCTGCTATGTAGCCATGGAGGCAGCCATTCAAAGGAGAAAAGGCACAGGCGCATAGCAGATAACAGATAAAACACTATTGTATTCTTAAGAGCTTATCTGTTATCTGCTATGTAACCCGTGCCTTTTCTCCTTTTTTCTACCTTGAATGGCTGCCCCCGTGGCTACACAGCAGCTTATTATATAAATTATAGTAGTGTTACTGTAGCAAACACACCAGTTTTACCAGTGCAGGGCAACAGTGCATTATATTTTTATTACTTTAAAGCTCTTTCATTTTTTAGTGTTACTGTTCCTTTAACAGATTTCTATAGCAGAACATGGAGGAAGTAAGCAACTAAAATCACTGGGCGCTGACTAACTTGGCAACGCTAATTATTCTACTTAACAGAAGTGTTGTTTTCAGTGTTTATGTTTACCTCAGATAGGAAATAAACAGATTATGACAGACTCTCAACCCACTGTAAAGCTCCCTAATCTACACTACACTTTCATTTTGAAAGGTGCATTACCCTAGTTTTAGATCCCCTGACAAACTTCTACATTCATTTAAATGCTAAATGGAACACAGGAACTGAAAAGCTGTTACTCACTGGAAAGCACTATGCCTATTTTCTCCATCAGCTTTAAAAAGAATTGATTGTAATGCTCAAACATGCTGACGCAGCAAAGGCATGAATAGTATGAACTACCTACACACTCAAAGCCACAAGGTAAGAGAACAAATTTTAACTATAGGCTGTTTAAAAAGTAGTGGTTTTATGTTAAAAAAAATTAACAGAGAATTTAACCAGGACAAAGGAATACAATCATTGTATTCCATTATAATAAGTACTGCTAAGTGACAGATAGAGAGGCAGAAATATATATTTGTAAACATTTCTGTAGGACACATGCTAAATTGAATTTTTAAAACAAATTCAAGGTTTGATCAATCTACCCATGTTATTAAATTCTTCTTACCCCTCTAGTGTAGGTACTCCCTCGTTCCTTCCTGCAGCTCGTCTTGTGCTTAACCTAGCACGGGGCTGTCTAGCACCATATCTCTGCCGTGACTGATGCTCCCTCCTGCTCTCTCCATCACGTGGCTCTTCAACTGGACCACTAGTGCCAAAGATGGGAAAGTCCAGGCCCTCATTAAAGATTCCAAATGTGACCTGGCCATACCCAGAAGGAAGCGTGAACTGAGCAGACTCTAGGTTCTGAAGAACAAAGCAGGGGGAAACCAATTTTAGGAAAGACACAGACGATTCAAAGTAGTAATATCCACCCATCCAGAATGCCACTTACCTCAAACGAAGGTCTGTTTTGATCTGTTCCAGAATTGTTGCTGCTATTGTTTTCTGAATTTCTATAAGGAAAAAAAGCACACAATAACAGATGTGTAAGCAAAGACAGAATGCAGAGTTAAAGGAATTCTATCATGATTTTTATGGTGTACTTTTTATTTCTAATTACGCTGTTTACATAGCAATAACTTACTCTATCATTTAAAATGTATTTTTTTTAGTTGTAATATTGGTGTGTAGGCAGCCATCTCTGTGCCTGCGTCTGAGCTTTCAGAAGGAGCCAGCGCTACACATCAGAAGTGCTTTCAGGTAACCAGTTGTTTCTCCTACTCCTATGTAAGGTGCTCCTATGTAAGGTGCCCATACACTATAAGATCTTCACCCGATATCCCCACCTACGGGTGGGCGATATCGGGTAGCAAGAAACTTAAAAAAAAAATAATCCGATCGTTTGGCCCTGGGGCCAAACGATTGGATTACATTTGTGGTTATGGGGCAGTCGGTTCGGGGACCGCATCAACGAGCCGATGCGGTCCCCGATCCGACTGGATCGAGATCTGGCCAATTTCAGGTCAGATATCGGTCGGCCAGGCTGCTCTGTTCTGCCCATACACGGGCCGATTAGCTGCCGAATCGGTCCAAGGGACCGATATAGGCAGCTATTGTCGGCACGTGTATGGGGACCTTTAGATTTCTTACTATTGAGTGCTATTCTGATATCTACTGGGAGCTGCTATGTTGCTAGCCCCATGTGATATATCACAATTAAAAATATAAAACATTATGTTTGTGATTTTTGAAAAACAGATTTCAATGCAGGATTCTGCTGGAGAAGCTCTATTAACTGGAAGGAAAATCTCTACACAAGATTGCTACAAAATGACAGCCATAATTGTATTAGTAACATACCACCCCAGGTCAGTTCTGTGCTGCTTTCTTTGTCTATAAATCAGTCAAGGTCTGTCCTACAACTGAGTGCCTGTTCATTTCCAGTGCAGCTTCCTTTGCTTCTTTAACAGTGAATTCCTGGGTCAAGCACATGTGCATATGCCTGCAGAGCTTTCCTTTTTTCATTAGCAATCTCTGTTTCTTTGCACTGATAATCATGACACTGTTAGTCCAGCCCACCTAATCACACTCTAAGAATTGGATTGTTTTTTATAGAACAATAAACACAGTTCTGCACAACCCAACAAAAGGAAGCAGCAGAAGGAAGTGAGCATAGGGAGGGCAGAGTATGGCGCACACAGGCAGAGTAGGGCAGGCAGAGAATGGCACACACAGGCGGTACTCTGCGTGCCCTATGCTGCCTGTGTGTGCCACACTCTGCCTGCTCCATTCTGCCTGTGTGTGCCATACTCTGCATGCCCTATGCTGCCTGTGTGCGCGCCATACTCTGTCTGCCCTATGCTACCTGTGTGCGCGCGCCATACTCTGCCTGCCCTATGCTGCCTGTGTGCGTGCCATATTCTGCCTGCCCTATGCTGCCTGTGTGCGAGCCATACTTTGCCTGCCCTATGCTGCCTGTGTGTGCCACAGTCTGCCTGCCCTGCTTGTGTGTGCCATACTCTACCTGCCCTTTGCTGCCAGTGGGAGGTGAACCTGGCAGGGGTTTGTTCTGTTTGTTAGCATTTGGAAATAGTCATCATATGGTCCTCAAGGTGTGTAATTATATGCTTATATTATATAGGCATATGGATTTAAGGGTGTGTCTTAATATGACATAATATAATTCTTTCACATTTGAACGAAGCGGGATATCCATACAGTGAGCACCAACCTTTTGCGTTTTTCCTGCGCTACCTCCATTAGTGTAGGTATGGTCTTCAAAGCTCTTTTAATAACATGGGTGTTGTTTGAAGTGGGTAAAGTTTAAAAAGGGAAGTGGTCAAAACTTGCTTCCATTATTAGCCTTCCACCATAGGCCAGAAAAATTCCAGCCCTCTGTACCACAGAAGTAGGACAGCACTGCTATAAACTATAGTAACATTTTTGGAGCAAAGGCACCAGTTGGACTTGTGCAGAGCAACAGTCCATTATATTTTAATTACGTTAAAAAACTTTTACTATTTTTGGTGTTACTGTTCCTTTAAGAATACACCATCAACAAGTTATCTATGGTACCTATGATATCACCCCCACTCATATCATCTCTGTGTTAAAGAACACTGATTTTTAGAGTCACTGACAGGGTTACATGGGTTACTATCTTGCATCTATACTTGGTTATTTGGAGAGATCTCAAAAGATTTGGTTTCTTTTACCAAGGACATTAAACACAGGCCGGTGATAATAAACCAGGCTTTAAAGCAGTGATCCCCAACCAGTAGCTCGTGGGCAACATATTGCTTACCAACCCCTTGGATGTTGCTCCTAGTGGCCTCAAAGTAGGTGCTTATTTTTGAATTCCTGACTTGGGGACAAGTTTTGGTTGCATAAAAACCCCAGTATAATGCCAAACAGAGCCTTCTGTAGGCTGCCAGTCCACATAAGGGCTATTAAATAGCCAATTATTGCTCTTACTGGCACTGCCAGGAACCTTTTTCATGCTTGTGTTACTCACAAACAAATTTTCTATTTTAATTTGATTCACGGGTATAAAAGGTTGGGGACTCCTGCTCTAAAGTAAATATAAAATCAAGTTAACTATTTGTTAACTCCTTATTAACTAGTAACAGAGATGCTCTAATTAAGAGTTAGCAAGAAAATGTTAAAGGTACAAATTGATTTACCTTGTTTCAGGGAGCTCCTCTATGAATCCTGAATCACACCTAGGGCAGGTATATTCCTGAGGAGACAATAGAGGGGAGGAATTAGAACTGTATTGGGCATCAGAACAAAGTCAATCAACTAAGATATACAATTAAGAAAGATGATGTGTTTTTAAACATAATCTGCTTATAGTATTTTTAAATTATTGAATAGCATGCAAGAAGAAAATTGTAGAGAGTATATACCGATAAAACATGTAGAAATTATTATTTTTTTTTTTTTACTTTATAAGTCTTCAAATCAAAAATATGGTATGTAAAAGAAAACTGCTTCCTGGGCCTGCTGAAAAATGTATATTGGTAGATTCTACAATATGCTCATTCAGATGGAAAAAATATAACAATTTAATGAGAGAATGAGAACTTTGTATGCGCCCACAATAAAAGGAACTTTTATACTGCCTCATTTCCAGAGACGCTGGAAGCCTGCCTGCTAAACTGACGAGTGGAAACCTTTAAAAGAACAATACAATGGCCAATTATAAACTTATAAATATTCTGCATGGCTTTTCTTGCACAGTAAAACCAAGGTTTTGCCATGCCAAGATGATGCTTAATTCAAAGTTGTTATCACGTAACGCACTCGAGCACTACAATATTTCTAGAAAATCTCCGATTTTTATATGAAGCACTGTTTTTTCTGCTTGGTTTATATCTATGTATTTAAGGACAATTATTATTATTAATATAGACTTAACATGCAAATTCATGCACTATTCTATCTTACAGGGGTAATATGTACAATTTACACATATGGATTCCTTATGCGGAAACCAATCATTCAGAAGGCTCCTTAATTATGGCAAGTTCATCTACCATAATGTCTGTTTCAAGAAAATAATTACATTTTTTAAAAATGATTTCATTTTTATCTGTAATAATATAACAGTAGTTTGTACTTGATCCTAAGCTGCATGAATCCATATTGGTGGCAAAACAATCCTATTGGGTTTAGTTAATATTTAAATTATTTTTTTTGGCAGACTTAAGGTATAGAGACGCAAATAAATTAAAGATCTCTTCTGGAAACCCCCAGGTACTGAGCATTCCAGATTAATATTTTTGTTTACCATATTAATAAAAACTAGTTTTATAATTAATTAATTTAGATTTAGAACTAGGGATGCACCTAATCCAGGATTCAGCCAAATCCATGGTCCTGGGCGAACCGAATCCGAATAAGCATATGCTAATTAGGATTTGGAAGGGTAAAATGTCCGCATGAACACTGAAGTGGGAAATTTAACCCTTCCAAATCCTAATTAGCATTCGGATTTGGTTCAGTGTTCGCCGAATCCCTTACTATGGATGTGGGGGTTCGGCTGAACCTGAAAAACTGGGTTCGGTGCATCCCTATTTAGAACTGAGTTATGTAATTAATAACATGATGATTAGGGATGAGCGAAATGATTCGAGCGGCGACAGTAAAATTCGCAACACGTTATTATAGTACAAATTCAGGGGTAAAGCCGCTTAGTGGAAAGACAGAAGAGGCAGCAAAGGGACAGTGTTCTGCTCAAAAACACAAGTTTTATGTGCCCACCCACTGTAAATCACACAGAACCAAGCACAGTAGACACAGAATTTCTGCAAGCCCGCACTGTGATCTTAGAACAGGGGTGGGCAAACTCCGGCCCCTTGGCCTTTTTAATCCGGCCCGCCGACGACGCCAAGTCTCATCACGCGAGACTTGGTGTCAATGGCGGGCCGGAATTAAACAGACTAAGGGGGCGTAACGCTGGCCTGGCCCTGCCCGCCCTGGCCCGGGGGTAAGTAAATGTGGCCCGTGAGCCAAAAAGTTTGCCCACCCCTGCCTTAGAATAATGTAACTAAGGGGCACATTTACTAATCCACGAATCCAAATCCCAAATGGAAAAAAATCGGATTTTTTTCGTCGCCGTCACGACTTTATCTTATTTTGCGCAACTTTTCCGTCACAGAAAATATACGATAAAGTCGTAATGGCGACGGAAAAATTGCGGGACATCCGAAAAAGTCGCGACGGTGACAAAAAAGTCACAAAAATACCGATCATTACGAAAAAACGCGTTCGGACGCTTTCGGTCCATTCGTGGATTAGTAAATGTGCCCCAAAGTGTTGACATTATGGAGAAAGCAGCATGAGCTGGATTCCTGCATCCACATGGAATAAGAGAAACAAGTGTTTAAACATTGTTTCTGTTGAATACAGGCATGGGACCTGTTATTCAGAATGCTCAGGACCTGGCGTGTTCTGGATAAGAGGTCTTTTCGTCTCCATACCTTAAGTCTACTAAAAAAATAATTTAAACATTAATTAAACCCAATAGGCTTGTTTTGCCTCCAATAAGAATTAATTATATCTTAGTTGGGATCAAGTACAAGGTACTGTTTTATCACAGAGAAAATGATTAATGATTTCATTAAAATGGAGTCCATGGGAGACGGCCTTCCTGTAATTCAGAACTTTTTGGATAGCGGGTTGCCGGATAATGGATCCCATACCTGTATAACAATTAATGGAAGACAACCTGTACAGATAAGTATATTTTGCTCAGCAAATTTTCTCATAGATATTTCTGTGCATATTTGTTTTTAAAAGAGTGGAAAATGTAATACTGCTTAAACCTACCAAGCTATTTTCTACAAGCAACCCAAACAGAGAAACTCGTTTATGTATTTTTAGGAACACCACTGTCAAAACCTGTCACTTTTTCTTACGCAATATTGCCAAAATCCGTCCCTTTCTTTCTACTGCAACAGCCAG
This sequence comes from Xenopus tropicalis, assembly GCF_000004195.4. NCBI lineage: Eukaryota > Metazoa > Chordata > Amphibia > Anura > Pipidae > Xenopus > Xenopus tropicalis. The sequence goes on from NC_030677.2 coordinate 105,816,790, forward strand.
GCTGCTCATGCATGCTCTCATCCTGTCACGACTGGACTACTGCAACCTGCTATTAACCAGCCTCCCTAACTTCCATCTCTCCCCCCTACAGTCTATATTAAATACTGCTGCCAGAATTCTCCTCCTCTCATCCAGGAGAGTTCAGGCCCTTCCCCTGCTAAAGTCCTTATCGTGGCTTCCTATTAAACAAAGAATATCTTACAAACTACTTCTTCTAACCTTCAAAGCCCTCCATTCCTCTGCTCCTCACTACATCTCTTCCCTTGTGTCTCCGTACGTTCCTGGCCGACTCCTTCGTTCCTCGCAGAGCAATCGTTTGGTTGCGCCCCCCACTACTACTGCTGTTTCCCGCCTTAAACCTTTCTGCCTTGCTGCCGCTTACATTTGGAATGCCCTCCCTGATTTCCTCCGGAGAGAATCCTCCCTCAGTCTTTTTAAAACCAAACTTAAAGACTACCTTTTGGAGCACTCACCCAGCACCTTATCTGGGAACTAGCACTTATATTGCAGTGTCAACCACTGTGACCTACAGCACTTATACCGCATTTGCCTATTTGTGTCTGTAAGTTACCCTCCCATATAGATTGTAAGCTCTACGGGGCAGGGACCTCCTTCCTCTTGTGTCCTTGACTCTTAACTTATTGCAGCTGTATTAATCTTGTATTTATTGTTATACTTTGTATTTATCTATTATTATCTTATTAACACCCTGTTTGTATTAATGTATTCTATTGTACAGCGCTGCGTACATAAGTAGCGCTTTATTTATAAAGATATACATACATACATACATACAATATAAACAATATCAAAGCTCCACCTATACATCTTAGAATGCGGTACTGTTACGTTACCCCAGAAACAAAAAATGGAAATATAATCAGACATTTAAAAGGGGATGTAAACCCAAAAACATAAAACCATAAAGGCAACTTTCCAATATAAAACTATGGTTTTAAAGTTATTTATTTCAAATGTAACAGCTATCCCTTGAAACAAATGTAGCCAAAATCCTTACAGGTCTATTACTTAAACTAGCATCTTATATGTTTATTTAAAACCACTGGAATTTTGTAACTATTGTATATTGTGAAGTGGCATGAAATCATTTATTTCATTTGGCAGTATGTTATTTTGGGGTTTACGTTCGTTTTTAATGAAAAGACCACAAGTGAATAAATGACTGAACACTAAAACAAGGACTCAATGTGGCTGTATGGAAGCTTCTAGCTGTTTCCAGGCGAGGGCGGGGGGGGGGGGTGTTTGTGTTTATGGCTAGCCTTTAACAAATGTTAGTAATACAATATTCAACCAGCTACATCGATACCGAAAGCTTTTTTTCTGCCCCCTCCCTATAAGGGAATAATGAATTACAGTCAAGTGACAGCTGCTATGTCAGATCTAGTGCTCAGTCCCTATGGATGTGGCACCTAGGCGTGTATGGCAGGCGATACCCTGCTGGGTAATTGCTAAGATGACTGTTCCATCACACACAGCATGCTCTCGAATCATATAGCGATATCCTCAATTCAGTTCCTAGCCCAAGCTACAAGAAGAGAGAGTGGGATGGCTCCGGTTTGGGCCAGTTTGCCTATATCTCTGCCCCGAAACCTCTGTTTCCCTGTCCAGCGAGCCGGAAGGCCGTTCACTTACCGGTAACCGCGGGATGATCTCGGCCGTACAGCTGTGACAGAAGTACCTCCCGGCCTCCGGTAGAGCCTCCGCCATTTTCCGCTGCCCTGGAGATGACGTCTGTGATGTCAGCACGCTGCGACCAGTCGAAGGAAAGAGAAAGGAGTCAAATCGCGCAGCATTGGTTAGCGCAGGGTGCAAACCACAGGTCATGGTCATTCAGGCAATGAGAAAGTACTAGAAGTTCTTTTATGACAACACAGGTTGAGGATTATTGGACAGAAAAAGCATGGACTGTGACCGCTTTATTATAAAGGCTTTTCAGAACAGTCTAGCCATATTTAGGGATGTGAGATCCCTTTTACAGTATTTTGTTTGGCACTTCTCTATGCGAATTGCTAAAATGATCCTGGTTCCTCCTAAACTTTAGTAATCTATGTATCAGCAGGGAATTAAGGGACGTTTTACTTGTACAAAAGCTTGAACTTGACATATGTGTGTATTTTTCCACCATTATCTACTACTTAAAGGAGAAGGAAAGGCTAATAAAGAGTTAATCTCAAGCTGCAGGCATACCTTCAGTTCTCTCAATAGTGCCCTTAAAGGAACAGTAACACCAAAAAATGAAAGTGTATAAAAGTAACTAAAATATAATGTGCTGCCCTGCACTGGTAAAAGGTGTGTGTTTACTTCAGAAAGTCTACTATAATTTATATAAATAAGCTGCTATGTAGCCATGGAGGCAGCCATTCAAAGAGAAAAGGCACAGGCACATAGCAGATAACAGATAAAACACTATTGTATTCTACAGAGCTTATCTGTTATCTGCTATGTAACCTATGCCTTTTCTCCTTTTTTCCAGCTTGAATGGCTGCCCCCGTGGCTACACAGCAGTTTATTATATAAATTATAGTAGAGTTACTGTAGCAAACACACCAGTTTTACCAGTGCAGGGCAACAGTGCATTATATTTTTATTACTTTAAAGCTATTTCATTTTTTGGAGTTACTGTTCCTTTAAGTCTCCCCATATTTCTCCCATTCAGATGATCAGAAGCCTCATACGAAAAAAAAAAGGCTGAGCTGTGTAAAGAAAGTTCCCATAATGCCTCACTCCTGCACCAAGCCCAGTGACCGTGCTCAGTAAGACTGTGAGGAAGCTTCCTGCTTATTGGCTCAGATCCAGTTCTTAGCATTCTTGAGGGGGGGGGGAGCAGGAGAGAGGAGAGAGCTGTGTGTCTCTGGCACAGGAAAACAAAGAGAAACCAAATTCTGTTTCTTTTGAAATAAAAATCAGTGCAGTGTTTCTGTGAGTGCTTATGACTGTATTTACATTTCTGATAAAGCTTACTGAGTTTTTACCTTTCCATCTCCTTTAAGAGCACCTTGACCTAGGTAACATCAACTTGTACAGACTAGCATATTTTTATTGTTTTCATATGCCTTTTAACAGGTTTTTTAATTTAGCAAGGTAGTGCTTCCAAAAAACCATGAAAAAAAACAGTATTTCTTATATATCCATTTACTTTGTACAGTGGAAACTCTTTATTGAAGCACAGAAATGAATAGTCACCTACAAGTTAGAAAGCAAATGCAATCCCCAATCCGACTAAAAAAATCAAACCTGCCCAAGCAACATCTGGACAATTTCTGTCCAAATATCAGTCAGCAAGGCCTTTGGGGGTCCCCATACACAGGCAGATAAGCTGCCGAATAGGTCTAAAGAAGTCAAATTGGCAGCTTAAAGGAAAAATAAAGTCAAAGTCACTTGGGGGTGCCAAAATGTTAGGCACCCCCAAGTGACTTTGACCGCCTACCTTTTACCCCGGGCTGGTGCCCCTGTTAGGAGAAAACAGCACCAGCCCGGGGCACCTGGAGCGCAGCGCTTCCGTCTTCCTCGCTTCCTTTTCCTGAGTGCCAGCGGTGGGCGCATGCGCAGTAGAGTGAAAAGCCGACTTTAACATTTAAAGTTCGGCTTTTCACTCTACTGCGCATGCGCGCGCAGCGAATCAGGAAAAGGAAGCGCCGGCAGCTACCCCGGGCTGGTGCTGTTTTCTCCTAACAGGGGCACCAGCCCGGGGTACAAGGTAAGCGGTTAAAGTCACTTGGGGGTGCCTAACATTTTGGCACCCCCAAGTGACTTTGACTTTCGTTTCCCTTTAAATCTGCCCCTGTATAGCGACCTATAAGGACAAAAGGATGAAATAGCAACCTCTTTCTGAGGGGAGGAGTAAAGAAAGTCAATAGGTAAGTTAGGAAGTATGAAGGGTGTTGTGAGTGACTGTGTGGTTTTTGGAAGACTTAGGAAAATAAAGCAACTGGCAGAATTAGTTGTGAAGCCCATGGAGATTTCTAATCCCCCTTAAAGGAGAGGAACTACCTTTCCCAAATGAAGGGAGGCCTAGAGACCAACATCCCTCCCTCTAAGACCTTTTAGGCCTAATGGAACCATCAGCACAACCATCACTGGATCTGTGCAACCTGGAGGAACTATAAGAACTGCAGTGTACCAGCTTATCTTTGGTTTGGCTACACATGGACTATCTGTAGGACATTCTACAACTGACATTCTGCCAGCTGGTGTTGCTAACTCTTTAAAACTTGCTTAAAATGGCAACATGTTGTTCTAACTACTGATTAAAATTACCTGAAAACCTCTCTCTGACCTCCAAATTCTCTTGCCTCACAATTATACCATGTTATGGCTTATGGGTCAGGAAGGCCTGTTACATCTAGTTCCAGTCCTGACTGAGTCAGATTTTATGCCAGTGCTCCAAGAGGTGTTTTTTGAGACTGAGGGACGATTATTTCTGAAGTATTTCAGGGATGGTATTCCAAATGTAAAGAGCAGCAAGAAAGAAAGGTTTAGGGCCGATTGGTTGCAATTGGCAAGTGCCTTCCACAATTTAGTATCTATGTCTGTAAGTAAACCCTAAGAAGTCATTACTGAATAAGATGAAGATATGAAGATTCTCATTCCTCCAGGTCATAAAATACGGTATCTAAAACAACTGGACTTTTCTGAGTTTTCTTTTCAGAAAAAAGATGTCACCACTCATCTTTAGCCACTTAAACCAGAAAGAGAAGTTAGTAGCTTCTTCTTCTCCTCTTCCCACAATTGCTATGAAGAAACAAGTAGGTGGGATTGAGAGTAAAAACTATTTCTTCAGTTACAGACACAATCTTTATATGTTTTACTTTCAGCTGACTGAAAAAAGCTAACCACTGGTTGTTATGGGTTACTGCCAGTGTTTATAAATGTACCACTGAGACTTATATTGTTGGGCACAATGTAACTGTCACACGCAATCTATTTTGGACTATTAGAAAAAAGTTGACGTTTGTTTTGGTCTGATAGTTCTAGCTGAATACCATAGTCCAAACCCTCTTACAGGTCACTGAATTCTAGCATTACATTACTGATCCATGTAGGTGTTTTGAGTTTACATGGATAAAATTAGAATACAAATTGTACTGATAAACCATTAACTCATAAAGAGGCACAGTATACATTCCCTTGAACTTCACCTGGGCAACTTATTGGCAAAGTATGGTTAGCAAGTCATCACCCATGAGTAACCCATGAGGTTTATCACTAATAAACTACAAGCAATGCTGTGATCTCTGGTATCAATGGATGGTAATCCAACATGTGGAAATAATTTGGACTTTCATAAACTCATTATCCAGAAAGTTAATTATGGGAAGGTCATCTTTCACAGACTCCATTTTAATAAAATAATTTACATTTTTCTGTGTAATAATAAAACAGTACCTTGTCCTTGATCCTAAATTTTAAATTTTTATTTGGCATCTTTATTAGGCTGGTCCTCTTTTTTACTGCTTTAGACCCCCTGGGAATCAGCCCCAAAGTTTGGAAAACACAGCCATAAGAGACCATATGAACTCAAATTTGCAGCATTTATGCTTCAATGTTGCGAAGCAGTAGCATACTAGCAAATGCTACCTAATGAGGAACAGTGTATTGAAAAAACAGTTTCAGTACATTTTACTAAGGACACTTACTGAAGACCCCATGGTTTTATGTGTACTCTAGTGGATGAAATTGAAATGTTTATATTCACTTTTACACCCACATTTATTAGAATGCCAAGCTTATGTTGGTGCATTATTGAGTACAGAATGCTCGGGACCAAGGGTATTCCGGATAAGGGGTCTTTCCGTAATTTGGATCTCCATACCTTAAGTCTGCTAAAAAATCAATAAAACATTAATTAAACCCAATAGGATTGTTTTGCATCTAATAAGGATTGATTATATCTTAGTTGGGATAAATTACAAGGTACTGTTTTGTTATTACAGAGAAAAAGGAAATCAGTTTTAAAATTCTGAATTATTTGATTAAAATGGAGTCTATGGGAGACGGGCTTTCCGTAATTCGGAGCTTTCTGGATAATGGGTTTCCGGATAAGGGGTCCGATACCTGTACTGGTTTAAATGCCAACAGTGAATTGCTAAAACAGAGGCAAATTTAATAGTGACTACAATCCACCCTGTGTATGATATAAAACAATTTAGCTATATACCTACCAGAGGTATATTTAAAACAGCAGTTCTTTTAAGTGCTCAGAAGAGGGCACTATAATTATGTTGAATATATTGTACCTTTTCTAGTACTTATGTATTTCTGTGTTTTACGTCAGAGTAAACAACTGAGATATATATTTCTATCTCGGCATCAAAAGCTAGGCTGGTTTCTCAAGCTGTGAGGGGTAGCCATAATATATCCTAGAAACTTTTGCCTGCTAACGTAATTGTACAAGTTTTTTTTATCACTGTTTGGGGGAGGTAATTAAAGGTATTTTGTACATGGGTTCCTTTCTAGTAGGAATTCCTAACCCTAAGTTAAACCCTGTTTAAATTTGGTCTCTATGATACCCCCTAATTAATTCAAATGTCTTCTTACAGTAGAAAAAAAAGTAAATAAAAGAAACTGTATAAGTGGTTTAAGCCAGTTTTTGAGTCACAAAACAAATTCCCCAACACAGCTTATCACTGATTCATAGTATCCCAGGGTCAATTACATGTACAATTCCTCAGAACACATGGAAGGATTCAGCAGAGGTAATTTTACATATAATAGCTCCCAAAACACATAGGATAAAAGACATGCAGCTTCATATATAATATGAAAGGGCATTTAACAAGATAAATACTTGTCCTGTTTCATTTATAATAGATCCTAGAACACATAGCTTGTAAAAGCTTGCAGAATGCATGTGGGACAAATACAGTACCAATTTCCATTATAATAACTCAGAATACATGACAAGTTAAATCAAGTGCCGACTCAAATGAAGGGCCCCCAGAATGCATGGCAGGAAAAATAAAGAATTTCAAGTATAACACCCCAGAATTAATTATCAAAGTGTAGGTAGTGGCTAAAAAAGATTAATCAGAAAATAAAAATGTATCTGCATGTGTAAAGAATACATCAGTCTACAAAAAAAGGAAATCTTTAGGTTTTCTTCCCTCAAACTGCAAAATACTTGCCACGCCTTTTCCTAGAATTGCAAAACTGCTCACAACCCCGCAACTGTTTAATGTAGCCAGAAATGACTAGGATACTAGGAAGCAATAATCCAACCCAACCAAAACCAAAAAAATTAGAGCATCAGTTTTGTTTACACAATATTAACAGGAATGGCATGAATAATATTGGTAAAGGAGAGTTTTTGTTATTTCTCACAGCGTGGGGCTTAAAGAATTGGTAGATGGTTTTAACTGTGTATTTTGGATATTAAAGATCTATGTAGTTATACACTTGCTCAGGATTCATGTGTTTGTCAATTACATGAAAAAGTATCCTTAAATGTTCAGAGAATCATAATTTGTCACAAAGGATTCATTACTTTTTTTGATATTTTGTGCTTTCTTGCTTGGAAAGTCATATGCTTGTCTGGGAATAAATATGAGTTGTTGTAAAATTGAGCAGCATGAGAAGAGGCATTAGCAAAGAGTGGTGCAACAAGATTTACACTGCTGATAATCCTAAAGTGGCCTTCTATAGACTGATCCTGTCCAGTATGTGACCACATAGCTGGGGGTTTGTGTGGATCGACAACATATGACCGAGCATACACATGGCTGGATTACCTTGCATTCTTAAACTGCAAGAACTGTAGGGGAGCTGCTGGGCAGGGGGAACTAGAGGTCCAGTACCCAATGTACTGAATATATTGTATTCGAAGATTAAAATGTTAAAGCAAGATAGATCAGCTGACCCACCTTGAGTGTCTACTCTATTACCTAAGCATGTATGCCACATAATTATCTGGCATACATGCTTAGGTAATAGAGTAGTAAATTGGCCAAACTGCCCCAGTTCTGGGCATATATGACAAGCTTTTCATGCAAATTGAACAAGATAGGGCAAGGGCACATCTATGCATGGCACAGATATACTATAAGGCATTATGGTGGGTAATGCATAATATTTTCATTAATCAGATAAATACATTAAGACATGAGAATTTGCACCTAGTGTGGGTCATTTATAAACACTAGGAACATTTGCTCTTGAGTAGTAACCTATGGCAACTAATCAGATGTTTGCTTCTACTAAGCAGATGTTTTACTTTCAGCTGACTGAAAAAAACTCATCACTGATTGGTTGTTATGGGTTACTGCCAGTGTTTATAAATGTACCGCAGTGACTTATATTGTTGGACACAATGTAACTGTCACACGCAATCTATTTTGGACTATTAGAAAAAAGTTGCAGTTTGTTTTGGTCTGATAGGTGAATACCATAGTCCAAACCCTCTTACAGGTCACTGAATTCTAGCATTATATTACTGATCCATGTAGTTGTTTTGAGTTTACATGGATAAAAATAGAATACAAATTGTATTCATAAACCATTAACTCATAAAGAGGCACAGTATACATTCCCTTGAACTTCACCTGGGCAACTAATTGGCAAAGTATGGTTAGCAAGTCATCACCCATGAGTAACCCATGAGGTTTATCACTAATAAACTACAAGCAATGCTGTGATCTCTGGTATCAATGGATGGTAATCCAACATGTGGAAATAATTTGGAGTTTCATAAGGCTTGAACAATATCCTATATTTCATCACTTCCTTTAACTACTGCAGTGCAATGGTGGTGTCCTCATAATGTGGCTTCTAAGTGTAACTGCACAGTTAAGTTTCATTTGATGATTTTGTAATCTTTGTTTCTCTTTTCTTGTTGTATGCCAAAATGGTCCAAAACCAACACAGAAGTTAAGGTTTTGTTTAAGTTATATATAAGTGTGTCAAGGCACAGTGTATGTGTTTGGGCGTTCCTTGGCTTTTTACAATCTTTAACGTTTTGATGACCTGTGTTATTTGGCTCTCACACTTATCTCTGGAATCATTCCATTTTCTACATCTGACAGTTTTACATTTACATTTGTACATTAACATTTCTCGCTCTTAGCTAGTATTTTCACCTGACATTGTAGGCTGGGCACACTGTATCTGCCTACCATATTTCCCCTGCCCCCAGTATTATGCAATGTAGCATTCTGCTGCAACATTTCTCTTGTCTTGTAGATTTGTTAGTAATACTTGTCAGCCAAAAAAAATGGAACTTGACGGAAAGACTGAAGAAGGATTATCTGACATGTAACCCATTGGCCAAATGGTTAGCCTTTTCCACTTAATACAACTCCTTTATAGCATAAATGAATTTCAGGTCTCATGTTGCTATGATTTGCAACATAAGGCCTAAAACATCCCAAGTGAAACTATTTAACCCATCAATATTTCTTAATCAAACAGCCTTAGCAATTACTTTGCTTACCTGTAAATGGCCAAGAAATAACAAATGTACACAGTGATACAACAATCATGTCTAATGAAAAACATCAGCATTAAAACATTATTGGCAAAGACTTGTGAATATTTCACATTCAAATACTAGCACTGTCAGGGTGGGATCAATCAAGAGTGTTCTCTTCCCAGGATTCCCTCACACCACACATGGATCATAGAGATAATTATGTTAATAGCAAGAAGTTGAATGGAATGGGAAAGAAAGAGATCATGAATAGACAGTATTTTATTAGAGACTAAACTGGCATTACAGTGTGCACAGGAGAATGGAGGGGTAGAGGGGTAAGACATAGCATGTATATTAAATTGATGGGCTTCATTTAATGGATTTGAAATATTTAGTAGGGTGTGGTTAGGAGCAAACAGTGGCAGAGCATGATGTGGTAAGGCAAGTGGGATGAAGATGAAATATTTAGTGGTGTGTGGATAGAACATGGACATGGATGGGGAGAGATGTCACCTGAGGCTAGAAGCAGCAGAATTTTATTAGCAAGAGTTTGGAATCAATAACTGCAAATAGGAAAAAAGTTTATGAGTGCAAATGTACGGGGAAGACATACTAATAGAAGTGGTACAGGTTAGGAGGAGTACATATGTCAGAATTATGCCCTGCACTGTAACACATGATTAATGGCCAAACATGCATACTGCCAAAAGAGAAGAATCAAGGGAAAATAATCTTGTAAGTAATAGAGTAAAAAAACGGGCAATTGCAATTACAAAGAGAATTATAGACTAGAAGATAACAGTATAATGTTATGAAGCCTTAGCTGGTTTTCTCAGATAAGTAAGGTGTTGTGCAGAGTGCGATGGGTACTGTGTGGTCTAGTCCTGGCTTTCACAGTTGCAACTCAATTTCTAACTTGTATGTACAACCTTAAATTTTAGCTTACAGACAACAAGCCTTCATCCCTACTTCCTGCAAGTAAATCCTAAAGTTTTATTAGGCTAGCCGCTAGGTAGAAGATACTGCCAGTCCAAGCATCACCTCTGGAAATAAGCAACACAATCTAAATATAATTAAAAGAATTCTGTACTGTTTTGAAATAATCAAGGACTAACTGCCCATAAAAACACACAGCTTACGTATTACTAAAACTGGAATACTGAAAAATAATTTCATAAAATAGCACAGTTATTAACTCATATTATTGGGTATATTGTTTTCATGATAGTTCCCCTTTAACAACTGATATCAACTGAACAGACCGAATGCTCAGTAGCAGACAAACTGGGGCCATAATACAAAGAAAAATCAGCAGAGACTTTTGTTTTGTAGAATAAAAGCAGAGGAGTGGCAGATGAGAATAAATTAAGCCTCACCCCCTGATTTTAAGTATTTTTCTTTGAAAAAAACACACATACACACACATATAGATTGTAAGCTCTACGGGGCAGGGACCTCCTTCATCTTGTGTTTCTGACTCTTATTGCAACTGCACTTTGTATTTATTGTATTTATTGTTGTACTTTGTATTTATCCATTATCTTTAACCTCCTGTCTGTATTAATGAATTCTACTGTACAGCGCTGCGTACATAAGTAGCGCTTTATAAATAAAGATATACATACATACACATATATTGCACCAAGTAATTTCCTGGGAACATTTTTGTTTAGTTTTTTTCAATTCCTTTTCTCATTCTAGATCCCCTTCCCCACTGTGTGGCTTTTCTCTCCTTTTAGTTTAAAAGTAATGTCACTTTCTGTGATTCTGCATGTTTGTTTGTTTGTTTGTCAGATGGACCACAAATTGCATGGCTTCCCTCCATTTATTCCTATGGTAACAACCGGTGCACTCTCAGGTCAGACAAATATCACATGAATGGCTATTGAATTTTCCAGCGATAATCCCTTGACCCATGTGTGCACCCTGCTAGTTGAGTGAAAAAAATTGTTTGTTACAAAAAGCGTTAAATCAGCCTTTATTCTTAGCAATGACTTGAGTTATTAAAGAAAATGTTATTAAGTGTTTTCTTTTTAGATGGGTTAATATACAGCTAAAGTAATGTATGTAGTCTCTTTTTTACCTTTCTAGTAACATTAACTTTCCTCTTTAGCAGTAGTTAGTTTATGTTAGCAGTTCAGCAAATACCAGCATACTAGTGATTAGGGTATACAGCATCATATTAGCACTACTGCTTTGAACTGATGAGTTGCATAAGGCAAGTCTGGGATTTTGTCATATAAGAGACCTAAAGAATATTTGAAGCTCTATAAGTTTTTAAGGTGCCTGAAGTGTCTGCCAGAAGACAAAATGCTCCATTTAAAATAACAGCTAAGACCGTGACTTATGAATGTTAGAGTAGCATTTTGCTTAGGGGCTTTGTGGTTCTGATGCACTATTAAATTGTTGTTCTTTCACCATTGATGGGTTTTGCTGAATGGCTAAAAATAGATTACTAGACTGCCCAGTGTAGTGACTGAATCCAAGTTCTTAAAACCACAATATTTTGCAGTTCCAAAGAATGAATGAGTCACTTCTTGATACTATGAAAAATGCAAAGAGTGGGTGTACAAAGGGAAGCAGAAAAGAAACATTTTTCTATTGCCCAATAATGTATTGCTAGCTGGCTGCTGCTACATATATTTTCTGCTTATTTGGTCATGTCATATGTAGCCCATTAAATAGCTAAGCTTAACAGGTTACCCAAATGTATCAAATTAAATAAGTGGGGAAATTTACTATAGAGAAGATTTGATTATAGACTCAAAAGAAAAGGGTAATGCTTCACTTAGCTATGCTGATAAAAATGTTGCTCCATAGATACCTGGCAGGGTATCAATACAGGAATGAAGAATGTAGGAGCTGCACACATGTTGCTATATGAGAATTAGCTGTTTATTTGCACCACAGAGTGTCAACATCTGACAAAGGTAGGTCTTACTGGCCGAAATATTATCATCTTACTTGACGCTCTGTAGCCTAAATAAACATGTAATACCCTTTCAGCAATGTGTATGTGGCTCCTAATTTCTCCATTCCTGTACTGATATCCCGCCAGGTATCTAGGGATACCTGCATAGTTTATACACGAGAAAAGGGTTTTGTGGGCTATGTTTCTTCTTGGGTATGTCTTATTTATTTATTTTTTCATTTTTCTTTACTTCAAACACAATTCCTGCTATGCTTTAATATTTTGTCACTGGATTGCTCTCATATTATAGAACACTAACACTCTTATTCAGGGTTACTTTAAGGTACCATTGGGCCCAATGAATAGATCTCATTGGTGGGTCCTGTAGCCATCTACAGGTATGGGGTCCGTTATCTGGAAACTCATTATCCAGAAAGTTCCGAATTACGGAATGGCCATCTCCCATAGACTCCATTATAATAAAATAATTTGAATGTTTAAAAATTATTTCCTTTTTCTCTGTAATAATAAAACAGTGCCTTGTACTTGATCCCTATTAAGATATAATTAATCCTTATTGGGGGCAAATGCCCTGGGCCTAGGCTAACAGCCCTGTAGTAAGAAAGTGGGAACACCTCCACAAAAAACATCTCACTAAAGATGCCAGCTTTATATTTAAAAATCAGAGAAATGAAAATAGATATGTTATAAAGCTTCATTACTAATTAAAATGAGCGGCCTGCCAATTCTAGGGCATGCTAGAGTCAAACAGTTATATTAAATTAAACGTCTGATGGTGGGCCCCTTATCTAAGTGGGACCTGGCCAAATTTCGCTTTTGGTCATATATTAAAATGTCTAGATTCAAGACATTGCTAGATTCTTCTGCAAATGTTTAATGTATTGCAGCATCTTAGTCACTGGAACCCCCTCTGCGGTACCATACCCTTCTATTATTATTAAATTTGTTATTTTGCACCGAATTTGAACACATTACTCTTTCAAATAATCAGCAAAACGAAGCTCCATTCTTTCTGGCAGTGAATGAGTAAAAGGGTCCAGACAAAATAACTTCTCTCAGGTGTTGAGATGTCTGGAGTTAAGTTATTCAGCAAACAAAGAACTCTGTGTGTGACAGGTAGGGACAAAGCTCAGCATGTCTGGGGAAACATTTTATACAAAGTGAAACCTGCAGGCAGTGAATACTCCATGTAGAGTGTTTCCTAGCATTTTCCAGACTGAAACTAAGCAGGCATATCACACTGCAGTGAAGCCAACAGGAAATGCCAGGTAATTCTAGACACTATTGTACAAGGAAAACTTCCTTTAACTTCTCTACAGAGTAAAGAGATTGTTATCTCCAAAGAAATTAAGGTCTTTGACTGATAAATGATTGCCTTCAGGTATATACAGGTATAGGACCCATTATCCAGAATGCCCGGGACCAAGGGTATTCCGGATAAGGGGTCTTTCCGTAATTTGGATCTTCATACCTTAAGTCTATTAAAAAATCAATAAAACATTAATTAAACTCAATAAGATTATTTTGCATCCAGTAAGGATTAATTATATCTTAGTTTGGATCAAGTACAAAGCACTATTTTATTTTTACAGAGAAAAAGGAAATCAATTTTTAAAATCTGAATTATTTGCTTATAATGGAGTCTATGGGAGACAGGCTTTCCGTAATTCGGAGCTTTCTGGATATCGGGTTTCCGGATAAGGGATCCCATACCTGTATATATGAATTTATTTATTTATATATAGTCTGTTTGCTTGTTTATTAATACAATTACGAAATACACGAGTTATACAGGTGACTTCTGTCCAAAATTTGTAATGGCAGTGTTTATTTTTGAATGCTTGTCAAAGGGACCCAAATATCCTACCAATTGACATAGCAAAGCATGGCGAACACTCTGATTATAGCACAGGTTGGTGATGATGATAGCCTCCTTATATAAATAAACACTTCTAAACTGAGGCCCCAGTTTTGTGGGATTTGGTTGCCACTGCATTCTGTGTTAACACAGCAGAGATAAAAACACTTGTGTGTTGTAAGCCTAAAAATTTTTATTCCCTTGGTACTAACTCTGGCTTGCAAAATTGATTAGCACCAAAGAAACTGTTCAAAATGCTCAACCAAAAATATAGTAAAAATTTTTTGCAAGAGTCTACTACCCTCATCACCAAAGTAGCCCTGTAAATTAACACATGATGATGCCTCTCTTTGTGTTCAGTGGGAGTCATGTTAAGGCACTAGCACGAGACTAGGGGCCCAGTATGCCAATCTGGGCCTGCTTATAGTAACTAATTAGCAGGGGGCTATTTACTGGTAATCTGTGTAAAATCAAATATCTTGGTTGCGGGGGTCGTGGCAGAACTTGTATGGAGTAGGACATGTGGATCAGAGCTCCAGAGCATTATGGAAACAGCAAAACATACAGCAGGCAGGCACTCCGGTAAATCCAAAAAAGTTGTAGAAATCAGCAGCCAAAAGGGTATTAGTATAAAAAAAGTATAAATTTTATTTATTCCATATGTAAAAGCACAGAGGAAGCCTTACGCGTTTCGTACCATAGGGTACTTAATCATAGCCTATGATTAAGTACCCTATGGTACAAAACGCGTAAGGCTTCCTCTGTGCTTTTACATATGGAATAAATAAAATTTATACTTTTTTTTATACTAATACCCTTTTGGCTGCTGATTTCTACAACTTTTTTGGATTTACCGGAGTGCCTGCCTGCTGTATGTTTTGCTGTTTCCATGATGGCTCCTTCAAGCTGAAAGGTCTGGGGCATGAGCACCCGGACCTATCCTTATCACGGGTAAGATTTACCTTGTACACTAAGGGGCTGATTTACTAAGACACGATTTCGAATCCGAATTGGAAAAATTCTGATTGGAAACGAATATTTTGCGACTTTTTCGTATTTTTTGCGATTTTTTCGGCGTCTTTATGATTTTTGCGTAAAAACGCGAGTTTTTCGGCGTCTTTACGATTTTTGCGTAAAAACGCGAGTTTTTCGGCGTCTTTACGTTTTTTGCGTAAAAACGCGAGTTTTTCGGCATCTTTACGAAAGTTGCGCAAAGTCGCGATTTTTTTGTAGCGTTAACACTTGCGCGCAAAGTCGCGCCTTTTTCGTAGCGCTAAAACTTAAAAGGCGCGACGTTTCGCGCAAGTTTTAACGCTACGAAAAAATCGCGACTTTGCGCAACTTTCGTAATGGCTACGAAAAACTTGCGTTTTTACGCTAAAATCGTAAAGACGCCGAAAAACTCGCGTTTTTACGCAAAAATCGTAAAGACGCTGAAAAACTTGCGTTTTTACGCAAAAATCGTAAAGACGCCGAAAAAATCACAAAATTACTGATCATTACGAAAAAAACGCAATCGGACGCATTCGGCCCGTTCGTGGGTTAGTAAATGTGCCCCTAAGATTTGTGATCACTCCTTCAATTGTATTTGCATTACCTCCAGAGCGTTACCCTGATTGCACCCTAATCAACCCTCCTGACTCCACCACCAAGTATCCACACCATCTCCTGCTCTCCCCGTACCACACTTGACAAGGAATAGGAAAGAATAAGGAAGCAGGCTTACCGACTCGCCTTCCACGGCATAACAGGCCCCTGCAGCAGATACAGAACAGGCTTCTATCTACAGCCCCCCACCCTCTTGTTCATCCCCCTGAACCAAAAAAAGGGGAGATAATGCAGCCAGCCCCTGGGTTCTAACCATGCCACTGTACTCAATAAACGAGACAAATTAAAACTGGATTGTAATGCACGTGATACTGAAAGACGCATATCAGACCTAGAGGACAGAACACAACCCTTCCAAAGCACATTAGATGAGCGCACTCATAAAATTGCAGCCCTACAAGCCAAATCAGATGACTTAGAAAACTGCCTATGGTGGAACAATATCTGCTGACGGCAAACATGTTAAACTGTTTGTAGAAAACTGGATTATCCAAACATTCGGCACAATTTTTTTTTACAGTTTTTGGAAGTTTGCAATCAAAGTCTCAAAGAAAGGTCTATTTTTCTTAAAGTTTTATGAAAAACAAAACCACATATAACTTTTCTCCAAGAGACACATCTAGATGGCAACAAGTTATGATCATTGCACAAACCCTGGCTAGACACATTATACCACTCTACCTATTCCACTTATGCAGAGGAGTATCCGTTCCTGTTTCCAGAAACTGTGCATTTATGCTAACCAAACTAATCACAGACCCCGAGGGTCATTATATCATTATGTTGTGTACCCTAGCATCCCTGATGTCCAAAATGTGCCCTTGGACCCAACTTTACTCTTACTCAGCCAAGTAGAAAATATTGTCCCCACTACAGGTGTGCTTCCTCTTTATCCAGGCCAAGAGATAGGTGGAAATCAGAACATCTTACCAAAAAAAGACAATGGATAGAACTGGTCAACAACTCCGTCCCTTTATATCAACTAACCTATATGAGTAGAGGCTGCCCCCGGTCCACAGGGATAATATAACATTTTTCCTCACTATTAGTTCAAAGCATCGTAAATCTATAATCAACTTAACTTGCCAGCCCCCTCCCCTTTTTTTCTCCCTCTCCCCCCCCCCAATCACGACAGCACACATTATAAATTGGGTGAAAATTCGTTTATTGAATTTGTTATTTAGTTGTCATTTCACAGTAATCTATTTGAGGCACCCTTTACTACTGCAATGTCAGGTAACCTGCTTGAATATGCCTTGTTCTAATTAACTCCTCCTATTTGAATCCATCCGTAACAACAAATTTTCTTTGTTATTGTTCTGAAGGAGTTTTGTTGTTGTTTTTAAAGATGATATAAAAAACAATAAAGATAACTTGGAAAAAAAATATCTTGGTTACTATTGGTTACTGCATCTGGTCAAACTTATAGTGCCTTTCATTATACAGTATATGGGTTGGGGAAATGCTACTAAATAGATTTACAATCATAGCAGACCATAGGGCTGATTCACTAAAGTGCGATAAATTTTATCGCACGCTTTTTTGCGTTAAAATAGACGCGATAATTAGCGCGCGATTCACCATAGTATTATCGTGTGCGTTGTCGCCATATCGCATGCGTTAATTTTCGCGTGACCACATGCGTTAAGATCTGGTGGCTGAAATTGCGGAAGGTAATTATTGTACTTTATTATGCTTTTACAGTATACGTTCAGTAAAAGATTTAGCAAGTAATTTGAACTAAAAGTACAAATGTAAGAAATGTTAGGGATGACGAAAGTAACATAGTAAGTTGGGTTAAAAAAAGACATACGTCCATCACGTTCAACCATAATGCCAGTGAGGAACTGAAACGTTGGTCACAATAAACCTCTGAATATTATTTCACATCTTCGTGACTCCTTGTGAAAATCCTGTGTGTGTCGTCACCCCATGCCTGTCTAGATTTTGTTTGCCACAGGCACCCAGATATTATTGTTCCTTATGGTGTGCAGCTTCCCAGCACTTCGTATTGTATATATATATATATATACACATCTATTTTCAAATACATATAAATAAGTTTAAAGCAGGGGGGAAGCAGCAGGGAGCGGCCCATAGTAGAGTCATTTGGGGAAGGGCCACGAATGTTTTAGGGGGCCCTGGCTAACAATGTCTGTGTGTCCTTTGTATTAATGTGAGGGTTCACAAGGGGAGGGGCCATTGGGGGCGTGGGAGCCCAAAAAATTTTGTTGTGAGGGGCCCCGTTATTTATGATGGTGTATGAATGTATATATATATATATGTATAATATATTACACAAAATAACATCTTGCAATACTATCTCACAGAACTTCAGCTGGCGCCTCATCCCCAGGCCCACCAGGCTCCAGAGGCCCCCGAGGCCCCACACCTGGCCAGGCCCCAGCACCCGGCCAGGCCCCAGAGGCGGAAGAGGCCCCAGCACCCGGCCAGGCCCCAGAGGCGGAAGAGGCCCCCGAGGCCCCGGACACTCCCCCCCTTCATTCCTCCCCCCAGGCCCCAGACTCACCCCAGGTGAAGCGCTGGGCACCAGGTTCTCCTGCCGACGAGGGACCATCACGCCAGTCAATGCAGGAGGACCTGGATAACATCAAGGCCGAGTTGGCCCAGCACCGGGGGGAAATGGCCCAGATGCGGAGGGACATTACAGAACTCAAGGGCAGCAAGCCCTAAGTTTTATCTTTCCTAGTTTTTTCTCTTTTAAAATTTTTTATTGTTAAAATAAAAGTTTTTATTTTTCTACTTTTGAACTGGTTAATTATTTTTCCTTCCTTGATATGGTATGCTATACTTTCATGTAGTTTCTCCTACACTCTTACATTTATCAGTAACAGCATCAATATGCTATATGGGTTACATTTTTGCAAATATTCTGCCAACAATTTTGTCTTTAGCCCATTTTGCTGAATAGTAAAACTTGCATTAATTAGTACGTAGCGTATTTTCTAACTGCCAATCAAATGTTTTGTTGCCAGAATAATTGCAATATTATATTTGTTCCCGTTTAATAAAGTGCCCATAACATATTTGCCATTTATTCTGTGTCTAAAATCTCCCACTTAATTTAAGCCACTTTAGCAAACGGACCCCTATGTATTTTGCTAAATATTCTTAAATGCCCCCCCCTATTTTATTATCTCTAGCACTTCTTTTTTTTTCTTACTTATATTTTTATTGTTTATTTGGGTTTTTTTTTGCAAATAAACATTTATACAGCACCTCTCTAGCACTTCTGTGCTCTCCCAGGGCAAAATGTCGCCAGTTTTATGCTGCCGATTGGCGCGTGCGTAATGTTGCGACAATTAGCACTTGCGATAATTAGCGTGCATGCGAAAAATACTGCGCACGTTATTTACCGCGACAAAAATATTGCATGCAGTATCGCGCGTAAATTAGCGCAAGTGTGCTAATAGTGAATCGTGCGATAAGTCGCGAAAATTTAGACGCGATAAAATTTTTAACACACTTTAGTCAATCGGCCCCCTTATGTGAACATCTGCATGCTTGTCTTCTTTTATCTTAGGATGCAGTTGCCATCCTCCCCTATGAATACTCCTTCTTACCTTTCCTGCTTTAGATTCAACTGGCAAAGTGGGATCAATTTACTAGTACTGTACAAGGAATTTTCCTTCACTGGAGAGATAAACAAAAAATGCAATATTTTTCCTTTCATTTACAAATTACATACAAATACAATACTTTCTGTATTCATACTTTAATGCAGAAGAAAAAAAAAGTTTCAGCTGCAGGTATTGACCATAGAGAAATTCACTTGGGCCACAACGGATTTGAAAGAGACCCACAGAAACCCTGTGCCGTCTAAGAAATCATTAAATTAAGGCTACAGTTAAAAAACTGGTCTGCAAAGGCATTAAAATGTGTATGTAAACAAGAGAAACAAATATACTTTTAGATCCACTCCCATATCAGCCTTAATAAGGGTTCTTACCAGTAACAGCCTCCTCTCCACCTGCAAGTGTTCATTACATACAGTGCTATAAATCTCTAGGCAGATTCTACTTGGAATGAAGGGGAATGACACAAACCGGACACATCTGTTCAACAGGTCTCTCCCTGATGTGTTTTTTGGCAGACGTAAAGAGATATGTGTGGGAGATTATCCACTGTTATCAGGAAGAAATTTTTTTTCTTGCAAACAGCCAACATTTCTGAGGAGCATTTTTAATCCACTGTGAATAAAATGGTTTAGAGACAGTACAGTTTGATGCAAGCACTTGCCCAGGGCTATCTGAAACATCACTTTAAATGACCCTTGGACCAATAGAAAGGATGCACAGTAATATAAAAACTTGGTAATATTGTTAGAAGAGGTTCCATACAGCTGGTACTAGATTTAAGAGACAGATTTTATGGTCAGCTATTTGCGCAACAGAAAGACTGTAATTTTTTTTTTTTATGTTGCTGTGAGAAAGCAACATAATCTTGGACCATAGACTGTAACACACTGGTAGGATCCCAGGATGCACACAATAATAATCTTCCATGTTTACTTCCTACTAGCCTACATACTATGACTACCTTTTCACATGTCCACTTAAGTTATAGCCACCTGCTGTACTTTTTAATAGTTATGCAACTTTTCTAATTTTTCATTTATACCTTCTGCTTCTCCCTTAGCAGCTGATCACTGCCCCACTTCCTTCTATTGTTGGTTATTGTCTTTCTTGTTCCCCTTTTACTTTTTGATATGACATTTATTTTCTTTCCCAATGTTCCCTTTTTCCTAGTATGCCATTCTCTTACCTTTGCCCCTTCTTTCCAAATCCCATATCATTTTTATTTTTCCTGTGTGCCATTTTCTCCTTTTACACCCCATTTCCAACTACCATTACTTTTTCTCCTACAGTGCACTGTCTTGCCTATATGCAGATATTTCCTTCTGCTTCACAAATGTCATTCTTTTATCCCAAAATATGTCACTCTGTTCCACTCAGCCAGGTATCATTGTATCTTCTTTTTTTCAACCACCCCATGTGCCAATCCCACACCTACCCACTGAATCTATGGCCAATTATTTCCTTTTTTAGTTTTATGCAATTCTAATAACCTACAACCCCCCTTTCGCGTGCCAATGGGTCCATTTATTCTTCCCCTTCCTATGTGCCATTTTCTTCTCTGTCTCCTTTCCCCATAAGCAATTTCTTTCATTTAAACCCACATCTGCCATTCTCTCATTCTTTTTCCCCAGCAGCCTAGTTCACTTTTGCGATTTTAGTGAGGTTTTGATTTTATTTTGGGTAAATTTCGGTACGCTGAAGATACTGGGGTCTATTTATTATAGTGTGTAAAAGCAATCAGCAATAAGATTTGAACAGCATAACTGGTGATGTTGGCTTACACACTATAATAAATATCCTCAATATCCCTCTTTTTATGGTGTTTAATGACATTTATCTGCAGATACTGATGTACTGATTGTATTTGCAGGCTAAATATTGTTATTTTGTAAGGAATCACCAGTGCTTCCTTTTTTAACCCACTTTGGTTGCTAGTTAATTGTTTCATTATATTTGTAATAACATTTAATTTTTTTATATATTTAATCTATACTGCATTGGGTCTTCTGGCCTATGGAATTGCTGCTGCAAGCTGTGGTTGTACCGAAAAGTATATAAATATGGCCAGCTGGTGGCCCTCAACGGGTACCCTCAACCTAAAACCAGCACATTTGTAGAAGTTCTGTCCCCACCATACTAATCCTACTATACAGGAAAAGTACCATGCATGTTTATGAAACGTACCTGTCAGTGGTCATTGCATAAAAACAATGATTTCCTGAACTCCGTCTGCACTCGATTACTCTGGTGGAATGACACTAATCAAAAAACTAAGTTTTTTTATGAGTAGGCTTTTGACAAAAATAAAAATTAGATTTTAGGTGGCAACTTTTTATTTTTGTCAAAAACTCACCTGGGGAAAAAAACTCACTATGTGACCATGGATGAGTGTTTCATAAATATGCATTTCAGTATAAAAATATCAAATAATTTCTCCAGGATGCTTCATCAAAACCTATTGCAGTTGAATGGACTAACACTTTCCACTTCTTAATGAACCATGGGCAAATGGTACTTTTGCCCATTCAGACAATGAAATACTGCAACGCATATGGCTCATTTACATGTAGTGTGCTAAGTTTAAGTTTCCTACAATTCCAGTGTCATTGCAGCCAAGTGTAGCCTTGCAATGATGCAAATGAGCCCTTATAAATCTATGCCAACACAGGTAAATATGTAGAGTTCTGTAGGAAAATATTAGGCTATAATGGCTCTTTACCCATGCTGCTTCATTTCTGCATCAGTTACCTGCTTCTCCCATCTCTTTTACTATCTTCTAATTTGTTTTTTGGAATGCCGACATAGAAAACTTAATGCACTATACTTGCTTCTCCCAATTCTAAATAGGAAGAATGCTCTTTGTTCAACATTCAATGACTAGGGCTTGTGCTAAACATACTTTTGCCTATTGTTTCTTGAGGTAAACAAGGCACACATGGAAACTGAAGTTACTCCATGTTTGCGAGGTCGAAAATTAGATTATCAGTGCACAGATAACCCCCTCTAATTACCTACCTTGCAAGGACCAAACATGACCAAAAATTACTTGCATGACCAAAAATGACTGCAATTCATCATTTTACCCAAACATTTCTTCCTAACGTTCCACCATAATTGTAAATGCTGCATTCAGTTGTGAAATTTTATAACAAATTCAAGAGGAAGAAAATTAGAGTTGATTAGAACAATCAGCAGAATTTGTGACTATAAAGGGAAGAGCGGGGGTTTCTGTATTGGAACACAAAGACTGTAACAAAGTTTTAAGAAAGGCATTTTTCCTCTGTTAGAATTGTTTATGATGATTAAAAGAGGTTTTACTTAATACAACACAGTCCAACTTTGTTGCTGTAAGCTATTTTTCTTTCACAAAAAATCTAGAAGGCTATAAATCCCACAAAAATAGACATTTGAATAGGAGCTGGCACTCTTTAATCCACTTGGGGCTCTGATGTGCCGTACAGCCCTAAGCTAGAACATATGCTCCTTACTTGCTTACGTAAATAGCTGAAATAGGGCTAACATTTAATGCTTGCCTGAATTTAATTTTGGCAATAAAATTAGTTTTTGCGACTGGGGGACATCCAAGTGATTTGTATAAAGGGCAAAACTTAGTTTTTTTGAGATGTCAAGTTTATATCTTGAATAATATTCTTATGAATAAACCAGAAACTGGCTTTTTGTTATTGAACACAAGGAAAAATACACTATAAAATTCATTTCAGTTATGTCATAGTTTATTCTTTTTATGCTAGCAACATATTGCACATTTTAGTTTGTTTCATTTCCAAGAGGGTAAATTTTACTTAGGGAATCAGCTTGCTAGTTAGCGGAGAGTGCATCTGGCAGAGAAACTGTTATATTTTATGTTATATTTTATCATAACACATCTTTTTTGTTGGCCCGAGTGCAGTTCCTCAAGTAAAAAGACATATTGGTGGTCATTCTTGACCCAATTTTATACTTTATATTGGGACTTTTTATTAACACTAGTGGTAAGTTATATCTTGCACTTTCTGTTATTCTGTATTTTAAAAAAGTTTGTCCAAAGTAATTAACATGTACTGTGTAAACTAGGCTTTAAACCGAATGGGTGGGGATTGTTTAGGGAACTAAAACATGTAACAAGATTTCTGCTTCAGTGAAATCATGTTTAAACATAAAGAACCAAAATAATTGGAATATTGATTAAATTAATGAATACATTATTATCAGGATGCTACAGTCTATATCATTAATACAATGGTAAAAATGAAAAACCACAAGAGATGCAGGAGACAGGCAAAAGAATAAACTTTAGAAGGAAAGAGAGAAAAACAAATTCAGTAAAATGAATAACCTTAAAACACAAAAAGCCATGGTATCATCCTATTAACATATTAAAGGGGGTATTACAAGTAGGGATGCACCGAATCCAGGATTCGGTTCGGTATTCTGCCTTTTTCGGCAGGGTTCGGATTCAGCCGAATCCACGGTCCTGGCCGAACCGAATCTTAATTAGCTTATGCTTATCAGGATTTGGAAGGGTTAAATGTCACCGCGTGCACACAATTTTTCGCCGTTCAGACATGTTAATTCAGATTCGGTTCGATATTTGGCCGAATCCCTTACAATGGATTCGAGGGTTTATTCACCAAATACGAAAAACTGGGTTCGGTGCATCCCTAATTACAAGAGTTAAGAAGAGTGTCTGTATTACTGCTCTTTTAATCTATTCAGAAACAGCAAAGATTTCTAACTGGATTTACATATTGAAAATTAATCTCTAAATAGGATGTTTTTTGAGGTGGGGGGGGGTGATGCTTGGTATATTGTCAGTATTTTAAAGTGTGCTGAAACAGTGATAACCACCATTTTGCACCAAGAATCACATCCCCTTTCATATCTTTATTTGCATAATAAAGACAACTGACTGAAAAGCATCTTTACCTTTCAAAAATCACATCCCCTAGAAATGCAGGGCAGTGACACAATGGGGGAGGTTTTTGTAACAAATCTCAGGTGATATATTTTGTTGGTAAATGTTTTTACTTTCATTAGTTCCATTGTGACTTCCAGGCATTGTGAAAACTGCAACCGAATGGGGTTGCATGCAATTTCTGCCAAAGCACAAAAAAATGCAAGTTAGCTACCAATAAGAAACCTGCAAAAATCTGTGTGACCATGCTTAAAAGTCAGATACTCTTGGCTATGTCCACCAAGGTGGTTCTGGTTTCCTCCTTATATTTGGAAAAATTATTATAAGCATTACTTCTGTAGAATTTCACAGTTTTAGAGTGCATAAAAAGCAATAAATGAAGACAATTATAGACGTACAAATAACAAAATAACAGTTACTAAGCTTAGGCAAAAAGAATATCGCTTGCAATCTAAAAGAGTGCCAATCTAGAATTTTAAAGATTACTAATCTTCTGTTGTTAGGTAACTGTGGAGCTGTGTATCACCTGAAGGCCAGCAATGTCATAAGCCCCTAAAGGTATTGATTAGATTCAGTTTTCTGATCTACAGTTCAACTGATATACGTATATTGACACCACATCAGTCTTGGCTAAGCCTAACTTTATGTAGTATCTAGTAAAATTAAGTCTAAAACAACTGGATTTTTCTTGAAAACTCAGAAAAATCCAGTTGTTTTAGACTTGATGCTACAAGATTCTGTATATCATGACCTGGATGAATGAGGATCTTTAAAGACATACTAACTTTATGCAGTTTTCAGACTTAAGGTTGGTTTAGTAAAAGTGTCAAAATTATGGTCCAGCAACTTTTGGAAACTGTATAATACCACAGAGATGATGAGACATAGGTTAGTTCCACAGATCTAAAGAAAGCACACTGCACATGGAAAACTGCAGATCCTATTGGGATTTTTATGTCAGAAATGCAATACTGCCATTTAATATAGAAAGAATTAAGGGCAGGCAATCTGCCATAGGCTCCATTGTAAGCAAATAATTCAAAATTTTTAAAAAAGATTTCCTTTTTCTTTATAATTATTGAACAGTACCTTGTACTTGATCCTAATTATGCAAAGATCTAGAAGTTATCCAGAAGAACCCAGGTCCCTAGCATTGGATAATAGATACCATACCAGTAGTACTTTTCTGGAAATGTAGAGAACATACTCAAAGAATACCATATATACTCGAGTATAAGCCGATCCGAATATAACCCGAGATACTTAATTTTACCTAAGAAAACTGGAAAAACTTATTGACTCGAGTATAAGCCTAGACATCCATTACTTTGGGAGCACGCCGCCCCCGTGGCTTCCATGGCTCCCTTATTGTGTGCGGGGCAGATGGGAAAAATGCTGGGAGGAAGGATCTGCTTCTTCTTGCAAGAGAAGTGCTTTACTCTGATTTCCCCCCTTACATAATGACTAGGGTAGGGAAGGCTCGCGGGGTTAAAGGCCACATACACCCGTGCCAGCCAAAGTGACTGGGTGCCCGGGGTACAAAATTGCCCTAAGAGCAGTTGCATTTTTTTTGGAATGCGGTAAGAATGTCGGACGGCCGGAGAATTATGACGGTGCAGTAAAGGGCTATTTTTAAAAGGAAAGCAATGACGAGCGAAATTCCGTTTGGGCATGTGAACTTTACTGGCACAGAAATCCTGTTCTTTAAATACTTGCAGAGCTGCTGTGAAAACACACACACTTTATTATTATATTGGGAGAAACTGCAGAGTCAGGGCTAAAACTGTCCCTTTGGCACAGAAATCCTGTCCTTTAGATACTTGCTCTGGTCCTAGAATCCCCGCCATAAAGCAAGGCAGAACTTCTGTGCAAACACACACACAACTTTATTATTATATTGCAGAGTCAGGGCCAAAACTGTCCCTTTGGCACAGATATCCTGGCCTTTATATACTTGCTCTGGTGTATGTAATTCTAGTTTCTCAGACAAGCAATGATCCGTGCTGGATGAACGTTGATTCAAGACGTGATTAACATATAAATACCTGCTTTCATGTAGTCGCGACCTGCGGAACTGCTCCATCCGCACACTTGTCACACATGCACAAGGCGCGACGTGTGTGCGCGGCGGCGCCGGGCACGAGTGCAGAGCGAATGTTTGCTGAACAAACTTCCACAGCGTGGGTGGCGGGTGGTATGCGCGCGTCCTCCTCCTCCTCCTCAGTGCTTAGTCCGGGTGGGGGGTTGTGTGTTGGTGCTGAAAAACTCGGCTTATACTCGAGTATATACGGTAAATAAAAAATACTAGCAATGGTATAAAATAATTACAGTCTGTTAGGTTACATAAGTACCAAACAATGCAAGCAGTAATGCTAGATCATGGTCTCCTCCCCAAATAGCAGGTTCCAGGCAAATTCCATTCTAGTGGTGAGAACCAGCACAGTTAGAATACAGCTGGCAATACTGGCTGTCAGCTAGGAACACATGAGACTTCCATTTATTGGCCTGTGTTTGGGGTAAATATGCTATCTACCCCTAACCTTATTGGGCCTGGTCAAATATCAGTTTGGAGGGCTAAAAAATTAATGTTGCACTTAACCAATTGTTCTGTACAGGCCCCCACAGGATCCATTTTTAAAGGGAAAAAATTATTGCACAAGTGACGCTTTTCCACAAACTGCAAAGTTATTACTGCAAGGGATTTTCCACTTTATCTGTTGCTGATCACTGTCCATTTCTCCAGCCTGAGTGATAATTACTTGAACATTACTACCTAGTTTGGCCAAAAATTAGCCAGCTTTTAGAACAAGCTGTGGAATGTTACCAGCTTAAAGCTGTTTTAGTTGGACCAATGAAGGCTGGGCCATAAGTACCTATACCTTTTGTAGTATCAGAATAGAGAGGGCTAAATTGTTGATTATTTAATGGGGTCCTAGATTTCTTATGTAAAATGTTAAGAGCATACAGTCTTTTAACATATTTGTAACATTGTTTCCTTAAAATTCTTTGCTAGGCTACAGAAAATCTTAAAGCTTTATAAATAAACTATTGCACTAAAATACAAATCTCAAGATAATAATCTCTTATATTATTTTAGAGCAGTTACAGTAGGTCCCCACTTTTCCCTCTCGCCTACCTGATATCTTGCTCTGACAGTGATGCCTCCTAAAAAGTTTTATATTTTAAACTTTACCTCTATCTTAGCAATACTATGAACATTCAAGGTACCATAAAAAATATTTTACTCAATTATCTATGACTGTTTGCTAATGGAGTCTTTGTTATAATGAATAATTTATATTTTTTTCATAGTAGTTAAAAGAGTGGGAGTGGCTAAGCTGTATAATTCTATCTACATATAAAGTACTTGTCTCATTTACAATACGCAGTACACTTCTCCAATAGTCTCCAATACACATTATGGAATTTGAGCAATTCCAGAGACGAATGGGTGAGTAAATTAAAGAAGAAAGTGTAAGATTTCATATATAAAGACAGGCCACTTGGGCACAGTGTGTTTTTACAAGAGTATATATCATAGGACCATACAATAAACTCTGTTTACTATATATTGTAACATAAATATAAATTAAATGCCACCTACTTCTAAAACTCCTGTTTTCATACAAGAACAGTGCTATTATGGATTACCTTCCCTGAAAAGGTTTCAAGGTTGTACTGGCAGTTACAATATATAAACAGATTTTAATATTTTCAACATATTAATCCAGGGACTTCTCTGTGTACCCTTTTAAGGAATACTTTACCCTTCAAATTAAAGACAGCTTTAGATTTTTTTCTTTTTTATGGATCAACTAAAACCAGGGGAATATCCATGCTATGTGTTTAATACATCAGTTTTACTTCACCTAATTCCTGGCAAAAACCTAGAAGAAATTGTCATTTAGCAACATCATAACACAATCTGGAACAAAGAGCTGTGACTGGAGTTCAACATTTACATTGCTGCATTACAAGGACACAGAGTGATACTGTCACTTCTTTCTGGCATCTGCACTTATTTCTATCACTTGGCAGTTTGAACACTTCCGTCATTCTGCTTCAAGCAAGTTCCACAACAGAATCTACCAGTTAGAGAATAAGTAATATAATAGTCAATTTGTATCTGTATCTATGTAGATGCATATTCACACTATATACTGTTATTCATCAAAAGCCCTTTTTTAAAGCCCTTTTTTTCTAACTCTGAAATGTTAATCTTTATATAATTCCGTTGATTACATTTTCATTGTCCACCTATAAATATTTATTATATTTTGTTTTTAAAATTAAAACTATATCCTCTAATTAGTAACTTTAGGGTGCTGCTAATTTATGGGATTGTCAATCTGTGGTTTTGGACCCATAAAAGAGTCCCCTTGCAGTTTAGGGTGGGTCTTGATAACCCTGTTTAATATTGTAATATTTCCTGTTACAATAAACAATAGTAATTAAAAACAAAGTGCATGATTAATTCTAAACTAATTATTGGATCTTAAAGGTGATTCCCAACCATAATCAGGGTCCCCAGAGGAAAAACATGATGCAAACAACATATATTGTTTGTTGATTTTTTTATGAAGGATTTGTTTGCTAAAAAGTTAAGTCTTGTATTGTTTTAAAACTCTAAAATGAATCAGCAAATGATTCCTTCGTGTGCTGTCTGCTACATCTGTGTTGTTACTAACTGACCTTATCATCCTAAAACTGCATGAAGAAGGTAGCAGACAGGCACACAAGGTTTGGATTTCAAGGTGACAGAAACCGATGCTGCTAAATATGGACAGATATTGTGCATATAAAATACAATTCAGCCGTAGCCACATGCAACACTGGTGTGCAGACATACTGTAGATGGGGTGACAGACAGAGCATTTACAAAAAAGGCAGACAGTACTTTGTAGAAATAAATCCAAAAATACCAGGAACTAAATCTGCATTCTGCAGTAAAACGTGCAAAGACTGGCACACTGACAAACACACATAGCAAGGAACATATGTGTAACAAGGAAACTATATACTTGCTCAGAAAAGCAGGATCCACATGCTGAAAGAATGAGCCAAAAACAGACGCAGTTCGCACTACAAGCCCTTGGAGTTTATGACTCAAGAAGCAGACATAGAGGAAGAATTTCACAAGACCACCAAGCAACTGAGGAGGACACACACAAACTCACACACTACAGACAAGTACATAAAGTTACAGAAATCTTCTAACATAACTGAGCTGAGAAAGTCAGACAGACACATTCCCAGACAGACAGAATCTCCTCTAGCTAAACACAGCCAGACACAGGGCAGACACATTCACAGATAAGCAGGCAGGTGAAGCAACCCAGAAATTGGGGGGGGGGATACATATAGGGGGGCACAGACTGACATGCAGACAGAATAAAAGAGGGGAGAAAAAAGAGGAGAGGAGGGGACAAAGAAGGGGAAAGAAAGAGTAGGGGAGAGAGGAGGGGGCAGAGTGAGATTTGTACACACAATTCTTAGACAGACACAGACAGCACTTAGACACAGGGACAGACATAGGGGCACAGACAGGGGGGAGAGTTAAACACTAGACTGAGGGCAGATTGGGAGAGATTGTGAGGCACACAGAGGGAGAGACTGGGAGCAGAGAGAGAAGTGAGAGACAAACAGGGGAGGGACACATACATTTTTTTTGTACACACAGCCCTCATAGAGAGGCACAGACATACAGACTTGAGGCACACAGACACCTTTCCGACACACAGGCACTCCCAATAAAGCCAGACTTGAGCCACCAGGGAGGACAGCACTTAGAAAGAGGCAGAAGCCACACAGGCAGTGGCCCATTCAGGCACTCAGACAGCACCCAGACAGGCTTTACACGCACAGAGCCTTTGGCAAGGTCCTGGGACACAGCGGAGAAGGGAAGTTCCTGTGCCATGCTGCAATTCCTGCTGCTCCCTCTTCTGCTCTGCACTGTTACCCGGGGCCACCCAATTCCAGGAGGTGACACACTGCAGTCTGGTGAGTCACAGACGCCTTCAACTCCTGTTCCCCATCCAAAGTGTCCTCTGCACCCCTCACACATACACACAGACCCCTCCCCTAGCAGTCCCATCACTAATTCCTACAGGCACTGACTGACCATTCACTGTACATAAACGCACAGTTCAAATATACGTTCCCTCCCTCCTTCCCCTACACACAACTAAGCACAGTTAACTCCTTACACATATATTCTTTGCTTCTCTATACAGATCCCTCCCTTAAATTCCCAGCCACACGGCACGACATGAACTGCAAAAACCACTGCTCCACAGACCACAAAGCCACCGACCAGCCTTCCCATTGCTGCTCACGCATACTGCGCACAGATATTCCTTTTATTGCTCTCACAACCCACCCAGTACAGTTTACATTGTGCACAATTTAAAGGAAATCTAAATTAAGAACATATGCCACCAACTGTGTTCATATGTGGCTTCTTACCACGGTCATACTCAGTAACATACTTCCATTTGCAGATTTTGTATAACTTGCCCTACCCTTTTTCTTCATGTCTCTGTCCTTGAACACACATTACTCTTCTTTTGCACAGACTTTTTATTAAGACCCTTGTAGTGCTAAGGACACTTAGCTGCAGCAGCACTAAAATTTCCAGCCTCCTCTGGTCAACCCTGCTGTTATAATCATCATTTAGTTGTAAGGGTCAGCAAGTTATATAGTTCTATACAATCTTTTTATAACCAAATAAATTAGCAATATTATTATTAGTATTATATGTGTTGTGTTTGAAGGTTGGTGTGACTTGTAGTTGTGAACCAGATAGAGTCCCAGAGGATGTTTATACCTGACTAATTATTTATGCACACTCACTTGCCTATGTTTGCTATTCTGTACCTCAGCTTACTTTAGCATTACCATATAACTGCACCTTATTGTTCCATGAGCAGCACAAATCATACTAACCCATGCGACTACACCTACACCTCACATTTAAAATTCTGTATTCACACTGGCCAATTTGCTATTGCTTAGGGACTTTTTTTTTAATCTTTCCTAGTATATGGTGAGCATGAATGAATCCCCCACTCCTTCTTAGTGTGCAAAGTGCAAAAACAGGCACAAGTCACCATGTTTGTACCCTTCCCTGTCAGGAGTACCTCTGGACGCAGGTCCTTGTGAGATGGGCATTGTGAAAAGAGCCATTTCCTTACTGCAGTGATCCTCAACCAGTGGCTCGGGGGCAACAGGTTGCTCACCAACCCCATGGATGTTGCTCTCAGTGGCCCCAAACCAGGTAGTTATTTTTGAATTCCTGACTTGGTGGCAAGTTTTGGTTGTATAGAAACAAAATTTACTACCAAATAAAGTCTCCTGTAAACTGATAGTGTGCATAGAGGCTGCCTAATAGCCAATCTTAGCCCTTATTTGGCACCTCCATGAACTTTTATGAAGCTTGTGTTGCTCTCCAAGTCTTTTTACATTTGACTGTGGCTCACGAGTAAGAAAGGTTGTGGACCCTGCCTTACTACCTGCCCCATTGCCATGGGTCTGTTTGGCTCTGCCAGCACTGCACTCTGCACTGCACGCTCTACCATTTGTGTCCAGGCATGACCTCCACAGTTTTTCTGCGGTTTCAGGCACACACTTTCTTCCCAAAAGTAATGCTATTGTGATTTTTCTTCTCGTATGCAACTATTGCAGTCAAAGTTTATTTTGCCTGCTTTGAGTGCTCACTTACTTTTTTATCCAGACTTTCCTCTTACCATTTAACCAGTGCCGGATTTCAGTCAGGATTTCACTCACCATTTTGGCGTCAGAGCGAGTCAAGGGAGTCCCACATCGCTAGTGCAGAAAGCGCTATTGTAGTATAGGGTCATATCTCTATTTAAAATACCTTCTCACCTTGCCTCATGGCAGGAGTCGCCCTGAGAAGAAGCACGTACCCCTGCTACCTCTATGGGTAAAAACGCACAGATTTTCTTATTAGAAGCTACTTATCACGACTACTAAACACCTGAAAATACCCTAGCCATAGACAATGCTAAGAATTGCCTCTGCTAAAACTCACATAGAGACAATTATCAGTAAATGATCAGCATTGTCTACTACATGGGAGATTTTGATTGGATTTTTTCTGACCCACAAAATTGTCATACAACAGCATGCAGATTTTGTGGGATGCTACAAAATCTGATCCACCCTGTAATATAAGTCAGATCAGATAGCCAGGTAGTGTGTTTTGTTTATGCATCTACATCCAAAAGTCAATGTATGTCAATGAGAAGAAATGTCTTTAAGACACCATAATTCTTGAACAATGCAGACGCAGCATGCAGCGTTTCCTAGTGATGGACATATTACATTGGATGCAAAAGTTCCACACACACATGAGATTTTGTATCAGTCCCATTGTATTTTCACCTGTGCAACTACATGCAACTTGAAGGATGCTATCTGTCAATCCAACACCAACCATCAAATCTCCCTATGCTGGCTTTCCAATTGTAGAGCTGTGAGGGTCAGCAGCAGCAGAAGAACGGTGGGAGAGAGAGGATGAGAAAGAGTTGTTGAGTGGAGTGGGTGTTGTGTCTGAGGTACCAGGTGCTGGAGAGAAGAGGGGGTTGGACTTTGGGTGAGGACTTGCCTTGGATGCCCTTCAGTATTAGCCCAGCTCTGCTTTTTAAAATTATTACAAAAAAACAAGAGGCATAACTGATTGGACCCAACTTTTAAGGACACGAAATAGACATTTACTAAGGAGTGGCAATATGACAAACCCAAGTGAATTCAATTGCTAAAACTTTTTCTCAGGCCAGTGGTCTTTTAAAGAAAAAAAATCTCTGGCCTGGGGAAAAACTCAGGAGAGAGCTGGACCACAATTGTCTTTACATTTTCCAGCAATCACTGTCAGGCTCAAGCTTGCTCAGGGTGATAACATTTTCTAAATTTGCTCTACTGTTTAGACTCATGCATGCATAGTAGAGTAAATTTAGAAAATGTTATCACCCTGAGCATGCTTGAGTCTGAAAGTGATTTTTGTACACCTGGAAAAAGGTAAGTAAGATGGTGGTGTTGTGCTGCCTTTTTTCATCTGAACCGGTGCATTTATTTTTCGCTAAAAACAGCACTGGGCTGGGGAAAAAACTTGAAGGGGAAGTGATTTAATTTAATGGGGGTTGCCTAACATATTGGCACCTCCACTAAATTTGTCTTTCCTTGTCCTTTAAGATAAGGACAGTTTTGTTGCACTTAAATTGTACAGTACTAGAATTATGTAGTATGTAGTAGTGTGTACTAGTAAGAGCTGAAATTACCAAACTGGGCATATGGTAGCTCACATTGTACAGTGTAGCATTGAATACAACACTGCTTGTTCATAATGGGCAGGGATATATTTTTGTCTGGTGCATGGTAGCCAGACTGGGGGAAGAGGGAATGTCTCATTGAGACTTAAGGAGCCTGCTCCTGCACTTCTTCCACCATTAAGAATCCCTTCAGACACTTGTGTTGTCCCTACCAAAAATGTTGCCCGCCGTTGAGTTAAAGAAAAAGGAATGCTACTGAGGCATTTTATTGCCACAATAGTGGCTACAACACATTTTTTATTCTGCAGAATGCTTTACCATACCTGAGTAAACAGCCATAGAAGTTCTTTCTGTTTGTAAAAAAAAGCAGCTGCCATTTTTGCTTGTTCTGACTTCACGTCTGCCTGCATTTCTGCACTCTGTGCTCAGATTACTGCAGAAAGGGGATAGAGGAGGCGAAAAGGGAGGGGAGGAAGAAGAGGAGCAAACTGAGCAGGCTCCTGCCATGCTCTGAAGGAATTTGCTAAGAGAAGGAAACCTGACACAGAAGATCATGTACACAAAATAAAAAGAAATAAATGTGGTGTTACTTTTCAGCAGTTCTTTGAGCGTAACTGAGTGTATTTACATAGACCTTTCTAATAAAGCTTACTTAGTGTTTACCTTTCCTTCTCGTTTAAAGGGCCCCATCTTCCTTGGATGGTGGTGTATACCTTCCTGGGAATTTTATATTTATACCGACCCAGAGATCTTGGAAAATATGAAACTTTAGCACTGTGGCAATTGGGACAATTTGTCCACCACTGCTCTTCAATACAATGGCAACATGTCGAGACTGAGATTTAAAAGACCCTGACATTTCAAGTATATAGAGGCCCAACCTGCCCCCCACAGGTTAAATTAATAGTGACTGGTATCTTACAGCAGCCCCTCTGGCATTTGCCAGAATCTACAGCCTGGGTGGTAGTCAAAACACATCTCTCCATCTTAATACCTGGGTATTGAGTGGTGACAGGCAGAAAAAAACAGACTTTAGCCAGTACTTTGGCACAGACGCCTGTCTGTCACATCTCCTTTTCTGTCTGCCAGGGCACTTGTCATTATATAACATTTGGAGTGGTGTCAGGGGGGACAGAGGGGTTTTGTCTGCTCGTGTCTGCCTTGTGTGCCATAGCCTTTAAGTTTATGTAACACAAGAAGTAGGTCTGTAGCTGATACTGGTAACATGTTAGAAATAGGATCATTTTGTTGCATGAAGTAGCATGAATCCGCTACTAATCTTCTTGTGTGACAATTGAACTGAACAGCTTTTCTGCTAATGGATAGGATATCAGCAGATGTGAGAGTTGCATAGTAAATTTGGTTAAAAAAAAGTTAAAACCCCTCCAAATGACCACTGGTGTATACACTTGCCAATAAAGACCTATCATGTATACACTCATGTATGCCAACTCTTGTTAAAGGACAAGGCAACTCAAAATATATTTTTTTGCCTAATAAAAGAAACCTAAATTCTAAGCAGCTTTGCAATATACATTTATTGCAAGTTTGTAATGGTTTCACTTTCTTTAGTGCACATTTTGCTTGACGTACACATTCCACTCTTCCTACACACATCAGCTTGCACTCTATACAGAAGCTGCAGTGTCTGAACAATTATCAGACTTTCCTTAGAGGCTTCTAACCATTGTTTCATTGAGGTCTGGCATAGTGCCAAGAGACTGGCGAATTGCTAATGTGGTGCAGTCATTCAAAAAGCGATCCTGTTCTCAGCCTAAAAACTATAGGCCTGTTAGTCTGACATCAGTGGTAGGAAAGCTTTTGGAAGGAGTAATAAGGGATCGGATACTTGGATGCATTGCAAATCACAGTACTATGGTATCTTGCCAGACTAATTTAATTGCCTTTTATGAGGAGGTGAACAGGAACCTTGACTGTGGGATGCCAGTGGATATTATCTGATTAG
This sequence comes from Xenopus tropicalis, assembly GCF_000004195.4. Taxonomy (NCBI): domain Eukaryota; kingdom Metazoa; phylum Chordata; class Amphibia; order Anura; family Pipidae; genus Xenopus; species Xenopus tropicalis. The sequence continues at coordinate 105,852,379 of NC_030677.2, forward strand.
ATTTTTTGGAATTTGATACAGTACCGCAATATAAGTTAATAATAAAATTGAGGGATATTGGCCTGGAATGTAATATTTGTACTTGGACAGAGAATTGGCTGAAGGATAGATTACAAAGACTGGTGGTAAATGGAGCATTTTCTAATTGGACCAGTGTTGTTAGTGGAGTCCTTGGTCCTTTGGTTTTTAACTTGTTTATAAATAATGTGGAGGAGGGCATTAAAAGTACTGTTTCTGCTGATGATACTAAATTGTGCAAAACTATAAGTTCCATGCAGGGTAGGGCCACTGGGCATCAAAATGGAAAATGAGGTTCAGTGTTGAAAAGTGCAAAGTTATACACTTTGGTAGAAATAATATAAATGTTAGTTATACACTAAGGGGCTCATTTACTAATCTACGAATGTCCGAAAAGTGTCCGAATGCGTTTTTTTCGTAATGATCGGTATTTTGCGATTTTTTTCGTAAATTGTCGTGAGTTTTTCGTAGCCGTTACGACTTTTTCGTAAATTGTCGCAACTTTTTTGTAGCGTTACAACTTGCGCGAATTGTCGCAACTTTTTCGTAGCCGACGCACCGAGTACAAAAGTTTCGGATTCATTCAAGCTTCAGTATCGTGACTTTCCTTGGGCCAGGTTGGAGCTGCAGAGTGCCAAGTTTTGCCTGCCGTTTACGAGCGCTCAATACGAAAAAGTCGCGACAATATACAAGCAAATCGTAACGGCTACGAAAAAGTTGCGTCAATTCGCGCAAGTCGTAACGGCTACAAAAAAGTCGCGACAATTTACGAAAAAGTCGTAACAGCGACTAAAAAAATCGCAAAAAATACAAAAAAGTCGCAAAATGTTCGTTTCCAATCCGAATTTTTCCCATTCGGATTCGTGGATTAGTAAATCAGCCCCTTAATGTGAGGCCTTACCAGAGACCTATAAAGAAGCAAAATTATGTTTTCATTACTTAAAATAATACCCTTTTTTATGCAGTCAAGCCAGTATTTTATTTGCTTTAGTAGCCACAGAATGAAACTGCCTGGAATTAGACAACTTGTTATCTACAAAAATCCCCAGATTCTTCTCAATTAAGGATCAACCCCAACACACTAACATTAAGGGGCACATTTACTAATCCACGAATCCGAATGGGAAAAATTCGGATTGGAAACGAACATTTTGCGACTTTTTCGTATTTTTTGCAATTTTTTCGTCGCCATTACGACTTTTTCGTAAATTGTCGTGACTTTTTCGTAGCCGTTACGATTTGCTCATATATTGTTGCGACTTTTTCGTATTGAGCGCTCGTAAACGGCGGGCAAAACTTTCAGACTTTGCATGATTTTGGAAGCCTCCCATAGGACTCAATGGCACTCTGCAGCTCCAACCTGGCCCAAGGAAAGTCAAGATACTGAAGCTTGAATGAATCCGAAACTTTCATACTCAGCGGGATGGCTACGAAAAAGTCACGACAATTCGCGCAAGTCGTAACGCTACGAAAAAATCGCGACAATTTACTAAAAAATCGCAAAATACCAATCATTACGAAAAAAACGCATTCGGACGCTTTTCGGACGTTCGTGGATTAGTAAATGTGCCCCTAAGTGTACAGTGCAGTTTTGGGCGTCAGTGTTTAAGAAGGATATTAATGAGCTGGAGAGAGTGCATTAGAGGGGATTATAGACAGATTGGGGTGTTATTTTTTCTGCATGTGATCAATTTTAACATGTTCATGTGCCAGATTATTTCAAGGAATTTTTGGCACTCGCCTTGTACGTGCTACACAAAAGACCAACCAACAGTTAGCTAGGTTTTACTAGAACAAAAGGTTGAACTTTGTGTGTGTTTTTTTCCACCACAATTACTATGATACAGACTTACACATTATTTTACTGAAAAGCAGGGGTGTATCTATAGAGGAAACAGACCCTGCAACTGCTGGGGGCCAAGAAACTATAGAGGGACCAGCACAAGTTTGACTGATAAGCATCTGCAATATATGTTAGGGAAAATGTTGTGCTGATGGTGCCGTGGGGCTTAATACCTAGTCATTCTTCTGCCGAAAGTCTCACATAGGATACAGCTCATATAATTAAGTTGTTTACAGTACAGTTGATGTTACTTTATAATATGTATTTCATATTTAATGTCAATTTATTGTTTTTTTTTAATTAACTGGTGGTCAGTGGAGCTTGTCCTAAATTTAAACCTGTCAAGCTTCTTGGCGTTATCGTTGCTTGACAGTAAGTTACGTGAGTTTTCATGTAAGTCACAATTACAAACTGTACATATATTTTTGCTACTGGCTGGGCCCCCCCTTGGATCAAAATTTTACTGGGCCACTGACAACAGTATCCCCTGTACCCTCACTGATGGCAGCCCTGACAATAGGTATTAAGATCTTAAATCTATATTGTCATGGATAAATAACACACAAGGGGCCTGATTCACTAAAGGGCGATAAAAATTATCGCACGCTTTTTCGCGTTAAAAAACGCAAAATAATTTGCGCGCGATTCACCATAGTATTATCGCGTGCGAAAAATCGACATTTTCGCATGCGGTATTTCTCGCACTAGTTTTACCGTTTTGCGTTAATTTCCGCGCTGAAAAGAATATGATCGCATGATTCACTATAACTTTTGCGCGCTAAATATCGCATTCGGCTATGCGAAAATTAACACCTACTACAGGCAGGCGAAAAATTATACAAAAGTACAGTAAATGATTTTTTGCAATAAAATATGGACTTACAGTGTTATTTATTCAAGTCTGTGTTTCCCCTAGAGTGACGCAGCCGCCAGTTTGCAGCGAAATGTTCATTTTTAATACAGTAATTTTCTGCAAGTATTGGCGTGTATGGCTAACATGGCGTGCGTTCATTTGCGCGACTATTTATATTTGGCTACAAGTGATGAAATGTTTCGCCAGGCATGGATTCGCAGCGAATTTTTGGACGTGTGTTGAATTTTTTTCGCGGCGGATTTTTTCATGCGTTTCTCAAAACAATCTGCCAATGGCAAAACGCATGAAAAAATTCACCGCACATCCAAAAAGTGTCAAAAAATAATAGTCACAGCTACAATTTTTTTGCCCGCACAACATTTTTGCCGTTTCGTGGATCTTTCGAAAGATTTGCTAATTTTTCACTAAAGATAACCAGAACACATTTGCTCATCACTAGTGGCTACTATTTATAAGCATCTACTATTTATATGATACCATTTATATGCTATCATTCATATGCGGCGATTATTCGCGTATTAGCGCATGTACCGGCAAATACCGCATTAAAATAGCCTTTCGCGAGTTAAATAACGCATGCAATATCGCGCGTAAAAAAGCGCGAGTATGCTTATAGTGAATCGTGCGAAAAATCGCCAAAATTAAGCCGCGGTAAAAATTTTAGTGCACAATAAAAATAGTGCACGTTTTATCGCCCTTTAGTGAATCAGGCCCAAGAGGGTTGATTCACTAACGTGCGATAACGCTTATCGCATGCTTTTTTGCATTAAAATTGACATAAAAAACGCGCGATTCGCTAAAGTATTTTCGCATGCGTTAAGTTGCATATCACGTGTGTTAAATAGCGCGCAACCGAATGCGTTAATTTTAGCGCATTGCGTTAATTTTCGTGCAGAAATAATACTAACGCATGATTCACAAACACTTGGACGCGCTAAATATCGCATTAGTCTATGCGAAAATTAACACCTACTTGGGGCAGGCAGTAATTATAGAAAAGTACAGTTCATGAGCTTTTGGCAACACAGTATGGACTTTGCAGTGTGATTTATTCAAGTATGTGTTGGCCCTAGAGTGATGTAGCCTCCAGTTTGCAGGGAAATGGTAATTTTCAAAAAAATAATTTCATGAACGTAATGGTGTGTATGGCTAATATGGCATGCGCGCGGTAAGTAGCGCACGTGTGACAAGTAGCGTGCTGCGTTAATTAGCGCGCGTTGCGTCAAATACCACACGAAAATAGTCTTTGCGACTTAAATAACGCAAACAGCATCACGTCTAAATTAACGCAAATTTCCTTTTAGTGAATCGTGCGTTAAGACGCGAAAAATAAGATAACATTTTTAACGCATGCTATAAATAGTGCTTGTTTTATCGCACTTTAGTGAATCAACCCTACGGTGCTAAAAGTTATAAGATTAGTGTGTAAACTTGGCAGAAGAGGTGATTTTTTAAGGGAACATTTGAAATTCTGCACATAAGGGGATTATTTGTGGCAATGAATTCCATAGGCAGGGACCTATGGAAATGTGCAAGTTTGCAAATGAGGAGATTGCTAGGAAGAAGGAAATCTAAAGTCACTGGAGGAACTAAGTAGTTGAATTGGAAAGTACCTGGAGATAAGGTTTTAAATGTAACGTACATTGTAAGTTTTGTATTCGTTGTGAGAAATGATGGATATTTCAGAATCAAATATAACTTCAAGTCAGGGAACCTGTGTACTGGCATGAAAGATAGTGTTGTATACAAGGTAGGGGTAGGTTATGTGTTTGTATGTGGGAGGAAATAAGATCAGTCTTTCTTTTTGCCTCAGTCTAGTTTTGAAAAGAAAGAATGTCATTATCATTAACATGGAAGCTAAAGAAGCTAATGATTTGTTTAGTGCAGTTTCAGTTAAATAAAGTGGGTAAAAACCAAACTGAAGTTAGTCAAGTAGAGACTAAAGCTGGTCATATACGTTCAGATTTTAATGTTGTACAACAAACATTCAGATATTGATTGTACTTTTAATGCAAAGATCTAAAACTAACATTTAGTTTTAAATTGTAGACTTAAACTCCTGAATTAAACTTTCGTCCTGAGAATGATGGTCTTGCTTAAATGTATAGTGCATGTTTATATGAACAAACAAACAAATGTGCTACAATTGATTGTGTGCACAAAGCTTCATCAGTTTCTATTTTGAAAAACAGATTTTGTTTTCTGTTTTAAAGAAGTCCAGTATATATGAATGATAAATGCAGAGCAGCACTTGCAATAGTATTGGCAACAGCACATCAGGAAAAGAAGAAGAAAAGAAAGCATTCTTGTTGGAGTATGCAATGGCTTTTAAAGCATGAAACTGACAAACTTACATAAAGTTCCTCTGTAGGTGTGTGCATTTTGTTTATATGTCATAGGTCACCCATTAATATGGTCAGATACACAATACATTCAAAGGTATTATGGTTATCAGACAGAATTTTCTAACTTGTCTGATTGACTAAATGACCACTTGCCTTGGCCCGAAAATTGTCGGGATGATTATTCAGAGCCCATGCATGTTCCAAAAATCATACAAAATTGTAGCATGTACGATCAGCTTTAGTAGAAAAAAATAGATCAAAGGCTATATACAGCACTTTCTAAAGATTTCAAATATTATGTAGTGTGAGAGAAGGTAACTGGAACTAGGATCCATTTTTTGCTGCAGTGTGCATTGTGTAAGTAGCTGCAGACTTCTGTGCCCCAAAAAGACCAGCGACTCACACTATGACAGCGCTAACTGGGCTGGTCAGGGCTGTGTTAGTAAAGATTGGGGAAGGCAGGTTTTCCGCCTTCCTGCCCCCTACCTTGCACGTCATTAAGACACACAAAGTACATAGTGGCAGGAGGTGCAGTCTGCATTGAGGCTCTTTCCTTACCATCTGCCCTTAGGTGATTTTTGATCTGGTGCTTAGGGCAAACCAGAGGTGCAAGTGCTCTGTAAATTAGCACTAAGGGGTGTATATCTTGTGACCCTAAGCACTTCTACACTTGTGTCCCTGAGTTTAGGTAATAACCCATAGTGAGTCAGGTTTGCTTGCCAGGATTGAGGTTTGAATTGTGGTGAATAGTGAGAGATGCCATTTTGTGAGCTGGATAGTATTCTTTTATAATGTTTTAACAGCTGTACATAGGCAAGACTGACTTTATAAATATATATAAAGGATTTGGATCACCAGACCTTATGTATACCAAGAACCATTAAAGCATTAAATAAAGAGGATTGTTTTGCCACCAATATGGATTCAAGCAGTTTAGTTACCATCAGGTAAATGGTTCTGTTTTATTACAGATAAAAGGATATTATTTTAAAAAATCTTAATTATTTGCTCAAAATTGACCCTATGTGAGATGGCCTTCAGTAATTTGGAGCTGTCTGGATAATGGGTTTTCAGGGATCCAATACCTGTACTACATCAGATTAACTAAGGCATCCATGGCAAATATACACATTTCACTGAACAGTATAAACTAGGCCTAATGAACCCTCAGAATATGTGTAGGAAGGTGAACTAAAACTCTCAAATACACAGTTTAAAAGAACGAAGGGTTATTGGACCAGAAACACGATTTATTAAACAAGATCTTGAATACTTCCTGAGTATATATAATAATTCTTATACAGTGGCACAACACACACTGGAGTTTATAAGAGTTTACTCACACACCAACCTCAGGTATCTTAGGCTGCCTAAAGTATTGCATACAGTATTCACAGAAACCATACCAACTTAAAGGGGAACTCCGGCTTCCGAACCAAAATTTGTTGAAGAGCCCCACACAAAATAGAAACCCCTAATATACCTATGACTGTAATATGTTACTTCAAAAAGTCTAAATAAATACCATTTGTATATACACTACACCTCTTTAGTGGAACAATAAGTGCTAACCTGTATTTTACCACTCACACAAGACGGTGTTGTTACTAGTCTTGTCTACACCTTGTCCTTTTCCCCAACTTCTTTAAGGGGTTGCATTTCCCTTAGGGCAATAAGGCTTTTTACTAGGACGTTATGCTCCAGGCTTCTTTACAACTCACTTTACCACTGGGCAAAAGAGAACACATCCTTTCCTAAGGGGATAGGTTAGCTAACCTGAACTAACAGCTTCTTAAGCTAGTAGAGGGAGTTAGCCCCATGGGTCCCCTACAGGACCATCTGAAAGAGAGGTGGCATTGTTTGGTTTTCTTAATGCTTATTAGATCGACTCTCTTGCTATATAAGTCTTGCTGAAGGCTACATACAAAGCCAATAGCCCAGTACTAACTGAGGACTTTTCTAGATAAGCCAAATTGCTAAAGAAAGCAAAACTCCAGCACTTTGTGACATTGTTTAGTATCTCTATAATAAAGCTGGTATGCAAAACGTTGTGCTTTATGTTTAAACCCCTTCTGCTATGGTTTGTTTGATCTTCGGCAGTACAGCTAAAGACCACTGACGCTCATTTTGTTTAGGGCAGTGCTGTCCAACTGGCGGCCCGCGGGCCGCATGCGGCCCGCGACCCCCCTCTGTGTGGCCCCCCAACTGTCTGGCTGCTTTGATGGCTTACTCTTGTGTAAGCTTTAAATGGTATCAGTACTGTGATTAACTGCCCCCCCTGCATGGTTCTCACCTCAGATTTAGGCTGTAATCAGGCTGTATTGTTTAAAAATGTAATCCCCTGTGTTGTTCACACCTTTTAATCTCTGCATTGTTCACCCCCTGCAGTGTTCACACCTCAGGCTCAGGCTGTGATCACCCCCATTGTTCCCCTGTTCCCACCTCAGGAGCAGTAGAAACCCACAAATAATCCCTGCATACTACAATATACTACATATACTGAGGTGGTACTGCAATTAAAACGTTTTTAAATATATAGTTATTGTGCAGACTGTAGGAGCAGTGCCAGCATTGTGTCACTGTAGGCTGCCTGTGTGTGCCATACACACAGGCAGCATACGGCAAGCAGAGTATGGCACAAACAGGCAGGGTAAGGAAGGCAGAGTATGGCACACACAGGCAGGGTAGGGCAGGCAGAGTATGGCACACACAGGCAGGGTAGGGAAGGCAGAGTATGGCACACACAGGCGGGGTAGGGCAGGCAGAGTATGGCACACACAGGCCAAGTATGGCACAAACCAGCCAAGAATGGCACACACAGTGAAAGTATGGCACGCAGGCAAGGTAGGGCAGGCAGAGTATGGCACACACAGGCAGGGTAGGGAAGGCAGAGTATGGCACACACAAAGGCAGGGTAGGGCAGGCAGAGTATGGCACACAGACAGGCAGAGTATAGCAGGTTTTTGCTGTACTACAACCAATAATATGGGCATGGTCATGTGATAACATGGGTGTGGTTTCAAGTGGGTGCGGTTTCAAAAAGGGGAGTGGTCAAAACTGGCTTCCATTATCGGCCCTCCACCACGTATGTTGGAAAAATTCCGGCCCTCGGTACAACAGAAGTTGGACAGCACTGGTTTAGGGGATTGCATTATCAGTGCTCACCCATTCTTTCCTAGCTTTTCTGTGGTTTAATCACCTTTCTTAAGTTCAAGGTTGGATGCCACAGGGCCAAAAGGTATTTTTGAGTGAGTTAGGAATACCAGTGGTTGTATATCGATTTATTTTGACTGGTTACTTAACAATGGATCTGGAATATAGACAAGTCTGTGCGATTTTTGGGAGCCCAGCCCCCCAGTAGGGGTGGATAAGTTGCTGGCATCAGGGATGAGTAGTCTTTCTGACTTCATATGAAAAATTGTACTTTATTTGTGTTCTTAACATATTATTAAGGATGAATCAGTATCTGACAGATCCACATGTGCTAACAGAGGGTCTGGCATTGAGGGCTCACTCATAAAGTCCAAGGTACCAGGGCCAAATGAGTCAGCCGTAAGCAGCTGCGTGTTATTTCTGTTGTCAACAGCTATAAATTCAAGTCAAATTTGTGATTCTTGCCAGACGGGTGTAACTAGAAACGAAAAACATGGGTCAAGATGGAAGACTCACCCACTTTTCCTTATCATCCAGCTGTTCCCATATCTGATAGGTCCCACTCCTTATTGCTTCTCAAACTATATGCAGTGACTGTACTGCTGATCTATTACATATACCTTGTTGTTTATATTCCTTAAAGGTTAAAAATACTTATATTTTAAGATATATTTTAATATTAAGAAGATTTTAAAGATATCTAATAAACCCATTTAAGTATGCAACTAAGTCACTGTACAATTTATAAGTAGTGACTGGATGCAGCTGAAAGATAGATACAGAGAAACCACTTGTCTCCATTTTTTACCAATTGACTGGAACTTTGGTGTGCAAACTGGAGAGACTTGAGCACGGTTACCTGATATATTGTATGAGGCTGATTTGGTATGGACTGATATGTTTGTGAGTGTGATTTTTACTATTTATTAAACTTGGTTTTAATTTCTACACATAGCAGTGATAGTAGGGCCAGTCTTATAAATGGCGGGGCCCAACTGGGACCATTTTGTCAGGGCCCCGTACACAAGGATTCCAGGGCCGGGTGGGCAAATAGTCCCTGCCTTTCGCTCTCTCCATGTAACCCTTCCTTATCACTTCTCTTTCTCTTGTTCCAATGGCCCCTAACATTTCGTGGCACAATGTGACCCCCAAGTACTGGACACACCAAGCATACTATATACAGTTAGTGGAATTGTGCTGTCTATGAAAGCTGAAAGCAACTGTCACAGGAAAAATACATTTCTTATCACTGGCAGTAAATTGCAACATTTTTACGCAATTTTCAGAAATCAAGTTTAGGAAAGCTTTGTAGTATGGTATATAAAGACATCTTTAGCTGAATGTGTCCTGAGTATGTTTTATCCTGCCCAGTACTTTGCACCATACTGCTGGTCTTTGCATTCAAAGACCTGAAATTCTTCCCATACATACAGCACTGCTGTATTCCTGAGAGGAGGGATGAATGAGGCATGTAGGCTCCCCCTCCACCTAACTTTCTCATAATTTTGATGGGCAAATGAGGTGCACAGTGCCCTATTCTTAATGCCTACACTATCACAGAAAAAAATCAGTGTCTTATTTCTGCCAATAAAAAGTCAATTAAAGGACAAGGAAAGGTTAATATAAATTAAAAGTAAGTCTAAAGGCATTCTTTTTAAGTATTTATTGCATATATAAATTCCCAGATCCCTGCTTGCTTCTCTGAGATATGGTGCTGGCAGCCTACAGCAGTGTGAAGACTACAGTGACATCACTGAAATCTCTCTCCCCTTCCCGTAGGCTGCCGGCAGCGTTCAGTAGCAATGCACATGTGTGTAACTTGATCCTGTCTCCTGTTCTGAGCTACACATGCCCACCAGCCAATCAGAAACGAATCTGCCGGGGGGGGGGGGGGGAATGAAACACATGACAGTATGAAGCAAGGAGGGAAAGAAAGGGAGAATACCTTTTTAAAGATGGCTGCCTGTTCTAGAAAACAGATAGAAAATGGGAAGTAAGTGTGACTGAGTAAATATTTGATTAGATGAGCCAAAAGTGTGGCGTTTTTACTAAACAATAGGAGGACTATTGGGCAGTATGCTTTTTAAATTTTGACTTGCATTCTCCTTTAAAGGAGAAGGAAAGGCTAAGTCACTTGGGGGTGCCAAAATGTTAGGCACCCCCTAGTGACTTTAACCACTTACCTTTTACCCCAGGCTAGTGCCCCTGTTAGGAGAAAACAGCACCGGCCCGGGGTACCTGCAAGAGTGCTTCCTCTTCCTGCTTCATGCTTGCGCATGCGCAGTAGAGTGAAAAGCTGAACTTTAACAAAGAAGTCGGCTTTTCACTCTACTGCACATGCGCCGGCTCAGGGATTTTGCCTGCAGAAGAAACACGGAAGAAGGAAGTGCTTGCTACAGGTACCCCGGGCTGGTGCGGTTTTCTCCCAACAGGGGCACCAGCCCGGGGTAAAAGGTAAGCGATTAAAGTCACTTGGGAGTGCCTAACATTTTGGCCTTTCCTTCTCCTTTAATACACATTCCTGATGATTGTGATATTACTTAGGGAAATAATTTAGTTCAAAGGTTCATTGCCCTTAAGTATTCTAAAGTGAGGGCTGAATGTTAATGTAGGACTTCAGCACTTTTGGAAAAGAGCCCCTTCTCATGACATTAAGGGGCCCATTCATTAAAGCATGAATTTTCACTACTAAAAAGCATGACTGCCACTGTCCAGCAGTGCTGTATTTCTGAGAGGAGGGATGAAGGAGGCATGTAGGCTTCCCCTCCACCCAACTTTCTAAAAATTTAGATGGGCAAATGAGGTGCACTGATGGCTCAGTGTGCCCTATTTTTAACACCTACCCTATGGCGCACAGTAGGGCAGTAATCAGTGCCCTGAGATCACAGGATTTTTTTTAAACATTTTTCAGAGATTTTAATAACAAGGAAAGACTACAATGGCTTGCTAAAAGTCTAGGGAAAATACTACAATTTTTCTTTGTGAAAAAGAAAAACCCACTTTAGCAAATGGGCCCCTTAGTATGAGTTGGCTGGTGTGTTTGTGTGTGAGTTGGCACTGTATTGTGCCGTAAATGGAGTGGGGGCAGGGCTGGTCTTATAATCAGCAGGGGCCCCCCACACAAGATGTTGCCATCTGGTGCAGAATTCCAGGGCTGGGTGGGCAAATAGTCCCTGCCTCTCACTCTCTCCTTGTAACTGATTATGTAACCCTGCCTTATCACCTCTCTTTCTCTTTCATGGCACAATGTGGCCCCCAAGAACTGGGCGCTGACACACCAAGCATACTATATACAGTGTGATTACTGGCCCCTCAAACACACTCTAAACAGTGCATACCCTGGCATTGCATATGAATGCAGTGCCCACTTTAGGCCACTTTATCAGGCAATTGTTGATGGGGGTGGGCTGGACAGCTTTATGTGCTTATTCCTGCTTTTGTGGGCCACCATGCATGCAGGGCCCTATTGGGCCCAATAGGTCCAATTGGCCTAAGGCCAGCCCTGGGTGATACATTGTTTTGTTGGGTTATTGCTCCTGGATATATTAACTCAGTCAATTCTCTTTATCTGTCATTAAACAAAAGGACTCACCAAACAGTCTCCAGATTCTGCAGTCCTGAGCCGATAGCTTGGGAAGAAATCCAGCATTTCTGAAAGTAGATGCACTCAACCAGACCACCAGCAACCAGCATCAGATTAAAACGACAATCTTTATTGGAACATAACTAAAAACTAAGTTTGTGTGCACTATTTAAAAAAAAAAAAAAATGACAAAAATCATCATATTATGATATCTTTACTACCCAGAATGAAGTAGCTTTTCATTAAATTACAACATAATTGTACTTGCTGAAAGTTGGCACAGATTTTGTGTGTACCACTAGACATAAGCTTGTAAAACATGTGACAATATGGGCTAGGACATGAATGTTTGAATTGTAAGTAGGACATGGGTATTTAAATTTTGGGCAGGACATGGATGTTTGAATTGCGCACAGATTTGGAACTATTTGGAAGCTAATGCAGATAAGTCTTGCTGTCAGCACACATTTTTTTCTTGGCTATAACTGGAACTGTAGTTGGATGGTGGATATAATACTGTTTTAATATCTGTAATTTTTTCTTAAGGTGGGATAAGGGAGTCTGAACAAAAGTGTTATTGTAAATATAGTCTGGAATCCAGAACATGTGAAATGACATATAAACACACATACTGCTGTTAGCTACATAAATTCTTATAATAATCTGTGAGTGTGTGTTAGTAAATAATCTAGACAGGTACTACCATACCAAAGATGTGAGTTGCTTCTTTGTTCAGACAGGTTTTGGTTGTACCCTTTGTTTATATGACAGTAACTGTCCTGTTGTCTTAAAGTGCATGGCCCATCGAATGACAGATCTTTTCCAGAAATTCTATTTCAAAATTAACAGTCTTAATATTAAAGGGGTAGTTTACCTTTAAGTTGTTTTGAATATGTTGTACAAGGTCCCATTCCTGGCAGCCATTCAATTGTTCTTTATTATTTATTTCTATTGTTTTTGAATGATTTACCTTTCTCTTCTACATCATTTCCGCTTTCAAATAGGGGTCACTGACCCTAACAGCTAAAAAAAACCTATTGCTCTTTGAGCTTACAATTGTATTATTATTGTTACTTTTCCTTATCTTTCTATTTAGCCCCCTATTTGTATTCCATTCAAACCCCTGCCTGGTTGCTAAGGTAAACAAGACCTTAACAATAAGATAGCTGCTGAAATTCCAAACTGGAGAGCTGCTGAACAAAAAGCTAAAAAACTGAAAAATCACAAATAATAAAAAATTGTAATTTATAAAATTATAATTTTATCTTTTCTATATACTGATCTCATTTTGATTACCTTTCATCGGGTATACAACGATATCTTGGCTTACCCCCCCCCCTAAATTATGCTTCTTTGCATATTTTAATTAGGATTTGGATTGCCCAAATTTTGTCATGATTAGACCTGATACTGCTTCATGTGTGGGTCCAACTAGTGGGACTGACCAGTAAAGAATCTTTAAAATGTGATGGGTATCAACAGGGCAGATTTAATGACCCTGGCCTGATTTTGTGGTTATTGTACAAGAATACTCCCTAGGGCCTTCAGTAATTAAGATCTGTTGTCCAGATCTGTCAACCTGACAGCTATGCCACATAGGGGGGCAAGCTATACATAGATATTACCCCTCTTTATATTATTATTATATATGCTGAATGTGTGTAGATGTCCAAGGTCCATTTTCTTATAACAGTACTGCCTGCAGATATAATGTAATAGTCATAAAGAGGCCCATTTATTAACATTCTGATTTTAGTGTTTTTTGAAACCACAAAAAATAATTCTTTTCACTAAAACCTTAAATGCCTAGTAATTTATTAAAACAGCGAATATAAAACCCATGATTTAAAAAACCCATGAGAAAAATCTGAATAAGAATACAAGTGTTTTGTGCGCGAAAAACACGAAAATTACAAATTAAATAAAGATTGCTATTGACTTCTTGCCAGCTTTTAGATGGCAGATTTTTGTATAAGTGTTTTTCGTGCTATTTACTAATACTGTAATAAATTACGAATTTTTCGTGTTTTTGAGTAATTAGTAAAAATATATTCATGACAAAACTAAATAGGAACGTTAGTAAAATGGCCCCATAGAATGCTTTTATGTAACAATATTTTTGAACTTTGTGCATGGTATATTAATGGTATGGGATATTTATACTAGTATTTATGTCCCAGTCGCAATAAAGCCCTGATTTGGCCATTTTGTATTACTCTGTATAGTATGCTGGTTTATACTGGGTTTCTTTCCCTTTTCTTTTATGTAGCATTTTTTCTACCAAGCTAACTCCTTCACAGATGTTATGCCATATGCATATTTTCTACATGGTTTAGGCATAATTACTTTGTGAATAGATTTATAACCATCCAACAGTATTGCAGTCCACCAATATCAATATTTATGAATACATTAGTGACCTTTCTGCTTTTGGAAATTGTATTTATGTTGAAATAGATACAAAGTTTGTTTCGGGTCTATTAACCCATAGCAATTAATCATCTATCGGTTTATTGTAATTATAATAATACAATCTTCCCCTTTATCTTTATTTGCAAAGCTAGGAGTCAGAGGTAGGCAGTAGAAACATTGGCTTAGGGAACAATCATTGTGAACAATCATTGAAAAGGTGACACAAGGGGGCCACAATTGCTGCAAATGTTTATTGCAGTTTTACTGTCTAAATCCAATGAGCGTGCAATAGCTATTCTTGTCTGTTTTTTCCCTTGCTGTATAAATTGGTCTCTGTCTGCCACTGCCTCTGCCAGAGATCAAGAAGTTTTAGGCAGTACCACAAGTTTTAGTACAAGTCCCAGCATGCACTATGCAGTCTATACTTGGAACAGTTACATGCCTCCTACTTTAACCTTAGTATTGCGCAGTACATTCTTTTGCTTGGATTGGATAGACTTGGATGGATTCTAGATCACTTTGTACAAAACATGCCTCTTAATATATAAATATGTATATATGCCACTGTTTGTGCCTTTTAGCTCTGTGCTAACAAATCTCCCTTTTTCACATTACTGTTGTATCTTTATATACACAATTGTGGGGGTCTATTAAAGGAGTGCTTGAGAGAAGGGACCTGCAGTTTTCTGGAAACAGGGTCTTCCTGTAATTTGGGTCACTATAACTAAAGTCTACTAAATATCACTTAAAAATTAAGAAACACTTTATGATTATTTTGATTTAAGTAACTTAGTTGCCATCAAGTACAATGGAAACAAATAATTGTTTTCTTAAAATGAACTGTATGAGAGATGGTCTTTTTTAAATGGTCTATTTTAAAACATTTTGGATAACTGGATTCCAGATAACTGGTTCCCTACCTTTACCAATAGCCTTTCAGGGTACACACTCTGCTTTTGCACTTCAAATATTGCATGCAACACAGCAAAATTCTGTTTCGTATATGCAATTCATAAATATGAGAGATTGGTCAGTATACTAATAATTTTCTAACCCTAAGGTGGTACATGCTGGCTGCTCCAGGGTACAGATTCCACGTGCAGTAGGATGCTGCTTAGCTCAGTGACATGGGACGAGTGCTGTAAGGATGGGCACATAGATACAGCATGGTCCAACTACACTGAACCAATGAATAAGATCAGTCTTCTGGGCTTCCTGGGTCTGGTCTCTTGCCAGCCCTGTCGAGGTAAGGCTTTCTAGAGTATATTAACAAAAGCATAGGTTAGCAGACCATATGAAGCATAGTCCCTTTTCATATTTTGATTGAATGGAAGTTTTTCAGGAGTTAAAGTAACAGTTCACTATACCCAGATTTCTAAGATTTGGATTTTTAGACTCTCTTTTCTTACCATATCCACCCAGACAGTTGTGAAGGGGTGCAGTGCCCCCCTGGAAAGACATGTTTCCTAAAAGACGGGCGTCCACAGTGTGAATGTACACCAGATTGCTCAGGCCTGGAGGCCGATGTGCCAGTTTGTGGTTCTGATGGCCACACATACCAGGATGAGTGTGAACTGGTTACAAAAAAATGCCGGGGGCACCCGGATCTGGAGGTCATGTACTATGGGAAATGCAAAAGTAAGTGAAACTTTTTTGTGCATATATGTGTTTATGTACATACTTGTGTGTCTTCTTGTGTTTATTACTTATATAATGACCATCTTCCAATGTTTTAATTAAAAGAACACATGTACCAAACCAAGACTGTCTCTCTTTAGTCACATTCTATTTTAAAGTAGTAAGATTTTCTCTGTCCTGTCCATGTTTTAACTTTTCCTTTGATTTATTTTAAGACCAAAATGCCATCAGTTGACAGTCAACTCTAATAATTTCTTTTAATGTAATAAGCCAGTTTATCTTTAGAAATTAGATGTTTTATTCTCTATGTTAACATTTCATTAACATTCGTTTATTAACATTTTCTCGCACTTTAACATGAGGGTTCAGTAAAATGCTCATCACACAATAAAACTGAAGGTGTCTAAAAAGGTGGGATAAGAATGAAGCATTATGCTAGCATGTTACTGCTTCTGCTTTTTAGTAGCCATGTTGTATGAAACAAAGAAGGTCTGCATTGGGGAGAGGTTGGCAAAATAAAGCAGAGAAATCAGTTGGAAGTCATAATCATGTATGCAAGAATTATAAAGTCAAAGTTATATCAAGCCATAAAATACTGCCATTAAGTGTGATTATGGCACTATTAACAGTCCTATTAACAATTTAATAGCTTGTAACAGATTAATGCTAACAGCAGTTTTTGAGCAAATGTTGTGGCAATAACTCAGCTATTATTTCATAGGCAAACGATACCCTAAATATTTCAGGTCTCTATAACATAAACCACCACGATTCAAAGCACTTTTTTATTTCAATAAGTTACATTAAAATTGTGTGCATATCAGGTTGCTTTCATTACTGATATAAAAGAAAAGGTTTTTTCAAAATGTAAATGTGAAAATGGGTTTAATGATACTTAATGATACTTTCGAAAATAAACTGTCAGCTTTCTTCTTGCTAACAACTACCTTTTTTGATTTAAATTCAAAGATCTGTTTTTCTTCTCTGTTACTTATTACCCTTCAAATAGATTTGGCAAGTGCCTCCTTCCGTCTGCTTCAGTTTGTCTTAATGCTGTAGTAAAGTTCTACTTCATTTGGTGTGCTCTCTAAGTAAACAAATTAGCATACTAACCCAAGATGATCCAAAAACATGCGTGAGAGTCACTAATAAACACAGAGAAGAATAAAAACATTTAAAAATATAATGCATGCAGAATGCTGTAATAATACAAAGTTATGCCATTAGGGCGTGGCCAGAATGGTTCCAACACTCTACTTGCATTAGCATAAAATAACTGGTTTAGATTCACACCAACTGTTAGAGAATAACAGAATGCAGAGCATGATTTGCAGAATGGAAGTACAAACAATTAAAAAAAATTATTTCTGTTATTTTTTTATATAGCTCTAAAACTTTTCCACAGTGCTTTAGGGTCACCCTGTCACTATTAAACTTATTTAGGACTTCAGGTAGGTGGATTATGGATTTCCATTTGGTAGCTAGAGCCAGTCCGGCTGCAGTAAGGACATGATTTCCTAAGATCTGAAACTGTTTGGGAAGCTCAGGAAACTGCCTGCACAGCAGAAAGTGAGTGGACTTTTAGGTAAGGGAAGGGTTGTTAATGTAGTTAGTAGTTGCGCTATCTCATTCCAGAAGTGCTGTATCTTAGGGCAAGTCCAGGAAATATGAAGGAGAGATCCCACTTCTCCACATTCTCTCCAGCAAGTTTTAGGGTGGTCTGGAAATAATGTATGTAGTTTGTTGGTTGTGTGGTACCAAAACGTGTACTTTATAGATATTTTCCTTATGCTTGATGCTGGTGACTGTTTTTTTTAGTGTTGGCCCAAATTGAGGTCCAGTCTTCTTCAGTAAGTTGTGATTGCATCCCATTTGGCCATGTATGTTTTGCCAGAGTGTTTGCTGGTGGATCATTTAAGAGTTTATAGATCTTCGATTTTAGGCCTTTCTATGGCAAGCCCCATAAGGCATTGGTAGAGGAGAGAAAAATTTAGCTTTTTGGATGTATGGTTGAAGAAAGTGCTGAAGATTCTTTATGCTTTTTAATTAAGACTGATATAATGCAAATAATAGTTATGAACTATAATGCAAAGGTAACATAGAGAAAAATGGTACATAAAGCAAATGGAACTAATAGGAGAGAGAAAGATAAACTATTATGAGTTATCTAACAACATGCAATGGGATTTAATATTATGCAAGGATCTGTTTCCCTAGCAAAGTGACAATGGCAGGGGATGTGTGCTTTCCTCCAAGTTTGTTATTTTTGAGTTTTCTCCTTTTTCTTGGAAAGTGAAAAGAAAGAAACACATTTTGTATTCTTAAGATAAGCAGCAGAAATCGGTGTAAACACTTGGCAGCAGGAGAAGGAACAGTCCGTCCGTTCAAACACATGTCTCGAATCTTCCCAGTTCCCTCAGCTTAAAGAAACACACTGACTGCATTCAATCTCAGCTGGGGGAAGAGGTTTGGGGCTTATTCTATATAGCCTCAGCAAGGAGATGCACAGTGCAGTATGGAAAGAGGACTGGACACAGTTCTATACAGATGGTCATAGCACTGTAAGGTTTTGTTTCTGCACCTGCAGGACAGAGAAAACATTTGCCTTGGTTCCCCATCTTCAGTGGCAGCCATTTGTTTAGAAAACATCTTTGGAAAAAAGGCAAACTACATATTATTAATTTATGAAACAACTTTATTTTGCTGTTTTTGTCAGAGATATCCAAGAAGCAGTCTGATGCCTTCTGTTGATTAACAGGTTGTATTTATTCCAGGTTGGTGGTTTAGCCTTACTGCATGTACCAGAATTTTTTATTTTTTAACAGCCCTGGTAAGATATGGACTAAAAATATTTACTTGTTTAAAAAGATAAAAAATATGCTTGCCCATCTACATTACACGTTAAAACTATATTTAAAGTACTGAATGAAAGAATTAATCTCCCCTCTAGGGACAATTGTTTTCTGTTGGATGTTAAAAATGTAACTTTACAAAGACAACCCAATGGATTTATACATTCAGCACAATAATTACACCCCTATTTTTTCCCTGCTCTTCTAGAATCTTGCTCTAATGTGGTTTGCCCAGGGACTCATTCCTGTGTGGTGGATCAAACAGGGAGCGCCCATTGTGTTGTTTGCCGCTCAACGCCTTGTCCACAGCCACTTGCTTTTGGAAACATGCTGTGTGGGAACAATAATGTCACTTATCCTTCTGCATGCCATCTTCGCAGAGCCACCTGCTATCTGGGAAGGTCTATTGGGGTTCGTCACACAGGCAGTTGTGCAGGTACACAACACTCCTGCCCTACTCACTTCTCCTTATAATGTTTGCCATATGTTCCTTAGTTTGCAGACCTATAGTTTGTCATAGAAAAAAAACTCTGTATATAAGTATAATTTGTAAATAAGGACACCCATGGTTAATATGCTACAACTTCTTCTTTAGTCTCTATGAATCTGTTCATACAAATAATTCCCTCAAGTATTCTACGCCATGCTAGCAATAAGTATAACTGCTGCAGGTCAATTTCAAACTGTATGATGTTAAACTGAACATGTGGTAAAATTACATTGTAGTTGATATTCAATTAATTTACATAATACCTACATACTTCTCAAATGTTTTTAATAAAGGGCAAGTTTTAAATCAGTAAGAAAATGTAATTTTATGGTTTATCACATGAAAACTTCAGATTCAGTTCTTTCAACTTCAGTTTTTCCTATAGAGATAAGCTTTCCACATCAAACTA
Organism: Xenopus tropicalis; assembly: GCF_000004195.4. Classification (NCBI taxonomy): domain Eukaryota; kingdom Metazoa; phylum Chordata; class Amphibia; order Anura; family Pipidae; genus Xenopus; species Xenopus tropicalis. The sequence goes on from NC_030677.2 coordinate 105,871,996, forward strand.
TATCTGTCACATTGTATCCTATTTACAGATATTCCTGAGTTTTCCATGGATCTGGATGACAGCGTGAAGAATTACATCTGACATCACCATGAAACGCCTGGCACATAGGCATTCCATATGTATATTGTACATACAGTGAGGCATATTTATTAACTGGATGTGCTATTTATATATATATCAGACAGGCTCCTTATCCCATGAGCACAGGGGCTCAATGCAAAACTCTTGTGACTATAAAGGTGAGAAAAAAGAAAACCCAACAAATACACTTGGTGCAAGACATGGTAAAACCAGTGCTATTTTTTCTAATGAATTTGCCTCCTGAAGACTTTGCCCTCTTTTGTTATGGTCGTTGAAATGAATATGCTGAACGTTTGCAAGAGGTGAGACAACACTCCAAGAAGCAAAAGCTCGCCCATTCCTTTCCTATTCTATATGTGTTTATTAAGCATAGCTTTTTTAATAGACTGAAAATTATACTAATATTGTAACCCTATATAGGACTGCTGTTTTCATGTGCAGACAGTAGTTTCAGGGATCATCAGTGCCCTAAAGAACATGTAGAAATGTAGATAATGTCACAAGAAATTAGCACTGCATCTAGATCACAATTTTAACTTATATTATCAGCAGAGTACATAAGTACCAGGCATATATGTGGTACCTTGAAGACTTTCCTCCTCCCGATTGTCATTACGAAACAGAGACAATAGAAATATGGGAAAGGGAGTCTGACATAGTGAGTGGAAGAAAAACTATACATACGCAGTTTTTCCCTCCCTTGCATGGTGATATTTATCCCTTTCCCTGTTCAGTCCCAAGTTTGCTGCTCAGTCAGTTTTTCCTTTGTGCATAAGCTGATAAATCATTATAAAACACCAACCATGCAATATAGCTGGTTACAATACTAGAAGCCCCAGGGAGCTTCTAATCACTGGTTAACTTTGTTCTTATGTTCATATCTTGGGTGTACTTTGCCTTGTTTTAGTATAGTCCTGATACCCCGGTGGTTTTTTTTTTGCTGTTTTTTATCTTTGTGTCTCTATTTTCTATTCATGGAAATAAAATACTTAAAATTATGTTTGATACTTTTTTATTAATGAAATCAGTAAAAACAAACAGCTTTGCGCTGCTACATTGTCCACTTGTATACATTCTCTCTATTATATATGTGCTTTTGTAAAATGCATGGGAAAGATACTAGTCTTATTTGCCCTCCAGTGGTGAAACTTGGAATTTATGACTAGTGATTTGGGACTTACTGACTAGTGAAAATAGCCACGTTTAAGGAGTGGTTCACCTTTAAGCTAACTTTTAGTATGTTATAAAATTACCTATTCTATGCAACTTTTTAATTGGTCTCCGTTACTTATTTATTATAGTTTTTTAATTATTTACCTACTGTTTCCAACTCTTTGCAGTCTTTAAATTGGGGTCACTGACCTCAGCAGCCAAAAAACTATTGCTATGTGAGGGTACAGTTTTATTGTTGTTGTTACTCTTTGTAACTTTCTTTTCTGTTCAGGCCCTCTCCTATTCAAATAACGGTCCCTCATCCAAACCACTGCCTGGTTGCTAAGGCAACTTGGACCCTAGCATCCAAATAACTGCGTAAACTCCAAACTGGATAGCTCCTGAACTGAAAATTAAGTAACTAAAAAACTACAAATAAAAAATGAAGACCAATTGCAAACGACCCCTTTAAAATAGTTCTCTAACTGAAAAACACTCACTGTTGTAGGCAGTAGTAATCTAAGTAGATTGTAAAACTGAACTTTACTATCTGTGTCACGTTGATTCTACATGTACATTATACTCCAACACAAAGAAGTTGGCTGGATAATATTTGCTCATACAGACATGGGTTTCATTCCAATTTCTTTTCAATTTAGACTACGGTAAGACGGGTTCTGTTAAGAGCAATGGTGCAAAGGGAAGAATTACTCTGTGTGCTATTGCCGTAATACTTAAAACTGTGCCCAGGCAAATCCTAGAAGTCAATTTGCAACCAAACATTGTCTCCTGTAGGAAGAAATCTCACTGTATATAAAGAAATGCACACTGACATCACACCTATAAATGAGACATGTCAAGCTTGCAAATGATAATTAAGGAACAAAACACTTGATGATATGACAGGACTCTAATAGTGTCTGAAATTATAGCAGAGCAATTGTAGTCTGCGTTTACTCTAAAACAGCCTAACCCTTCCATCCATCACAGTTATTACTCATAAATGAACCTCCTGCCCTCATTCAGTCTCAAGAGAACCCAGCAACTCTTCTTTCTGACAGATTTTGGCCTTGGTGTTTGTTAACAAAATATTTAACATTAAATAGTTGCTAAAAACCCATACATTACACCAATCCCTGCCAATTTAGAATTACATTTCCTATGGGCTCCCAGCCCAGTAAAAATATCAGTGCTTGATGAGTCTTGGATAGCACGTTGAGCACAGCCATCAAAACAAAGTGCTGTCATACTTCCCCCTCAGGGCCGCTGGCCAATCATCAAGATTAATTGGCAAGAACTTCATGCTTCCTGATCACAGTGTTTTAAGCCTTAAATACTTGTGGTCTTCCCCAGGCAAAGAGTTATGGCCTCTTCTAATCTCTTCTTGAACTTCAAATTCTACATGCCCAAGCCTGTATTTTTTCAGAACATCACATCAGGTCTTTTCAGCTAATTTGCATACTTGTGAAATGTTGTGGTAAGTGTATACCTGTATTAGCAAACCTTTTTTATGCCCCACTGAAAGAGAGGGACATTTGCTACAGTATATGTCATCGTCCTTTAATCTTGTGTTACCTTAGTCCTTTGTTCTGCATCCTTTTTGTGAGTTGAACTGTACCCACTATTCACTTGGGGGTGTTGGGTCTATAATAAAACCCAAAACACAAGCATACATTTAAAAAAATGAATAAATACACATACAGTAAAAACTGTCATATGAACACAACAGACATTTGAAATGGGCATAGGCATTTGTCCCAGTGTAGTAAGTCATAACAGTAAAACTATAACTAAAGATAAAATAGCTAATAATTAAATTGGTATGAGTATGTGCATTCAATTGTTCAGTATACAAGTAAACTGGAACAACCTGGAAGCCTGTATTTACTGGTCTGCAACTTGCCCTACACTGCTCAACAAAGGCACAACTGGTGCAAAGGTGCAAGCTCTAGGTGTATGGTATGCTAGAGGGCATGCCAGTGCTTGACTTTTTGTGTGTTTTTGAAAAAGTATTAATTAGTCTGTTCATATACAAATCATAAGCAGTCCGTGAAAAATACTGCAACTTAAATAAATACCTCCCACATTTTAATTTAGTGCCTGAGACTGCTAGATGGCCAGCTGCAGAAGTCAAAACACTAGGAGATATTATAGCTGGCGGGGACTTTAAACAATTTAATGTGCTCCAAGCTGAACTTCGACTCCCAGCGAATATGCTATTCAGGTACGTGCAGCTAAAACATGCCTTCCAGTCACAATTCCCTCATAGGCCAGAAGTGTTTACTGAAACTACCTTGGAGCTATACCTTCGTTAACCGGAGTTGACAAAAGCCTTTACTTATGTGAACCTTATATTAATGCAGCCAAGCAAAACTTGAACAAAGTCTCACAACAATGGGGAAAAGATATCTCAGATCTATAGGAAGAGATGTGGAAGGATGCCCTAGCCTTGGCACCCCAGTTAACCATTTCTAGTAGAGATAGGTACATACAGATCAAATTCCTTAATAGAATATATCTTACCCCACAGAGACTGGCTAGGATATATCCTGGGTTCCTGGCCAGTGGCCCAAGTGTCTCAATGCTGCAAGTACCTTCTTTCATGTTTTCTGGGAATGCCCAATAATACAGGGATTCTGATTCTCAATTCTCTGGTTCTCAATTATGCTGAAATGGCCCTAGCACTCCCTAACATGTTGTCCCCCATTTTTCTGGGCATCATGGAAACCTTAATGCTGAGAGCCCCTGCTAAACTGTGTTATTTGCAGCTATTTTATAATACCAAAAGGAGATCCGATTGCATTGGAAGTCTACAGGACTGCTTGCACTGAACTTTTGGAAAAAGCTTATGAACAACTCCTTACTCAAACAGAAACTTGTGTACCTAGCCCGCAAATGCCTCTGGGGTCAATGGCTGGAGGCAAATGTATCACCCTAACCATGCTTCTAACACCAGAAAGGAATACATTGCACTGTCCTAATCTTGATATCTTCCCCCCAGCTCACCTGTTTCTTCTTTTCTTTTTCCTCCCTTTTTTACTCAAAGGGGTGGTTTCCCCTCTGTATTATAAATAGTTAAAATGGAAAATAAAATGGAAAAAAAAAATCACAGGTACAAGTACAAGGCCAGTGCTAAGTGCTGTGTCCTCCACAAGTCACCACAAGTTCCAACTGCAGTTTATTTTGGGTGAAATTCAATTTGCCCTTATGGGTAATTCCTTAGGAATTTAGATTGAGGTTCCATTCTAAATGGCATGTACTAATGAAAACAATAACATTTTACAGAAAACAGTTTGTTAGGAGGATGAGCATTTATTAAATCATCAAATCATAATTGTATGTAATAAAAAGCAGTACACATGCAATGCTGCTTATAGGTTCTATTATTTTGGCATCACGAATCAAAGTACATCTTTATTCTGAAAAAAGTATATCCTAATTTACAAAGAGGGGTAGTAAATAGTAAATGAGGTCCATAATCCATTTCAATAGCAATATTAACAGTAAGAGACTAAAACCATATCAGGATATGTGCTGTTGCCTCTATCAGTTTTGTCTGATCACTGTTTCGATCCAAGGCAGGTAGGATGAGACACGAGTATATACATCTGGAAACATAGCATTCCCACAGAAACGTCCTGAGAAAGACACAGCACCTTCTAGTCTGTTTCTGCACACAAGGGGTCCTCCAGAGTCACCCTACAACATACACAGAGTCAGAGAGTCATCCTGCAATACATGCTGAAAGCTTTGGAATACATGATTAATGAATGTTTACTAGGTAAGAGGTATTGCAGGGGGGCTGCCAACGACATACTCACCGAACAGAAACCTTTTGCCAGAACTCCTGGGGTAGCTGCGCACAGCATAGTATTGGTGATGGCTCCACCCCAGGACCTATTGCAAGCCTGACGACTGATGATATCTGCATTTGTCTGCATAAGGGCTCTAGGAGAAGTGCCAAAGTCATTGATGTCTCCCCATCCAGCTACTGAACAGTTTGACCTGGGTGCCACATCTGAATTAGGCACAGGAAGGCGAATGGTTCTCACACCGGAAGTGATAACAGCAGAGTCATTCAGCTATAATAAAGAGAGTCAAGGGGATTTGACAGAGAATTAGTAGTGACAGGGCATCACACTACATTAGCAGAACAATACAAGATTCTGCAAAGCTTTACTACCTGTAAGGTTCTCTCTTACCTTCAGCAGATGGATGTCATTTTGAAAGGTGGTTGGGTTATATTCAGGGTTCTGTACAGACTCTTGAACACGAAACTCCTGGACTAAACTATCTGGACGTTGCAGATTGTGAGCACCAAGAACGACACGCACTGAGTCAACAGGCCTATAGTAGAAACAATAACATTTTGTAGTAAAGGTTATGCACAAGACCAGTCTTTAATCTCTTTACAGTCATACTTACATAAACATTATCCTTCAAGTATATACAGAGATGTTCTTAAAAAAGAAGTTTTTTCTTTAAATAACTGTGATTATTTAAGCTGATTACCTTGAAAAAGGAACTAAAATGTTCTGAAAGCTTGCTATGGTTATCTTAGTATTTTTTATTTCAAAAGGGTTACCCTGTAAACATTTTTGACTGGCTAACATGGTACATCAACTTTTCCTGAACTTAGTAACCAGATAGCTGCTTAAATTCCAAACTGGAGAGCTACTGAAAAAAAGCTAAATAAGTGAAAAAAAAAAGGCAAATGATAAAAAATAAAGATTAATTGAAAATTGTCTTACAATAATTATCTCTGTATGATACTTAAAGTTAATTTAAGGGTAAACAACCCCTTTAAAATGTCTTTAATTGAGGAAAAAACTAAATTTGCCCTTTCTATAATATAAGAGTAAAGAATAATGGGAACGGTGGAATGTGTCATTTAGTGCAGAGACTCACGTGTCTTCCATGCAATGTGCTGCAGTAAGGACCCATTTTTCATTGATGAGGGCACCCCCACAAAAATGAAACCCTCTTATCTGCAGGGAAGCTATGTAGGGTCTGGAGTGGGCTCTTGCCTCACGGCCACCAACAATGCGAGATGCCCCTGCATAAAGACAGCAATAAAGCAACTAATGATTATGTTATTCCGTTTTCTGTGGAGTACAAGTACCATTATATATACACATATATTATATATAGTCTTAAAGGGGAACTGTCACCCTAAGAAATAATTCAAAATTCTTTTCTACTGTGTTTGTTAAGCAAAATAAACTTCACTTACACTATATAAGTAATATTAATATTGTTTCCTTCAGTCCTGGACTTAAATCACATCAAATAGGCAGGTGCCATTTCGTGGACACTGTTATTAAGGCAAGCTTTGTATCACCCCAAAATCGTGTGTATGTGCCAGAATGGGGGACAAGATGCCCATGTACTGGCTACACAGTTAGATGGTTAGGAGGGAGGGGAAAAGTGAGAGCTGAATTGAAAGTTAAAGTACTTGCCTGCCCCTATGCCTAAGCCATATGGCAATATATGAATGACAGCTGGGATTTTTAAATGCCTTTATAATGAGTTTGGATGTGTTAATATAAAAATGAATTTGGGTTTCTTGTTTAATTTGAAAAGGGCTTTTATTATACAGATTTTTATGTCTGGGTGACAGGTCCACTTTAAAGAAGAAGTCCTGAAAGAATGTTTTTGTTAAATGCTCAACGTTTTGGTACAGAAATATTTTTCAGTGACCAAAGCATTGGGACCTGATGAGTGCTATATATCTTTACACACACACACACACACACACACACACACAAACACACACAGTTTATAAAAAGGTCTGCATCATTTTGCCTTAATATGGCCACCAAAATCCTTAGTAATGTCCAATACTCCTTTGATTTTCATTTTTTCATTGGGTGGAGACATCACCAAGTTTGCTTTGCATCTAAAATATAATACTGCTCTTGTGCTGTATGTCTATTTACAATATACGTGTAAGTCTGGATAGGTATAGCTAAAGAAACATTTTAAGTTTACATATACTTTGTCCAATACTCTAAAATAACTCTAGGCCCTTGCTAGAGTTTTAGTTCTGGACTTCTGGACTTCCTCTCTGATTATGGTGTTGTGTCCTCATGAACTTGGGGAACATCATCAGCTCTGGGCATCTGGCTTTCTTTGTGTCACTTGGATTGGTTTTAAATATTGCATTTAAAGGGGTGGTTCACCTGTAAGATAACCTTTAGTATGTTATAGAAAGGCCAATTCTAAGCAACTTTTCAATTAGTTTGTCATAGTTTTTCAATTTGTTTTTCATAGTTTTTGAATTATTTGCCTTCTTTGCAGCTTTCAAATGGGGGTCACTGATCCTTGAGCCAAATAACTATTTCACTGTGAAGATACAGTTTAATTGTTATTATTGCTTTATATTACTTTTATTCTATTTAGGTCCTCTCCTACTCATATATCTTTCATTTAAACCACACCCTGGTTGCTAAGGTAATTTGAATCCTAGCAACTAAATAGCTGCTGAAACTCCAAGCTGGAGAGCTGCTGAACAAAAACAGAACTAAATAACAATAAATAATAAAAAATGAAGATCAAATGCAAATTTCCTCAGAATATTACACTCTACATCATACTAAATGTTAACTCAAAGATGAACAACCCCTTTAAGGGCTGCAGGAATGATGAGTTCATTAGTGCTAAAAAAAAAAAAAAGGTGGGGAGGCAGAAAACTAAGTGATATGGGAGATAGGTGTAAAAAGTAGAGAGAAGGAGAGAAAGAGGAAAGAAGAGGGAATGGCAGACAAAAGAAGAGAAGAAAATGGAAAGTACAGCAATGATATAAATGAAGTGGAAATTAGAAATATAGAACTGAAGATGGTATAGAGTAAGGCCAACCAGTTAGGGAGAATGGAATTGAAAGTAGATGGAAGATGCTGAAACAAGGAGGCAATATAGAATACAAACATAAAACAAGTAGGAAAAGAGAAGGCAAATGAAGTGATTAGTAGTCCCTGGTTCCAATATTTTTGCCCCCCACCTCCAATACAACCTTTCTAGCCAACTCTGACAATGTAGATAAAGAATCAGCCTCTGTTTAAATGGCCAAGTACTTCCTAAACCAGGTATACATATCCTGTATGTTAGGAACCAAAAAGTTACCATATTGTTTAGGCTGGTTAACCATACAATCTACTGGCCTGAATAGTGATATGTGCCACAATAAAAAGTAGTTTTAATACTGGGTCCCTTGAAAAAAATGTTAAGAAGTACTGTCCTAAACACAAGCAGCCAAATGCTACAATACTAAGCCACAACAATCATGGTTGGTTTTATCCTTGTGTTTTGCAGGACAGGTTGTGCTCTTTTATAAGACAATAATGGAACTAAATGCAAGTATAAGTAAAATTACCTGAGAAGGGACAGCTGCAGAGGACTACAGTGAGCAGCACAAGAAGTTGCATGGCTAAATGCTTCACCTCTGTCTGAGTTGCCAAAGCAAAAAATAAGCTTTCATAGTTTGGAAAGAAATGTCGGTTGGAAAATTTCACCAGAGTTTGGTGTTGAAACAACAGTTTTTCTGCAGAAGGGTAAAAGAAGGGAAGTGGGATCTTACAGCCTTGTGAGCAAGATTTACTAGTCATTGTTCTAGAGTTAGTGAATATCCATGATACTGTGTGAGATTTAGATCAGAATTACATCAAATGTTATTGTGGCAAAAGACAGAAAAAGTCCAGGAATAGGTTATAAAGGCCTCAAAAGCAACTGATTTGAGGTAAATTTGGACATCAGGTTAGATTAGTCATGTAATTTAGGGACAGAGGTGTCTGTTTGTCTGCACACTGTATTCCACAATTGTGTTACTATTCCCTTTATTGCATATTAGAGGCAGTAATCCAGTTTTCCCCAACCAGTGGCTCGGGAGCAACATGTTGCTCACCAACCCCTTGGATGTTGCTCCCACTGGTCTCAAAGCAGGTCTTCATTTTTGAATTTCTGACTTGGAGGCAAGTTTCAGAGGCATAAAGACAATGGGTACTGCCAAACAGAATCTCCTGTAGTGTGCCAGCTCACATTGATGCCCCTGAGGAAGTATCTTGATGACGAAACACGTTGGGCCTCATTGATTGATACGCTTATGGTACTGCAACTATTGTAAGTGCAACTTTTATGTATTAAACTTTTTACTTTTGATTTTACACTATGGGAGTGCGCCTCTCTGTTTTCATGTGTAGCTCACATTGGGCTACTAAATAACCAATCACAGCTGTTATAAGTCACCCCCAGGGACTTATTTCATGGTTGCGTTGCGCTCCGACTTATTTTATATTAAAATGTTGCTTACGGGTAAAAAATGGTTGGGGACCCCTGCAGTAATCTGTCCATACACTTATTATAAACTTTTGGCTTTAGTAGTTATACTAAAAGCTATGTTTTAGCTACTAACTTTGCTCATTCTCCATGGACTGATATAATTCTTTCTCTCTTCTTTTTGTGTTTGCTAATTATGATATCAATTACCTTGCACACCACTACTAATTTTCATGATTTCTGTATGTGGATAGTACAATATTTTTTTATTGTTGCTAAGGTTATTATGTAGAAATTCTGAGGTGTTAAAATTATCTTTTCCATAATGTGAGTACACAAACAACCACTTTGACCCCTTCCTCAGGTTGCACAACATGGAAATGGCTGCCATATACAAAGAGGTAATCAGTCCTCCTGATGCAGGCCCAATGCAGTTTTCAGCAGGGCTAATACAGCCAGCAAACTTGATGTGGCATACCAGAATTCTATGAACATAGAACCACCCAATGCCAAGAACTGTTAAACATTTCTCTTTCTTTCTTGAATAATAGGAAGTAATAGGGCAGAGAGATGATGTAATTGTGGAAAGACAATTGGGAAGTTAACCATATATTTTTAATACCGACCTAGCTTCATCTGGGGAAAAATACCAATTAGGTGGCAACCCTAGCTGCAACAGCCATAGTCAGCTATATAATAGGTTCTACTTGTTTGTGCCACAGGGACCATCTGTCTAATAAGTTTCCTGTATACCTTTCTCAGCTCATAAATGCTAACTGAAATAGGCAAGAGTGTGTATATTATCAGATATAGGTGGTTCTATTATAGATGATATGGCCCTTGGTACTTCCAATTTCTAGTCTTCCTGAGTGAAATGTTTCTGTACTACACTGTAAATAAAATGTATTCTGTACAACAACTATTATTTAAAGCACTAGGTTATTAGGTTATTCATTTCAGAGGTCTGTGTTACAGCACAGAGGTGTTACAGCAGGGTTATTGCCATACTCTTCAAACTTAACACTGCTTTTTCACAAAATAGCAATCCAGTATTTTCTTTTATTATAAAACTATGAATATTTTACTATATGTTGTATGTATAAAGACCTATAAAGATCTGCCACTGCTGCATTTCACTAACAGCTGGGGGCCTTGGTTTAATGTCACTGCTGTACTGAAACTCTCCCAAACTTAAGCTGCAAGCAAACATAAATACAATTCATTGAGACACAGGCAGGGTAAAGAGAATGTAGACACTGTAATGAAACAAACCAAGGCTTAGGATAAGTACTAGCACAGGCATGGTCAATAGGTAGGCAAGCAGGTAAGCACCATATGAGTCACCTGCCAACATAAAGACAAAGACAAAAATGTCAGATAGGCTAAGGAATAGAGGGTTTCAAAGAGGAGAGCTTTGTGTGCTGGGGACTGAGCACCTGTTGAGTGATTAGTATTAATATCACTGGCTGTATTAAATAACCTCTCAACCTGTCTGTGGCCATGTAATTGATAAAGTGAATATAGTAAATGCTGGGAAGTAGAGTAACATTTGTCAGATCTTAGAGCATCTGTTGTGAAATTCAAGCAAATAAATAGTTAACTGTGTTTCAAGAACCACTTGTGTCCAAGTTATTGGAATATCTATAACATTTATTAAAAAGACTTTGTATAAGATCTGAGGGCCCACATGGAAAAGAGTTTTGTGTACACCCTCACCTGCAGCTCACCAGGCCAGTAAATACACATAATAACTATTATCAAGTAGAAGATCCAATCTTCCTTATTTGAATGTAAAACAAAATACTTACATAAAAGCTGCCTATTTTTTGCCAAAAGATCATTGTAACAGAAGTTTGTTTTTTAAATCATCTCCACATACAAGATGATATAAGAGAAGAGGTTTTACAACCTATTTATTCTGAAATGCAGGGTGAACAATAATGAATGGTAACATTTACTATTCAGGCCACTAGATGGTATCATTTAACTAAAAATAATCAACAATGTACTAGATACCTGCCATGAGTGGCAAAACAAATGACTAGGACAGAGTAATTTCAATTTATATTTATATATCATGCTAAGAAATTTCCCACCCAATGTAAAAATATATACCCTAGGCCGGAAAACACAATTTTGTGAAAATACAGTATGGGAGCAAAAAAAAAGAAAAAACAATATATACCCCCTTTTTGACAAGCGTTAATACAGTAAGGCTCATTTAAAAAAGGTACATAAATACTATCTGAACTTACAAAAATAATTACATATATATATACATTTGTACATACATATATATTTTTAAAACAAACATACCTGAATCCACAAACTGAAGGGAAACAGTAATATTCTGTGAACTTGGATAGTCAGGGACCAGACACCCCCCCTTAGGCCACAGTCACACATGGAGCACCCACCACCCACTTTGCTCTGTCTGCCTACAAGGCAGAAAAAAATAAGCAGATTTGCTCTAATCTGCAGTTCCATGTAGCTGCACTGACAGGTACAGTGTTTGGCTAAGTGGATCTACACAGAGCAGAGACTGTTGTGAAAAGCATAAAAGCAGGAATTTTTGGCCTTATCTCCACTCCATGTACCTGCCAACGCTGTGCCTATCAGTGTAGCTACACAGAGCCAAGTATGAGAGCAGATCCACTTTTTCCCGATCCGACTAAATCTTTTAACCTGCCCGATTGATATCTGGCCAATTTTAGGCCAGATATCGGTCGGGCATGCCCCTCGTTCCTGCCCCTACACGGGCTGATAAGCTGCCGAATCGGTCCAATGGAGCTATATCGGCAGCCACAATCGGCTCGTGTATGGCCACCTTTAGTCTGACAGAGTGATCCATAGTCCCTCTGCTTTCATTGGTTGAAGGAGCACAGATTCTCTATGTAGGGGTTTACCAAAAATAGGCCCCTCAGGATGTATACCCCTAGGATAGGCCCCGGGAGGGTAATGGTTAAGGTACATTGGGTATGGTCTGGGTTATTCATAGTTAATGGGGAGGACCCCTGTAGTTCGGGTTATGGCCACAGGGTGGTGTATAGCCATATAAATAGAGATGCAGCCATGTGCTGTGGTTGAGACATTTTGAGTCCAGGGACTGCTCTTAGTGCAGGAGGGCCCCTGGCACCGTGTTAGTTAGTAGTTTGTGTAATAGGTCACTCTAGAGGGTGACATGTAGGTTATTAGCTAGAATTGGTGGACATGACCCCTCCAGGAGTGGTAGTGGGATTAAGATCCCCCAGCAATACATCTACCTAGTATCTAGGTAGGTGGTCAAGCTGCCGCTAGAAGGAGTCCTACCCTGAGGGTACCTAGTCGTGAGTACCAGGGATGAGTCCTGGAGGTGGGTCAGCCTGGTGAGAGTACCGGGGAGAGCCCTATGAGAGGGTCTCTCGGTGTGAGTACCCGGGGGGGACACCTAAAAGGGATCATCTTGGCGGGAGTACCGGAGGATACCCAACAGGGGTAAGGTACTCTTAAGGTTGTGGAAGGAGTATATGCCCTGTATCACTGTATGCTGCTCTTGGAGAGGTGTCACCCAAATAAAAGCTCATCTAATTCATCACACACCTTGTGTTCATCGATTGTCTGCTGCAAGGATCACCTACGTGCCTGTAAGTGAATACCCCAGGGACGGGAATACCTGTTGGGGGTAGTGTGGAGTCCGGTGCAGTGCTACACTATAGTATCAAGTCCCAGGGTGGGAGTTATAGTTATCCCATATCAACCTTGGGTGGAGGCACGCCACATAGAAACAGAACTCCTGTCCCCATAGTAAGCGGGGCTCAGGGCTCCTGGAAGCGCCAACAAGGACAATATCAGCAGGTAGTGCCATAGAATCTGTAAAGTGGTCTACATCTAGAAAAGAGAGGGACTTTGATTCCCAGAATACATCACTTCACAAGAATTCAATGTTTTCTGAATTTGCTTTGGTTTTTTTTTGCCTGCTCCAGGCAATCTTAAAACTCAGGCAAATGCCAGAGAGGCTGCTATAGGAAGCCCTGAAGATATAAACATGAGGGTTGCATGATAAGGGATCCGAATGACCAGCAGCCAGATTACACTGGTTTATGTTTAAAAACTGGCAGAATCAGATGCAGCTGTGATTGGGTGAGAAGCAATAAGTTAAGGAGGGGGAAAGCTGGGCCAGGGGGTGGAGAAGGATAGGGATGTGATGTCACAGAAGAAGCAGTTCACTCCTATCTTCTGAACAGGTAGAAACATGAGGCAGAGCTCTCTCTGTAATATAATGTTATTAGCTGCAGTATATACACACTAACTCCTCACTATACTGCTGGCTTTGGGGGTAGATCTATTTGGGCAGGCTGTTTGTTAGACTCTTGCTGTTTGTTTGCAGTTTTACAGCAGTTAATCTCACTGTAGCCACTCAGGCAGCATGGAAATCAGCCTGGGCCCAAAAATGTACCCTCGCTATTATATAGGAATCCAGGCTGTGACACGGAGCTGCAGCTACTGCAACTCATTAGAGTATACAGAGAGCTATAGTTGGAGTATACAGAGAGCTGTAGTTGGAGTATATAGAGAGCTGTAGTTTGAGTTATCCAGTTGCGGATGTCATCTCTCTGTATATTATTAACCCATATACCAGATAGCCATCTAGGTATTTGGACAGCATGACAAGGGGACTCCTCAATTGACCCTTTGCACCCCACTGAACCCTCTTGTTACATACCTTAATGAAACACCAGGAGACAGAGGTGGAGAAAATGGCCACAGCATTTATTCACATTTTATCAAATAAATAGGACCTTGCCAGCCTAACCCAAGGCAATATTCTAAAGCCATAATTCCATGAGAAGTCACTACTATGCTCTGCCTTTCCTCGCTGAAGACTTGAATGAGTATTAGACTGCCTCTGCCTACAGAGCTACCTACTGCTAAAATGACCTGTGCTGTACTCTGGCAAGGTCCTACCGCTGCTGTGACAAATAAAACTTGAAGCTAGTGCCAATTATGCTTCAAGAGGGAAAAATTCCTTCCTGACCCCCTTGGCGATCGGAAACATTTCCTGGATCATTTCCTAATCATAGTTAACATGAATTAAATACAATGCTGACTCTCAAGTTTATACCGTATAAAGATACAGAAAGCACAATATAACAATACATTCAGGAAAACATCCACATTCAGTTATTAATAGATAATATGAAAACAAAAAGAAGAGAAACTCCTGACATTTTGCAAAATATGAAAAAAGGGGGAGGGTGGGATGTTTCTACCTGCTCAGAAGATAAGGAAGTGAGTGCTTCTTTTTCTGACATCACATCCCTCTCATTTTCTCCGCCCCCCCATGCCGGTTTTCTCCTGCCTTAACTCTTTCCTTCTCACCTAATCACAGTTGAACCTAGTTCTGCCAATCACTAAACATAAACCAGTGTAATCTGGCTGCTGTTTATTCGGATACCTTGTCATGCAGCTCCTGCGCTTATAGCTCCAGGGCTTTCCTTTCCAGCTGCCCTGTTATCCCCTGTAGAGGCTACACATTGTCATTCAGGCTGTGTACCTAGATTAGAGAGAGTGTGTGTAAGGATCTTACCTCACTAAGGGGTCAGCGTGTTCAGGACCTTCAGCGGTGCGGCGCTCCGGTAGAAAGCATGCGCAATGCTGTGCACGCAAATAGTCGCAATGCTGTGCTCGCAAATAATCGCAATGCTGTGCGTGCGTATAGTTGCAATGCTGTGCACGTGAATAGTCGCGGCGGCGTAACGTTTTGGCGCATGTACATTGCGCATATAAGAATGCCGAGGCCTGCAACTCACTGCGAAGTGATCGTCGCTTTCCTAGTGTGTCACTGAGCATTTTCTGGTTATCGTTTTCTTGTGTTTGACCCGGCCTGTTCCTTGGGTTCCTGAAACCTGCTGCCCGAACCGACCTCTGCCTGCCTGACCTGCCTTTGCCTATTGATTCTGTTACTACGCCTGGACTAATGGCACTCCAGCGACTCCTCCACTTAAACACAGGTCTGTACCTACTTCAGTCTCTGCTGTTTATAGTGGGAGGTGTAGGAGAGGTCTACCTCTACGTGCTCTTCTACCAAACTTCTTGACAGAGTGTGTGAGGTGGGGATTACAGTACAGTTGCCCCTGTGAGTGTATCATGGACCATGTAGCAGACCTTTATCTTTTACATAATGTTATTAGTTGCAGCATATACACATTAACTCCTCATTATACTGCTAGCATTGGGGGTAGAACTATTTGGGCAGGCTACTAACCTTTTCCCTGCCAACAATGTAGGCACTACGTTGTTTTAAAAAAAGCAGTTAAGTGCCGACAACATAGTACCTTTGTTATTGGTACCTAAGCAAAAGCCGCCGGTGCAGAGAGACATATGTGCCCCCAACCCCCTCGGTAACGAGCTAAGGGGGTTGGGGGGTCGGTCCTGCGATACAATTGTCGCAGGACCGACCTACAAGCAGCAGACGTGATCGCATCTGCTGCTTGTACTGCTTCCTCCTTCCCCCCCCCAGCGCTGCCTCCCACCTACGTCCTCCCGAGGACTGCAGCCAGAAGGACCAGGTAAGTGATCTGTGCTTCAGGACAGGTAAGTGCGATTTCATACATAAGTACATTTACATACATTTACACACAAATACAGCACACAATTTAGCAAGTTTTTTCCCCCATTTTGCACACTTATATACACTCATATGCACACTTACACACTGTCACACAACTTTTACACAACTTTTTTTAGTTTCTTTTCCCTAAAAACTGTTTATTTTGACAGCGTGACTATTGGATCAGATATTCTGACCACTAATTACACTGTCGTGTGACTTATTTTGTTTCATTGATTTGCACAATTTTTGTGATTTTATTGCATTTTTATCCCTGTATTAGTGTTCCTGATCTGTTTTTAGCATAGCTTTGCCATCTATAACTTTGGTGTAGAAAATTAACTTTACCTATTTTAAATTCATCAGAATGTGTACTTTACAAAAATATATGGTTTTCTGGGGTCTCTGTATAGTTAGCGGGTGTTACGGCACATAATACGCTGTCAGGGGGCTCTGTATGCAAAGGCTAAGTTGGCAGGCGAGAAATCCATTTGTGCTATTTTCATTTTGGGTTCAGTACATACCACAGACTTTGGTATATCTATGTATATTGGGCATCAAACTGTTCAGTAGACCTCTGGTGTTCCTATTTGGGGTGATTTGCCATTGTATGCAAGAAATTGTGTGAGATAAATGCAGCAAACTGCAACATTTTTAGGATGATTTTCTGAAATGTCATGAAAACCACTAACTTTAGGAAAGCTTTGCAGATTGGTACTTTGGTGTAGAAAGGACTATTTACCCATGTTGGATTTGTCAGAATGTGTACTTTACAAAAATATATAGTTAGGGGGTGTTACAGCATATAATACGCTGATAGGGGGCTCTGCATGCAAAAGCTGAGTTGGCAGGCGAGAAATCCATATGTGCTATTTTCATTTTGGGTTCAGTACACACCACCGACTTTGGTATATCTATGCATATTGGGCATCAAACTGTTCAGTAGACCTTAGGTGTTCCTATTTGGGGTGATTTGCCTTTGTATTCAAGAAATAATGCGTTTTTCTGAAATGTCATAAAAATTACTAACTTTAGGAAAGCTTTGCAGATTGGTACTTTGGTGTAGAAAGGACTCTTTACCATGTTGGATTTGTCAGAATGTGTACTTTCCAAAAATATATGGTTTTTTGGTTTTTTTTCTGTACAGTGCAGAGTAAAAAGAAATGGGTACCCATTTTGAATTCAGGGGAATGTGTACTTTCCAAAAATATATGACTTTCTGGGGTGAACATTCTTTCTTGTAGCGTTATCCCACATAAAATGATACCAGACCAATATGGCAAAGTGGTTGGTTGACCATACCCTCTGAGCTAGGCATATATAGCTGGAAGGAGGTCTCCACAGAGTGGATGGGCAGCTACGTGAGCAGCATGGCAAAGTGGTCATTGACCTTACCCTCTGAGCCAGGCATGTACAACTGGAGGGAGGTCTCTACAGAGAGGACGGGCAGCTATGGGAGCAGCTTGGTAAGTGGTCAGTTGACCTTACCCTCTGAGCCAGGCATGTATGGCTGGATGGAGGTCTCCACAGAGAAGACAGGTGGCTATGGGAGCAGCATGGCAAAGTGGTTGGTTGATCTTACCCTCTGAGCTAGGCGTGTACAGCTGGAGGGCATGGTAAGAGGTTGGTTGACTTGTGCTTCATTGTTACTAATAGAAGTGCAAGTTTGGTATCCAGGATGGAATCAGCTTGCCTTTGAAAGGCCGTGTTTGCATCCTAGTCTACCACATGGGCAGAATACCTGGTAATTTGCACCAAAATAATGCTACAAATTCTTAGGCAAGACTCTTGGCCAATAGAATGCTCCTGTGGTTTTGGTTTTTTTGCTCATCAAGTCCTCTAGCTGAGAACTATTGGGGCTAATATGCCAGGCATCCTAGTGGTAAGTTTTGCCTTGCTGTACCGTGTCCAATAAATATACATCCATAGCTACTATGATTAAGTACCCTATGGTACGAAACGCGTAAGGCTTCCTTGTGCTTTTACATATGGACTAAATAAACTTTATACCTTTTATACTAATTCCCTTTTTGGCTGCTGATTTCTACAACTTTTTGGATTTTCCGGAGTGCCTGCCTGCTATATGTTTTGCTGTTCCCATGATGGCTCCTTCAAGCTGAAAGGTCTGGGGCATGAGCACCCGGACCTATCCCTATCACGGGTAAGATTTACCTTGTACACAAAGATTTGTGATCACTCCTTCAATTGTATTTGCTACATCCATAGCTGGCTATGCCGGTAATTACACACGGACATAGATTATTTTAAGGTAATTCAATAAAGGAAAGTATTTATTTATGTTTTGCATACATATGATATTTGAAAAAAAAACAAAAAAAAAACATACAGCTAATGGTCAATTTTATTCTATCCTGTGGTACTATATGTGTGAAAGAAATGTTTTATAACAAATAGTTATAAAGTTATGGTGAGGACAAACCCAACTGAAGGTTTTCAGTTGGGCTTGTTGTGGAGGTAGGACCTTGCCAGATTACTGCACAGGAAATTTTAGAAGAGGGAGTCTCCTTTGACATGTGGGTTGCATGGTGGGTTGATTGATACAGATGCTACAACTGCTTGTGCTAGGTGACAGCCTGCTTGGATTTCCTATCATCGAGGCACTGCAGATTCAGGACCGGCAGCAGGGCTGCTGAGCTTCTCTCATGGTGGGAGATGCAGCTCCTGCTGGTAGCAGTATTTGGGGCCATCCTCTCTGTAGGTAGAGGAAGCCTAATACTCAGTAGTGGATATAATGACATAGTGCTGATCTCAAGTCTTGAGTGAGGAACGGCAGAGCATAGTAGTGATCTCTTATGGAATTCTGGCTTTGAATATTGCCTTGAGGTGAGGCTGGCAAGGTCCTATTTATTTGATAAAATGTGAATAAATACTATGGCATTTCTGGCTCTTGGTGTTTCATTAAGGTATGTAACAATGGGGTTCAGAGGGATGGTTGAAAGCGAAGGGCAATTGAGGAGTCCCCTTGTCACAGCTATCATTTATAGCAGGGGTGCCCAGACTTTTCTGCGCCACGATCGACTTTGGCTCCTCCCCATGTACGTATGTACACAATGCAGTGTACTTACGCATACCCCATAAAAGTGCCACACTTCCGCATTTCAAGGATCGACGGTTTGGCCACCCCTGATATATAGTGTCTGGGCCTAATATAAAGCAACAAAACCTCTAGGGGAACGTGTTAACTAAAATAGAATATTGTGTGGGACACTTAGGCATCAGTCCAAAACCTGAATCACGGAAATTGTTCCCGGAAACCTCGATTTGGAACATACCCAAGAAAAAGATAGAAATTAGTAAAAGCATTGTTCACCATTTAATCAGCTCCTATAAGTTACAAATTATACAACTGAAATGTTGAACATTAGAATACCCACAAACATTTGCTATCTTTGTGCTAGTGAAATGATGTTGTTTCGTTGGCTGACTGTGTGAATATGCATCGAAATTCCAATTATTCAAAATAAAAATGCTTGGAGAATATTTGAATTAAGGGGTTGTTCAGCATTATGCAGAGAGTGCTATTCTAAAACAATTTGCAATTGGCTCTCCAGTTTGGAAATTCAGCAGCTACTTGGTTGCTAGGGTCCAAATTACCTTAGCAACCAGGCACTTATTTAAATGAGTGCTTTAATATAACGATGAATCATATAAAAGTAGCAACAACAATAAAATTGCAATAGAAATAGAAAATGAAGACCAGTTAGAAAGTTCGTCGAATTAGCCACTCTATAGCATACTAAAAGTTAACTCGAAGGTAAACCATTGGTCATACGAAAATTTTGAGTTTATGTTCGTAAATTAGGAATTTTTCAAGACGAACGTATCGCTAAATTCTCTTTTATTTCAGTAATCTTGTTTTGAATTGAAGTTGTGTTATGGACATAGTGGACAAGTGGATGAATGTGCTTCACTAATGATAGTACACAAGGGGGGTGATTTATTAAACTGTGGCATCTAAAAGCTTCTGAGTTCATGCAGAAGTTAATGGGAGCTGTCCTAGGTAAAGTCAAGCAATATTTTCAAGTTTTTCGAGTTTGTAACTCGCAAATTTGAGATATTCAAGTTTTTTTTAATAAGTTTTCCTAATTAATAAATAAGCAACCATTTTCAAATTGAGTTTATTTGAATTAGTAAAAAATATTAAAAAATTCACAAATCAATAGGTCTATTTTCACAACTTCTGTATTTTATCGACTTTGTTTTGAAATTTGGTATTTTTAAGTATGCCAATAGGTGGCGGTGGTTCTGTGTACAGCTGTACAACCATTTGTGAATCAGTAGCTTGACAAAGGGCCGAGTATTGGCCTTAAACATTGCCTTGTCACAGATCAAAGCCATGTGATGCTAATAAAGGCATTTTAACATACAATTTTCAGATGGTACCGTACCTTAGATTAGGTCAGGATACATCTGTACATATTAAAGGGAAAATATACCTCACCCTTTTTGACATTTTTGGGCTTCTGTTGAACGGTTGCATAGAAATTATTTTCCAAAAATAAATACATAGACATATCAGATTCCACAAATTAGGAGGAAGCACCATAAAACATTAAATTGCAGGAAAACTAATAGCTCAGGATAAAGGCTTAAAAGAAAATAATCAGTTTAAATTAAATTAGTAAAACATTCCTCAAAGTAATATGAGTAGTGATATAGACAACACAAATGGTTTTCCATTTGAAATAACTATACGAGGCTTTTGATAATATATACTGAGAACACCAATGTAGTTTATTGGGTCTGTGCAAAAAGAATCCCTACTTCAGGCTTAACTTTTAGGTTGGGATTTATTAACATTCAGATTTTCGTGGTTTAATATATATTTTTAAAATCACAACTAAACTCATTACCAGGAATGATTTGTCGGATTTATTGCGTAATTAATTGGGACAAATTTTTTTTTTGCAACAAAAAACCCAAACTGAAAAAATCAAGCGATAGTAAATGCCCCCATTAATGTTTCACAAGATGTTACCTGGTACTTAGGCACGGCCCACTCGTAAATGGTTTCATTTCATTTAATATAATTACATTTTAATACCAGCTTTACTTCTATTCTATGTCACATTAGATGCGCATATTTAATATATATTTCATATAGAAAGAGAGCAAAAGAGACAGAGTACTGTTCTTTAATTATTTGCCATAAGTAGACACAATACCCCTGTAAGTTACTCTGTAAGTTATAGTTAAAGGAGACATATCCTATAAAAATTATGAATGTACCAGGGAATTATACTCCTCTAGATATAGAAGGAATGCGCTTAAAAAGTTGTGTTTCTGACTGATTTACTGAGAAATTCCACAAAAACCCCACTAGTCCCACCCATCTGTTCCACTTCCTGCTGGCTGAATTCTCTGGATGAGCTGGGGAGCCGCCGGCCCCCAGTACACTGCACTGTAGGATAGGAACCAATCAGCAGCTAGGCTGACCTGATAGGCAACTGAAGCCTGTCTTTGCTTGTGTGACTGCAGGGCTGTGATTGGCTATCCCCCTCCTACTGTGCTTCTGGCAGGGACCGTTAGGACACGCCCACCCTTCATTTCACACTGGAGGGAGAAGTGATAGGATCTATAGGGAGCTCCAATAAAGGGGCCATTGTTACAGATAGGGTTAATGTTTAGCCCAAAGGGAAACCAGCACCGTATATTATTCATTATTGCCTACAAAACTAGGGTTTTTCCCATTTATCCAAAATGTCTCCTTTAATAAAACAATTAGTAATAAAACTCATTTACTATGGGCAGGGGCACAAGTGGTGGAGCACTAAGGGGCACAACACTGCACAAAAAACATACTGTATATATGCCCATACCCACAGCAACAGTGCAGTTCTCACATATGCAAGGGTACTCTGCAGCCCTGAGCACCGTGTGACCACAATTCTCCTTCTTCTAGGGAAGGGCTGTGCCAGTGGGCTCCCTGTGTGCAGGTGTAGGAATTGCATACACATATGTCACAAATTAAGTAGAAATAAATATTATGAGCAAAAACTAGTTTTTTGTACTTTACATCTCCCCTGTAAATGATCCCTAGTATGAATAGTAGTAACTGAAATAACAATTTGATATATAATGCAATTGCAGTGTGAAGCAATGTACAGCCACAATTTGTCTTTGAAAGTTACTTTGTTTTTTACATGTTACAGATGATACAGTGTGCCTTTATCCTTATGCCAGTAAAGGCAAGATCAGATTGACTAAAGTATCTGTGAGTTTTATTTTCTCTTTTTCCCTTTTGTGGCCTGGTACAGTGAGTTAAGCTTACATAGATGATCAGTATGACAAACTCATTTTATGAAAGAATCTGTATTATGTCTCTGTACATTTTTGCCACCTGGTAACATGGAGACTGTTACTGATGAGCACAACGTATTTCACATATCTGGCAGTGTTATTAAAAAAAAGGTATTTATCAATTTTACTGCAGTTTCTAGCACATATAGTTGTGCTACTTCCAGTTCAGATGTTCTCTTTCTGATATCATTCAGCTATTTATACTTCATTTACACAAATATGGAATCTGTACTGACCAATATATTCTATTATTAAACTGTGGCAAATAACTGCAAAGAAGTCTGCAAGACCTCACATCATATTGTAGAAACCGTCTGACTGCATTTAACAGTTTATTGATTAAATCTGCCCCACTATGCAATAGAAATTTGTAGTTCTCTGGCCAACAGCACACTTCTGGAAGCTATTTCAAAAAGGACTTTAAATATTTGTTCCCTCATGCAAATGGGTAACTTAGTCATTAATATGGGAAAAAAATCACAGTTGCACAAACTCAATAAAAAATATTCACATGTATGAAACCTAATCTATGGCCCTTATACTACTTGACAAGGTAACACCATATTGTAGCATGTAGTCATAGAAGGAAAGTATATGCCTGCCAGGATCCTCTATGAGCAGCAAAGAGGGCTGTGAGAATGAGGTGTGAGTTCTGATTAGCAGGGCCAGAACTAGTCGTAGGCAGAAGAGGCATGTGCCTAGGGTGCAATGCTGGGGGTGGGAGCACACTAGGCACGTGCCTCTTCCACTCCTCTATTCCATGCTCTCCCCCCCCCCCCAACCTAGCACATTCATCGCACTCACCTCGCTTAGAGCGTGCATGTGTGAGCTTGGGAACAAATGTGCATAGGCACTGACCGAGTTGGCCAGCCAAATTGCCAAGGGGGCACCAGCAGCCCAGGCCCAGCACTGCTGATTAGCCTCACCAAGTGGTACCTGGTGAGTGAACAGTTAAATTAGCTAGCGATAGGTCAGATCTATGGGGCTCACTTTAGGCGGTAAGAGGTAATGGTAGGCCAGCTAGTTGAGCAGCTGAGGCTCCAACAAGGAGTAATGAAGGGGACAGTGCCCTGGCAGTACCTTGCCAGTCATGGCCCCAATAAAGAGGGAAACAAGAGCTAGATGGACCCTGGGACCATGAACACAGGCTGACACTTGTGTCTGTGAAGCGTTGCTGAGAGAACAAAGGTAGTAGGGATGCACCGGATCCAGGATTCGGTTTGGGATTCAGCCAAGATTCAGCCAAATCCATGCTACTGGCCAAACCGAATCCTTAAAATCGCATGACATAAGGAAATTGAAAATGTTTTGCCACGGGCGAGGTGCACGGTTCTCTTTGACCCTTCCGTATCCTAATTTGCATATGCAAATTGGGATTAGGATTCAGTTCAGGATTCCACCAAATCTTTCACAATGAATTCAGGGTTCAGCCAAATCTGAAAATAGTGGATTTGGTGCATCCCTAAAAGGGAGTCTCAGTCTCCAAAGGACTGAGTGTAATTTTCATTTGGTTGTATTTGATTAATTGTGCCCAAGTGTGGCTGTAGGTCCTTTTGCAAAGATTATTTGTCAGCAGTTATTGTCAGTTGTTTGCTTTACTGAAGAAGCTTAATCTAGAGTTCCTTCTGTGTGAATAAATACACAAGCAAAGATCTGTTTGCAACCCTGTGTACCAGTCTCTAACCTGTCTGAAAGGTACTGCTGCTACTACCTAAAGAGCGATTCCCTCACAATAATTGTAGTTAAGAAGCATTCTGATCCCTTAGGATTCCCTTGTATTGGCAAGAAATTTCCTTTCAATGGGTTTCTCTGTCAAGGGCAAAGTGGGATCTACTGCCTGAAATATGTTATAAGGATACTTCTTATGGCACATTTGGAACTCCTGGAGGTACTGTAGGAGGTTATAATAAAAATGGATTATTTCCAAAGGCAATTTCTTCTTTGAAAGAAATCAAACCCAAAGTAAACAGTCACATGTATTTACCCTCTTCAGAGTTTGTTTAAGAACCACTGGCACCCATTCTGATTAAAAGGCATTGCACTAATCAAATTCACCAGCTGTATATATAAAGGGATTCTGTCATGGAAAACATGTTTTTTAAATGCATCAGTTAATAGAGCTTCTCCACCAGAATCCTGCATTGAAACCCATTTTTTCAAAAGAGCAAACAGATTTATTTTATATTTTATTTTGAAATCTTTCATGGGGCTAGACATATTTTTACTTTCCCAGATGCTCACGCCCATGTGACTGTGCTGTGATAAACATCAGTCCATTCTTTACTACTGTGCTGAAAGTTGGAGTGTTATCACCCCCCTCCCTTCCCCCCCCAGCAGCTGATCAGCAGAACAATGGGAAGGTAGCAAGATAGCAGCTTCCTGACACCTGTATTGCTAGTGGTAGATATCAGAATAGCATTCAATAGTAAAAATCCAAGTCCGAAACAATAGGTTATCTGAAATCAGTTCTATTGTGTAGTGCTGGCTCCATATTTAGGCTCAGAATCAGGCACAATGCACTGAGATGGCTGCCTAGACAGTGTACACTGAACAGCAGTAAAAACCATACAAATCATGATAGAATTATTTTAAAGAGGCATTTGTGACCCAACAAGTCAACCATTTCAACCATTGGTGTTATGTCTGCAGCTTACCTTTAGAACATTATACTAATCTATTCCACTGCCTATGTGAGTTTTTTGCTGCCAGCAATTGATACTGCATCACTGCACCAGATTACATTACATTACATTAACATTTATTTATAAAGCGCCAACATATTCCGCAGCGCTGTACAATAAGTGGGTTACATACGTTGGACATACAGAGTAACATATAAAGCAATCAATAACCAATACAAGAGGTGAAGAGGGCCCTGCCCAAAAGAGCTTACAATCTACAAGGAGATGATCCTAAACAGCAAGCTAGAGCTCCTCTTCAACAAAGGAGCAACGTGACTCTTACTGGAGCCTAAACTATTACATATTAGTTTGAATATTTACTGTATTTTTTGTATAGCAATAGCGTCATATTTTGTCCTCAATATCCAGGAATAACTGGCTGTTAAACCTCATAAGTCATTTAAGAAGCATCTGGCTCTGAATCAACACTCATGCATTGCAAACTCACCTTGCCCTACTAACTAAATGATGCATAAACTCTGTTATTTCAAAATCTATTGTTGCTTGCCATAAAAATGAGCAATATAAACCATCTGATGGTGTAATGCATATCTTCCATCCTTCAATTTCATGCCATGACAAACTCTACAAAAATTGGCTAGTAGATAAGTATTGATTTAGAACCAGTGTGGGTGAATGCCACACTACTTGCTTCTGCAACAGATGTAGTAAATCTTTCAAGGTGAGCAGTGTTTTACCACTACTCACACTTTAAGTTGGGGATTTCACATACCAGTCCAGTTATACAGACATACATATTTCACATATTTTTCAGATATATCACAGACTGAAGATGATGCAATTCTGTGGTCTGTAGGGGTGTGATACTAACTGGAACATGGAAGCTGTTAAAGTAATTTGAATTCTTTCTGAGCTTCAGAGCCTTTATCACTTACACTTAAATAATGTTTTAATAAGGTAAGGAGGTCTTATAGATCTATGTTAGGTTAAGGAAATTCACCATAGACTACTGATTACTACTATTTCAGTGGGGAAACTGAAAATTCCCCCCATTCCAAATCCCTTTTGCCAACTGAATGTTACAGAACATGAGCAAAGCTAAAGATGTCAAAAGCAAGCCCATTGCTTAACTAATGGTGGGATTTTTTTTTTTAATGCTAAAAGTCATGGGAAAAAAAGTCATGGCTTTTTCAAGACTATGTGACAAAACTGTGACAATTCTGAATAAAAAAATACTTGAAAAAGAAAAATCTAAAACTTGTCAAGATCATGTAGAAGTTAATGGCAGATGTTCCTTCCCTTTCCTGGAAGATCTTTCTTTGCCTCTAATTCTTAGAGGCTTTCGTATTTTTGATGCTGGCTTTTGTTCAACAATACAAAAAAAGTCACAGTTTTTGCTGTGCTTTATCATTTCAGAATTTTTAATAAATGTTTGTGGAAATTAGTTTATTCAAAGTTTAAAAATAATAAGTCAACAGTAACAAAATATATATGTGTGTGTGCAGCATATTGCATTTTAAACCTGCAAGGAAAAGCATCTGAGTAAAAAGCAAATATGAATGCACTTGAGAACAAACAGGCAGAATGTAGTGGAATCAGTCAGCTGAGCATTTAGGTGTGGTCAAACAAGTGTATTTTTTTTTTGTTTTCGCAAATCGTGGTTTTTAGCACGAAAATGTGTTTATTATACTTATTATACAAAATCTTAAAAAAATTCTGATTTACAGGTATTAAGCAAAACAACCACCAAAAAAAAAAAGACAATGAAAAAAAGACAAAACTAGGGGGCTATATAGTAACGTTTGTATTTTCTTGATTCATGTTTTTTGTGCTAAAACGATTTTTTTTGTGTAATCATAAATGCTAATTTAGAAGTCAATGGGAATTATCAGGCAAATTGTAACAATATTTATTTGATTTGTGGTTTTATAGGTTTTTTTTTTTTTTTGGTTTGTAAGTCCACAAAGAACCCTAGAAAAGCAGCAGTGGCTTGAATGAGAAACTGTAATATATACTGTATGGAGGAGGGCCTGACTAAAAAGATATAGTAATAAAAAGTAACAATGAAATAGTAGCCTCACAGAGCAATAGATCTTGGCTTTTTGGGTCAGTATCCCAATTGAGGAGGTAGAAGAGGAAGACAAATGTTTTAAAAAAAAAACACACAAAACCATGACCAAATAAAATTTTCTCCAAATGTCACTGTCTGCATTCAGCTGTTCTCAACCTGTGGGTCGGGACCCCTTTGGGGGTCCAACGACCCTTTCACAAGGGTCGCCTAAGACCATCAGAAAACCCATATTTCCAATGGTTTTAGGAATCATTTTATGGTTGGGGGTCACCACATCGTCACAGCGTTAGGGAGGTTGAGAACCACTGGTCTACATCATACTAAAAGTTAATCTAAATGTGAACTACCCCTTTAGATGTGCTATAACCAAGTTCTTTCCATCTGTAACAAATACACCAAGTCTGGCATCAGCCTTATGCTTACCATGGATGGTAACCTCAGTGCCCCAGTAGCTCAACCATCTACTCTTCATTTATAGTTCTGCATCAGCAGAGAATGAATTAATCATATTTAATATGTATATTATATAAAATTATTTAAATCTAATGGCCAAAAACAAATAATGCTGGAGATAAAACATTCCATTCTGTATATAATATGAAAGGATATCAATCAAATAACCAGAAGCAAATAATGCTGGAGATAAAACATTCATTCTGAGGAAGCCCATTCAGCAAATTCTATCAGTACAAAGAATAAGTGTGAAAAAGCATATGAAAGCGGGTTCAAGCCAGGTGTGAAACGGCAGGTGGAGTAAAAATGACTGAATGGGAATGAATTACAACATTGACTAATTTGAATTTCAGTTATGGGCAGAATGATGCAAGTCTCTACACTATGTGCATCATCATGATTCTAGGGGATTTCTTTCTCTTTTTGGTCTTACTTCAAATATTCATTTCCAAAGCAGTGCATATGTTAAGAGAAACTCTAAAGCCAACAAAGGAGTGGGGAAATTCTAAAGGTATGTCTTTTTCACTGTCTAAACATGTCTTAGAATCAACATCTGATTCCCACATATCCAGCTTAATGATCCCCCATGGGAAAATGTTAAAAAAATTAGAGAGAAATTAGAGAGAAATTAGAGATTTGGTAAACTGTGAATACAGGAGGCAGACAACACATCTGGAGTTCTCTTCAAAGAAGATCGGGTGGAGGTTAGAAATGTTAGTCAGGAATTTTTATAAAAACATAAGAAGTAAAATCATGCCTCATAGTTCAAATTGTGCCAAGCATAGTTCTTTAATAGGATACTGCTTTATTAGAGCCTTCCCCAACAGGCAAAACCACTTTTAGGCTCGAATTATCTTTTATCTACAAATACAACATACCGCCTAAACATTTACTACGTGTATATTTTTAAAAAGATATAATATTAATTTACCTTTATATTGGCACATCTATTGGCATGAATAGCGACAATATATTCATGCCCTCCTTACCCATGTAGAAAGTTGATAACATCTTGCAAACCAGCTTTAGAACAATGGAACATCTATGTTTTTGGGACTTTGAGTTCTGTGATTTTGGTAGATTAAATATCTAATGCCATAGTTGCCTGAAAGTACCAACATTTACCTGCATGTGAAATCACTTTTGAGAACTTGTGCCCGTGCTTCTTGGGAATCAATCGCCAGAAAACTCAGTAGTTCCAGGCAGCTGTTGTGTGCAAAGTGCTATCCCTAACAAAATGCCATTGCCATTACTATACCACAAATGGGCTGTAAAAGAACAATTAGCAAAACAGAAGACACAATATAGAGCTAAAGTGTTGCCCAACCAAATATGGGTAAATATCATCATCTTTTGAACAATCTTTCTCTCTGGGTGGGGGGGGGGGGGGGGTGTTGTTTAACCTTCATAAATTCATACTTTTTCTTATGGCAAATAGTAGTGGCAGGTCTTTATCAGAAATATGACTAAAGGTGGCTATACACTTAAGGTGGCCATACACCAGCAGATCCGCTCGCTTGGCGATGTCGCCAAGCGAGCGGATCTTCCCCCGATATCCCCACCTACGGGTGGGCGATATCGGGGAGCATTTAGGTTAAAAAAAAAATAATTCAATCGTTTAGCCCTGGGGCCAAACGATCGGATTATGTGGGCGGCAATGGGGCAGTCGGATCGGGGACCGCATCAACGAGCTGATGCGGTCCCCGATCCGACCAGATTTTCTAACCTGGCCGATCGAGATCTGGCCAATTTCAGGCCAGATCTCGGTCGGCCAGGCCGCTCTGCTCTCCCCATACACGGGCCGATTAGCTGCCGATATCGGCAGCTATAGTCGGCCCGTGTATGGGGACCTTTACAGATATTGTCATCAGATACAAGGTTTCATACTTTGATCTGTTTGTGTGCATTAAACAAATAATTGGTTTAGATACTCGTGTTCCATGTATACAGATCAGTTAAAAAACTATGGTTGAGTCCCTTCATTTGTATGACAGTACCTGTATGTTACAACCAGTCTTGGCATGATGACCTTTTCAACATGCTGACATCCTAACCCAAAATCTTTGCAACAGTGTTTTCTCCAAAAGATTGGAACACATTCAGGGTTGGACTGG
Organism: Xenopus tropicalis; assembly: GCF_000004195.4. Lineage (NCBI taxonomy): Eukaryota > Metazoa > Chordata > Amphibia > Anura > Pipidae > Xenopus > Xenopus tropicalis. Next base: position 105,901,690 of record NC_030677.2, read on the forward strand.
GCCCCCGGCTCTACTGGGGCCCGGCGGCCCAGACCCGACCCTTGCTGGTGCTCCCTCTGCCTGACCGCTCCTCCCCTGATGTTAAATTTATGCGCTCGGGGGAGGACGTCGGGTGGGGGCCCCTGCGGGGGGGGGGTTTAGGGGACGCGGCCAGCGGGAGCACCTGCAGGGCCCCTGGGGGGGGAGCCCCGGTGGGTCCTTCACCCCCCAGTCCGACCCTGAACACATTTGACTCTTTTTGTAAAATGTTTTTGAGTTCTTGGGGCAGACTCAACTCAGATGCTTTGTTGGTAACAATGGTTTCTACCCAATGTGGTTTTTGAGATGGCGATAATGTTGCAATAAATATGTTCTATTACCATATTGCCATGGCTTAGGTAACACAAAATGAAAAATTTTCCACTTCCCACCTTTAATGTTTATCAGAAGCTTCTAAGCACCTTGAAACTCCTTTTGTTTAAGTGTGAAAACCATGCTGTGTCAACAATGAAAGTCTTAAATATCAATAGGCGTTGTTGTAAGACTTGCGTCACTGTTCCTGCTGAATGCAGCATTTAAAACGTGTCCTGTCAGGTAGTAGATGAGCACGTTCTCTCTGCTTTAGAAATACAAATATTATTTATACCACTTGTAGATATTGTATATCATATAGTGATGCCATCATATAAAAAACAGACCAAGTGCTATCCTTACTTGGATAAATAGTCAACAAGGCAAATAGAGAGCACTGATGGGACTTCATTAGTTAACAACCAAGCATTGTATCAGTTGCATTCAAAATCTTTATGTTAAAATGTAATCTCTGTTTGCTATATAGACTATTTATACAGTTTGTATGTAGGGTCTGCCTCTGACCAGGATTACAACAATATGATGCATGGGCATTCAAATTCAGATACCTTTTATTTAGAGAAAAACAATGTAATGAAGATTTTTTAAAGTAAAATTTTTATAAATTTGCAGCAGAACAAACCTTATTTTTCTTAGGTTATTCTTTAAATATTTATAAAAACACAAACCTGTTAATACAAGGGCCACACCAGGAAACCATAGGCTCGCACTATGAAATTATTTTTCGTGAAAAACCCCATCTAGCTGCTCCAGTTTGCCTCAGAGGAGGAAAAGAATCATTCCTGAATCTAAGAGCACAGTCAGACCATTCTCCGAATTGACTTATACTAATTTCATTTATGTAACCCTGGATGAAGGCATCCAAACCTTTCTTGAAGCTGTTTCATGTATATGTGACTTATTAACTGTTTTCTTATTAATGTCAACATCACTCAACTTTTTGTCTTGACTATATATGGACCCACAGAGAAGGAATAAAAGAAAAGGAGAATTATGCTTCAAAAATAGCTTCTAATGCTATTGATGGATGTCCATGCAGAGATCCAAGGCAGTGTATAAGTCTGTAGACTTTTTTATTGTTATTTCATTCTGATCTGTAAATTTGAGAATATAAATGGTAATTGACTCCCTACATGGAGTAATGACATGCCACACTAAATGGAGCCATTAATCTGCTCACTGTTGTTAAAACATTATCTGACTACTGTCTTGTTCATTTGTTTGTTATTGCAACTTCCATTTCTCATTCTCAGGTTAAGTGAAAACATTGCCCTTCTGTCATTACTTTCCTCATGCATTATCTATCATTTCTCATCCAATTCTATAATTAGTTTGACTGACTTTTAACTAGCAAAAACCTCTAATAATAATATTTGTGTTCTCTTCAAGTACGTTTGTTCAGCAGCTATGGTTTAACAACGAAAGAATTCCCTTAGCAGACCAATTAAATAGCATTGGCACCAGTCAAACGCAATTAAAGTTCTGTTTTCTTAAGACGGTGGAGTCGGGAAAATCAGTTTGTTCGGAAAGTATTTGGCCTTTTATCTGTTGCTGACCTCTTAGATGTTTTTACTTCTGTTCCATCTTTGTAGAAAAATTTGAAGTGTTGCAGAGACAATTTGCTTAAAACGAGTGTAGAGTTACAGTAGTTTTAAATTCTACATGTACATCGACATTTTTTTAAGGTGTGATTTTAGATTAAATATAACTATATTTTAACTTTTCATAAAGAACAATGAAACTGTAATTTACACAGACACCCCCCAAGAAAATCCAGTGTATAACCTCTGACCGTGGGATGGTGCTTCTCTTTACTGCAGGCTGAAAAATATCTGCCTGGCACCATGCACAGTATAGAAAAAAATGACTTTCCTGGACAGCCAAAGGGTGTGCTGCGAAGACACAGAAGATGGCCACTCAGGCTATTGAGAACATATTAAAACTGCAATAGAGTTATTTCTTTCCCTTTCTAAGCTTTCATGTTTGGCCTGTGTGATTTGAATGCTCTGTTATAAATGCACAGCAACTAGATCCAGCTTTCTCCAAATCAACATCTGCTTAAAGGGGACCTTGCACCCTAAGAAATAATTTGAAATTCTTTTCTATTGTGTTTGTTAAGCAAAATAAACTTCACTTACACATATAAGTAATAGAAATCCGTCCTGGCATTACACAATCACAGCAAATAGGCAACCACCATTTTGTGGACACTGTTATTAAGGCAAGCTTTGTATCACCCCAAAATCTTGTGTATGTGCCAGAACGGGGGACCAGATGCCCATGCCCATGCACTGGCTACACAATTAGATGGTTAGGGAACGTGTGAGCTGAATTGAAAATTAAAGTACTTGTCTGCTAGAGGCGTGGCAAGCAATATATGATTGACAGCTGGGATTTTTAAATGCTTTTATAATGGATTTGGATGTGTTAATATAAAAATGAATTTGGGTTTCTTGTTTAATTTCAAAAGGACTTTTATTATACAGCTTTTTATGTCTGGGTGACAGGTCCACTTTAAGAACTCTACCCTTCTTTCATTGTGATGTTAATTGATTCCATATTGTATGTCTCTTGTGGGCCAGTGCTTACTCACTCGGTAAAAAACACTAAAGAAAGAACTGATACGACACCAGTTACAGAGCAGAAGTTACAGAAGTTCTTATCTAAACATGTGTAGATATGTACAGTATATAATCAGAAACGATTAGTAATACTAATGTCATACAAGGGGTTTCCTCAGCTAGCTAAAAACCATTTTGTGCCCAATAACGACTTAAAATTCACTTACTAAAAAAGACCAGACTTGGGATGAGCATTAACTGTAAACAAATATTTGCCTCCTTTGTGCAGGTGAATATGCATTGTACATACTGTATAACCTATAAGCACGGAAAGGGTTGTTTAGGGTAACATAGTATTTAACCTACACAGCTGCCTTGTTATTTTCTGGGCTGCTCTTGGCATGCAAATAATTTTATAAAATTCACCCTTAATCTATTTTTATAATGAATTATACATTTGGTGCTTCTTTTCCAGCTGCTATTCCCTAATTGACTGGCAAAATGCCCATGGAAAATGAAAGAATTAAGATTGTGATCTTGTTATAGAATTAAGTTCCTTATGCTCTCTTGTGTGTGCGTCATGTGGTGGAGTGGTTCTGTTCACTTTAATTTTATCCAGACTTGTTTGGATGCCATCCTTGCTCTGCCAGGAATATAAGCCAATAATTCTCCTTTTATACACTGTACACTGAAAAAGAATTGTCTGAAAGCCCTGCATTAACTTCTGTTAGGCAGTTATGGTATTCAGCTTTGTTTTTCTATGTAGTGTACCTTTTTAGATCAAACCATACATTTAAACATATCTCAAAGCACTGTACTAGTAGCTCTAGGATGTCTCCCTCTCATGGAATGACAGGTTGCAATAGGCCATAAGAACTTGCTGCCCTAAATCTATCTCTGTTACCTTTCCACAAATACGGGCCTGTATTTGGTACACTCTAAGGTGCATGGCAAATCTTGCAGATCTGGTCCTGTGTTTTAGAAATAGGGGCCGACCAAGTGTTCAGGGTTATACTTTTAAAGAACAGCACAGTGTTCCACCAAAAGTAAAGTTTCTCACACTACTGTATTCACCTGCACACTCCTAAGTAGATGTCCAAGCCCAGAAATGATGGAAAGCCTCCTATTATAAATTACTGTACATTGATTCTCTTTATATATATATATATATATATATATGTATATATATATATATATATGTATATATATATATATATATATATATATATTTGTGCACTCCTTAAACTTGTGGCCTGCTCTGATACATTAAGTGCATGTATTGACACATGGTAACCCTGAAATTGCTGTCAGCCTTGACATTCAGGCAATTCATTTGTTCCCATAGCAGGTTGCATCAATAACTGCACTTTAAACAGGACCAAATATTAGTTCATATAACCATGATACTACCTCTGTCTATTTACTATTTCCCTTTTTGAAATGAACTATATTAGTTGGCCTCATGTACAAAAAGTGCATAAACACTATCTGAACTGCCATAATAAATATAAATGTATTTTTAAAACAGACATATATGATTCCACAGACTGAAAGAAACCATGATTGGTTGTGCCACAAAAACCAGTACTCCACCCCCACCCCACTTAGGCTCACAGTGTAATGCATCTCCTTACCTTGTTTCTTTGTGAAGTGGTTAATTCTGGAACTGAAACTTTACAACAGAATAAAGTAAGGGAAGTGTTGGTCCTATTGGGGGTGGGGAACTGGTCAAAGTAAGAACAGAGACAGATTACCATGGCTTTCTTTCAGTTTGTGAAAAAATACTTTTATATTTATTTCTAGATGTTCTGATGTTTTTGCACCTTTTCTACATAATCTCAATGAGCTAATGTCATGGGGGGGGGGGGGGTATATTTTCCCTTTATGTGTACTGGCAGATTAGATGCCAGTGGTAAAGTAGTAAAGAGCATAGCCATCATACCCTGCCGGATATAGGGATGCAGTGGGCACAGGCAGTGGCAAAGTAAAGAAACTACAGGGCGCAGAGGTTGGGGTATTGCAGCTGGGACATTTGCAACAATGCAGGGGCTTACGTGGCTGGGGTTGAGGGCCCTTAAGGTTGCAGCCCTGGTGGGCCCCTGACACCCCAGTCTGACACTGGGAGCAATGGGAAGGTCAGTGTAATTTCTTGACCCGGATATGGATTGGAAATATTTATTTATATTACAACAATAGTCAGGATCATTCCTACTTCCTATCTTAACCTTTATCTCCTGGAAACAAAGAGAACACAGAATTCTCTACGCAATTCACACTGCTTTTTGGTGAGTGATTGCTGGATGACGTGCACAGTGAATGCCCGTAAATGGCAATATTTCTTTTCATCCTTGGGAAAGTTCTTGTGTTATTGGTGGATTTCTGCATGTACTTCCTATCTGGCAGTACCGTTTTTATCACTGAGTATGCTTGAGTGCAGAGGTCTATTCCCGTCTCTTCACTTTTGTGCATTGTTTGATAAGGTAAGTATTTACTACAGGTTTAATGTGTCTAGTAAAGAGCATGCTATGTGTGGTGATGCGCCTATAAATATTTATCTATTGATTTTTGCATGTATATCTCTGTAACATTATCTAGTAAAGTGTTGCCTTGTGACTCATCATTATCTACTTTTTCATATCTCTGTACAGGGAAAAACATTGATTCACCTGTACTAATATTATGCATCTGAGCTGTAAACTTTACTTCCCATGACTACACTTATCATCAAAACACACAATAAAAATATTGTCAGTGACAATTACTTAACAATGTTTTAATATACATACATGTTTGGGCACTCTTACTGGCAGACAGCATGTTTTGTCGCTCCATGATTAATATTCTCCAGCGGAGGCTACAAAACACCAAAACAAGTATTGTTTCTGGCAGGATTAATGTAATTGCCAGTGGTAAAAGTGCATCATATAGAAGCTCAAAATTGACTTGTGAGGCTAAATTGGGGAACTACATACTGCATTTACCACTGCAAAATAGGGCCTGCTATTACAAGTGTTGCAAACATCCCACCAGCAGTCCAATAAGTAGTGACTGTCTATGGCATCTTACAGCAACCCCTCTGGCATTTGCCAGAATCTACAGACTGCCAGTCAAGGCTGACATAAGACCTCTAGAAGTATCTTCTGAGAGACAACCCAAGACAGGTGAGCTGGAATGGTAAATATACAGATATATTAAAGAATAATATTTAATATAATATAAAAGTGTTATATAAATAATATAGACTCATAAACTACTCTTTGTAAAAACATAAGGCTTACAGAACAAAAGATGACCAAGCTTAAACACTCTTATCTTTACCCTGCAGTTTAGCATGCCATGACGTAAATGCTGTCCACAAAGAACATTTGGGTGGTTTAATTTCACCCTACAGGATTCTAAAAAGTAACTTGTGCATCTCATGTTATCTGCAAATGTTATCTAAAATGCTAACAAATAGCCTATAAAATGTTACAACTTGCAAAGCTTAATTTGATGGTTTTTGTAATACAGCCATTGGTCTTTGTTGCTAAAAGCTTCCCCTTTGACTTACAATAAAGCAGCCGTTTTGCTTAAGAAACTTATCTCTGAGTCTTGTAATATTAGATAAGGTAAATCTACCAACAGCATCTGAATGACGTGCAAGTTAGGAGGAATTTTAGGGGACACCCAAGTATGCAGTGTCTCTGTATGCAGTGTTACTGAACATAGGCATTGCTGCAACTCTTTGCACTCCATTCTAGGTGTGCCTTAGAGCACAACACATGTGGCAAGGTGCAAAGTGCAAAAATAAAGTGCTTTGCACCTTACCTAGTACTTTATACACAAGTTACAAAAATGAGTGAATAATTTATACTTTTTTGACATTTCAATTGCTACTTTCATTATACTACATCAGCTAAATTTAGATGATCATATTTTAACCTCTTTTATAAAGTCTTGGTAAACAATTCAGTTTTTTAAATCATGGTCCACCCTGCTGCTAGAGTATCACTCTTCTTTAACCTTTTTAGTAGATTTTAGAATTAACAGCAATGGTATTAAAAGCCCATAGTATTGGGGCTGTAGATTCTATGTTACCTGTTAGTTTTTTGGTCTATTCTACGCCAGTATGGCATGGCAGATCAAAAAGCCAGGACGACGGATCAGATAATACATTGTTATTGCGAAATAGACATTCTGCAACCTATCCCCAGGTCCTTCTTTCTAGAAGACAGCCTTGAGCTTTATAATAGTTTCTTTGACTACTTACAAACATTGACATCCTTTACCTACCTTAGCTTTCTGCCTGTTCTAAGGTTAAAGTGCTCTCAGTGCCAAAGTCCTAAATCCTACTCACAATGAAAGCCTTCTGCCTTCTGTGTCCTAATCCCCTGCCCATTAAGGGGCTTTTGGGGATGTAATTAGACAGTGGTTCTATCTCCCCAGCTAGTTTCTAACCAGGCTTATAACAATTATGTGTGGTCTTAAAGCCCTATCAAAGACAGTATGTGAATAATCTGCAATAGTGGTAACTTTTACCTGTAAAACTAATGGAGGCCCATCTATAGAGTTTCTGGATACATTTCCATTCCGATCACTGTATAATCTAAGGATTTTAGCCTGAATATGCTAGGGAGGCCTATTTTGAAAACCATAATACACAGGTTAAGTACCATCAACCTTCCAAAGGTATACCTTGTGCCCTACCACCAAGGGACCCAAGAATCAAATTAGGGGACCAAAATTACTTAGAAAACTCAATCAGTAATTCAATTTGTGTTCATGGAGACTTGCATTAATAAGTGGACTGTCAGGTCAGATTTACTAGTCACTGAAGGCATGGTGTGGGATGCTGCTGCTGCTATATCTCTCTAATCAAAGCTACTAGAAATGAAATTGAAGCTGAAATAATTAGGGCTCGTGTGGAACTCAATACCTGCTTGCTTGCTGATTATACAGAGACAATCATGGCAATTATGGCATTAGCCCAAACTCAAATGTATTTCTTACTGAGAAGCAGTGCCAATGTGAACTACTGTATATAGATCTGCCTCATGGTATATAATAACAGGGATAAAATTGTTGGCAAATTATTGGCAGTGTTGGCCAAGAGCAAAACAGTAATTTTTGGGAGTGTGAGCTGATGATGGGAGTCTTTTAACTGACCGAGACTTAATAGAAGACCAGTTTCGGAAGTTCTTCCAAAATACATATACTTCAACACCTTCTTATTCCCCTATCAGCCTACCAGAGTATGTGGAAGATATTGACTTCCCCTCAATGTCCATAAGAGACAGGTTCATCCAAATTAATGTATTAACAGTCCCTTAACGCCCCACAGACTGGCCAAACTGAACCCCCAAAGGTCAAATTTATGAGCCAAATGCAACTCAGTAGTGTGCTCAGATACCAATGTCTGTGTTATTTGCAATTATTATTTTATGTAAAGAAAGCTATCTTGTTAAAATGTAATCAAGAAAAAATGAATTGAGCAGAAAAACTTAAGTTAAATTCACTAAAAGGTCCTGAATGTTAAACAATTTAAATCAAGACATAAGTTTTTTAGTGAAAAGAACAAACATTTATTGGCTCAGAAGATTTAACACAAATTCAAAAAAACATAAACCATACTATACCACAGTGGAAAGGAAAACCCAGTGCCTCATGGTACCCACTCTCCTTCCTAACGCGTTTCGCACCATTGGTCATCAGACACTTCCTCTGATGAAGCACCCAATGGTGCGAAACGCGTTAGGAAGGAGAGTGGGTACCATGAGGCACTGGGTTTTCCTTTCCACTGTGGTATAGTTAAAAAGTCCACTGCAGCTCTATCCTGCACTTTTTGGAAGAAACTAGTTAATGAGGTGCTACCCAAATAAAAACTGTCCAGAGGATGTCCAGCCAAGTTTGACGCAGTGTGGGACTCATGGTTAAGTGTGCAATCTTAAAGAACATGCCAGGCTTGCATAAACGATATATATCTTCTCTTCCTTCTCACTCTTCTTCTCTATCTCTTTAAATCTTTAAATATATACACATATATTAATTAATACATATCAGTTTGCATGGCCAAAACAATCTCTTTATATCTGACCATTTGTCCTACAGGCCAACCAGTTAGATAATTGTAGGGTCTTTTCAACAGTAAACTCAGCCCTATTTTGAATGGAATTCTAAAAACAAAATAATGATATATTAAATCTACAGTACTAGAGGACTGTTTACACTGTAAAGGGCAACAGATGACAATGGGGCTATATAAATAATAATTTCATATAGGTGTAATAATTCGTGCTGGCCATAGACAATTTCCACTTATAAATGTTCGCACCTATGATGCCACTATATTATCAAATGGTGTTATATTTGTGAACAATGCAATTTTATTGTCCTAATAATATTTGTTTCATTTATAACTTATTGCTACCCTGGCTGTGACTATTTGATTGTTAATAGCATCTGATTAAATGTTTGTATATATTTTTAATATCATTTTTGCTGTTCTTTTTGAGCTTTCGTGAGGCACTTTTTTCTAAACTGTTATTTGCATGCTGTGTTTAATTAACATACTTTTTATTCCTTTGATTACAGTTGCTAAAATTATACCTTATAATATTGCTAATCTGTTTAAATAAACAAGGATATATTACATATATATTTCTTTATTATAATTATGGCCCTTTGTTTTTGGAATGGCTTATTGCTGTGGGTGGTGTTCCTTGAGACATCTTTGAGGGACAGAAAAGCACAGAGAAATCACTCTGAATCTAAACAACAGAGCTATGTATTACACAGTTGAACATATTAATCATGGCTGGCTGAATTAACAGATTATTTAGTGGAATGTATTATTAATGGTGTTAGCACGTATTCACTAGGTGCAAGCAAGTTTAGGAGCAAGAAATCAAGGGAGCCTTGGAAGTAACATCTCTTCAAAACAGGTATTAATTTTTGGGCTCTCTTGTTTACTGCATCTTGCCTTCAGTTTATCAAAGCAGACTGAACCAGATCATGTGCAACTGGGGCAAGTTGCAGGACCATGTACAGATATAAGTACCTTTCTGAGTAATATTTAAACATATGCTATTTGCATGTAATTTTGCTCTATGCACTTGTGTTTGTACAGTTGCGCTCCAATTGATTTGAAAGTTGTGGGAAATGTGCTAGCAACCCATTTCTAATAGTCAATCCTCCATATATAATAAAAGGCATTAAGTTTGCCTAGGTTTATTCACTCATAGCAACCAATAAGATGTCTGCCTTAAAAAGTAAATTCTTCCTGCCTGTTACCGTATATACTCGAGTATAAGCCGATCCGAATATAAGCCAAGGTACCCAATTTTACCTAAGAAAACTGGAGAAACTTATTGACTCGAGTATAAGCCGAGGGAAATGCAGCCACTACTGCAAGTTGAAGTGATATCACCCCCCTCCCAGCAGCCAATTAGCAGAACAATGTGAAAGCATCAAGATAGCAGCTACCAGTATATATCAGAATAGCACGCAATAGTAAGAAATCCAAGTGCGGCTTGGGACTCCCCCAGTTACATGGGAGTAGGAGAAACAATAGGTTACCTGAAAGCAGTTCTAATGTGTAGCGCTGGCTCCTTATGAAAGCTCAGACTCAGGCACACTTGGAGTGATATCCCCCCCTCACCCCCAGCAGCCAATCAGCAGAACAATGAGAAGGGAGCAAGATAGCAAGATAGGGAATCATTTAACCACGAAATAAACCCAATATGATTGTTCTGCCCCCAATAAGGGGTAATTATATCTTAGTTGGGATTACTGTTCATTGGGGTACTGTTCATTATGACTTTTTGTTTAAATTTTGAATTATTTGAATAAAATGGAATCTATGGGAAATGTCCTTTCTGTAATTCGGAACTTTCTGGATAAAGGGTTTCCAGAAAAAGCATCCAATACCTCTATTGATTAGATTTTAAAGGACTAGGAAGTCTTCAGTCACTGGGAGGTTCTGATATGTGATATAGGTTCCAAGTTTGGAATTTAGAAATTTTGGAATATGTATGTATGTATGTATGTATAACTTTATTTATAAAGCGCCACAAGGGTACGCAGCGCTGTACAATCTTACAGAATACAAAATTACACACAGGGAGGACAAGTGATATAATAAATAAATACAGTAAATATATATATATATAAGTGCCATGTGGTATGAGACACCGTGGGAAGGAGGTCCCTGCCCTGTAGAGCATACAATCTAAGTGGTATGTAATTTCTTAAATAATTTTCCTTTTTTTCCCATTAGTCCTATTGTTCCATTTCGCCTATGGATGGGTATGTAGGGCACAATTGCCTCTGTGTGAAGCTACTGTTCTGTGGGGCTCCATTGAAAGTGGGAACCATGGTGTTTGCATTGGATTACACCCCACTTTATGGCCCCTTTGTTGGCAATATAGGGGGGGACATACAAGGAAATCCTTATGTGAAAGTGCCTGCACCCCTCCTATAATATCTGCCTCTTGCTCTGCGCTGTTGGGCCAGAGGCGCCGTTAGTTTGGAGCAGCTCCATACACTATGCGCGCAACGATCGCATATCACAGTGAATCCCTAATACCTTATATATGCGAGTATAAGCCGAGGTTCACTTTTTAAGCACATTTTTAGTGCTGAAAAACCTCGGCTTATACTCGAGTATATACGGTAGTTGCAAACTTTTTGTTACATTTCCCCAAATGTATATATAAATGTGTCATATAAATTTATGAGAATAGCAAGTTTCTTGGCCCTTACAATAATACTGACAATGATGATTTAAAAGGTATTAAGGGATATATTTCTTTCAAATTTCACTCTTTGTGTGATTGTCCTCCAGTGTTCTCTCACATGACCTGTTGTCAAACATGACAAACTTCCATTTGGCTTGAAACATTGCTCTGCCCATAAACTGTGAAAATAGGTACTTTTATATTACTCCAGCAAAATGCCCATACACCATGTCATTCATTGTGACCTGGAGGTTTTAACTTTCTTGGCACCCCTTGTGTGAGTTGTTACAGAATAAAATTTGTATACATTTACTTTGTATAAAACCAGCACCTGTATTATAATGAGCAAGGTACCTACTGTTTTATACAATAAACTATAAAAGATGGCACTGATGTGATCTGTGAGCCACATAATGAAATTTGACTTTTACATTTATAAGGTCTTAGAATACCTCTGAGTCTACTGATATCCTAATAGTTTACGTCAGGGCTACATTATCCCTGTGGAAGTCAAGAAAAAATTACAGGATGACAAGTACCAAAATGCATTAACAATTCAACACATTTTTTTTAAATACAGGCTGTGTAAACAGATTTGTGACAATACCATGATATTCAAAAAATATATAGACATTTATAGCATGCATCAGAATAATAATGGTTACATTTTTCTTAGTATCAACCAGTCTAGTTAATTCACTTAGGGTTCTGTGTATGAAGGACAAATGGAGGACAAAACCGAAATTAAGAAGGCTATGAAAGGACAAGTAAGACCCTAGTCTTAGTAGGTCTTGCACATTTCATTTGCTAAAAAGAAAAAAATTTCAGAAGTATAAAACCCAGTGGAGTTTGGGGGCACTTAGTCATGGAGACCTCTTTTTTATTAGATTATTGTTAAGGTTTAAAATGCACAAGCATTACAGTGGGCATAAACAATTCATTTTTTTACTTAAGGATTACAGTGTCAGTAATAAAATAGCAATGATTGTGGGTATAGCTATTGGAGGTAGACAATGATAGACACTTAGGGCATAATGTGGCACTTTCATTAGGGGTGTCCAACTTGAGGCCTGTGGGCCCACATGTGGACCTCCAAATTATTTTTATGGCTCCCAGTCTGCCTCAGAGCCACATAGACTTGATTGTATGGCATCATCATAATAAAATCCAGCCCTTTATCAAGCCTTGATAAAGGGCTGGATTGAAGCCCAAAGCGTTGCCTTTGGCACTTAAGTAGAGTCATCATTTTTCAAGATAACCGATGTGCTGCTGTTTTCATCATTTTTGCATTTATTTACCCAGGCAGAGGGTACAGCATGCACCTGGGACTACAAGGAGCTGCTTTCCATTGTGTAGCACAACTTAATTGAATTCTACAAACTGATCAAAGCTGGTCCCAAATTTAAACTACAGAACATTGGAGCGTGCCCTGCTACAGAGCAGGTAAGTGGGGATGTTTTTTCACACGTGGTGGACATGCAAATAAGCAAAACTATTTTGGAAAATGATTGGTAATAAATATATTGAATGTTTTCCGAGTTCCTCATTTTGGGAATTCACAATCCCAACGCTTAGCAACCCATATACTGACAGCCAGTGGGACTGCTGTAAGCCCCAGACACTCAATATTCATTGGGCTGGTGGGGGGCTGTTTGAGCCAATGTGTACTTGGAATGCCAGGGCCTATTTTGTCTCCCAGTCCAGACCCCAGCAAGAAAAAGGTTAGATGCAAAAATGTTGGTCAGTTTTCAGTTGCAATGTTTACAGCTTCACTGTTGTAAATGACTTTTTAATTACAAAGAAAAAAAACTAAAATGATCAAAATAGGAGATTGAAGAGAATGTGACATTGTGGATGTTGGAAGTAATGGTTGCAGGTTAGTGAAGTCCCTGCCTGTGTATTAATTTCTAGCTGTGTACTGCAATGTTCTGTCTTTCTTTTGTTACAAATTCAGTACATTTCAGTGAATGTTTCCATGATCTTTTTATCCACTATTAAATTTTTTAAAAAAACTGAGTGGAGTTGCAACATAAGTTTTTTGTATTGGAGCATTATAGCAATAAATACTTTCTTTATTTGCAATGTTCTTTAACTCTCTGGAAACAGATAAAAAGATATTATATAGGTGGAAGAATTTGTTCTGTTTGGTTAGCCTATTAAAAGCGCAAGTAAAGCCTCCCAGATTGCTCTGTTGCCTTTTCCATACAGAAAACACATGAGTAATACGGCTATTGTGAGGTTACAGCGTTACAGGAGTAACAATTACGTTATGGCTTAAAATGACTCAGACTGTGGGACTGAATTTACAACTTCATTGTTCTTGTGACCGACCTTTCACTTCCATAGAGCAAAATCAAACTGATCAAAATGGAAGGTTGAAGAGAATGTGACATTGTAGTATCTGGAAGTAAATGTATTGCTTGCAGGTTAGTGAAGTCGCTGTCTGTGTATTAATTTTTAGCTGTGTACTACAATTTTCTGCCTTTTTGGTAGAAATTCAGTACATTTCAATGGATGTGTCCATGATCTTTTTATCCACTGTTTAATTTAAAAAAGGTAAGTAGCATTGCAACATAAGTTTTATGTTTTGGAGCATTATAGCAATAAATTCTTTCTTCATTTGCCATGTTCTTTAACTATCTGGGAACAGATTAAAAGATATTCCATAGGTGGAAGAATTTGTTTTGTTTGGATATGTAATTAAGATGATGATTAAAGCCTCAAAGATAGCTCTGTTGCCTTTTCCATGTGAAAAACACATGAGTAATACAAACGGGTGACCTGATCAATTGAAAATTCAGGGTTACATATACAGTGGCTTGCAAAAGTATTCGGCCCCCTTGAACTTTTCTACATTTTGTCACATTACAGCCACAAACATGAATCAATTTTATTGGAATTCCACGTGAAAGACCAATACAAAGTGGTGTACACGTGAGAAGTGGAACGAAAATCATACATGATTCCAAACATTTTTTACAAATAAATAACTGCAAAGTGGGGTGTGCGTAATTATTCAGCCCCCTTTGGTCTGAGTGCAGTCAGTTGCCCATAGACATTGTCTGATGAGTGCTAATGACTAAATAGAGTGCACCTGTGTGTAATCTAATGTCAGTACAAATACAGCTGCTCTGTGACGGCCTCAGAGGTTGTCTAAGAGAATATTGGGAGCAACAACACCATGAAGTCCAAAGAACACACCAGACAGGTCAGGGATAAAGTTATTTAGAAATTTAAAGCAGGCTTAGGCTACAAAAAGATTTCCAAAGCCTTGAACATCCCACGGAGCACTGTTCCACTGATCATTCAGAAATGGAAGGAGTATGGCACAACTGTAAACCTAACAAGACAAGGCCGTCCACCTAAACTCACAGGCCAAATAAGGAGAGCGCTGATCAGAAATGCAGCCAAGAGGCCCATGGTGACTCTGGGGGAGCTGCAGAGATCTACAGCTCAGGTGGGGGAATCTGTCCATAGGACAACTATTAGTTGTGCACTGCACAAAGTTGGCCTTTATGGAAGAGTGGCAAGAAGAAAGCCATTATTAACAGAAAACCATAAGAAGTCCCGTTTGCAGTTTGCCACAAGCCATGTGGGGGACACAGCAAACATGTGGAAGAAGGTGCTCTGGTCAGATGAGACCAAAATGGAACTTTTTGGCCAAAATGCAAAACGCTATGTGTGGCGGAAAACTAACACTGCACATCACTCTGAACACACCATCCCCACTGTCAAATATGGTGGTGGCAGCATCATGCTCTGGGGGTGCTTCTCTTCAGCAGGGACAGGGAAGCTGGTCAGAGTGATGAGAAGATGGATGGAGCCAAATACAGGGCAATCTTGGAAGAAAACCTCTTGGAGTCTGCAAAAGACTTGAGACTGGGATATATTTGAGTATACAGTGGTGTGAAAAACTATTTGCCCCCTTCCTGATTTCTTATTTTTTTGCATGTTTGTCACACTTAAATGTTTCTGCTCATCAAAAACCGTTAACTATTAGTCAAAGATAACATAATTGAACACAAAATGCAGTTTTTAAATGAAGGTTTACGTTATTAAGGGAGAAAAAAAACTCCAAATCTACATGGCCCTGTGTGAAAAAGTGATTGCCCCCCTTGTTAAAAAATAACTTAACTGTGGTTTATCAATTTCAATTTTCAATTTCAATATCAATTTCTGTAGTCACCCCCAGGCCTGATTACTGCCACTCCTGTTTCAATCAAGAAATCACTTAAATAGGAGCTACCTGACACAGAGAAGTAGACCAAAAGCACCTCAAAAGCTAGACATCATGCCAAGATCCAAAGAAATTGAGGAACAAATGAGAACAAAAGTAATTGAGATCTATCAGTCTGGTAAAGGTTATAAAGCCATTTCTAAAGCTTTGGGACTCCAGCGAACCACAGTGAGAGCCATTATCCACAAATGGCAAAAACATGGAACAGTGGTGAACCATCCCAGGAGTGGCCGGCCGACCAAAATTACCCCAAGAGCGCAGAGACAACTCATCCGAGAGGCCACAAAAGACCCCAGGACAACATCTAAGGAACTGCAGGCCTCACTTGCCTCAATTAAGGTCAGTGTTCACGACTCCACCATAAGAAAGAGACTGGGCAAAAACGGCCTGCATGGCAGATTTCCAAGGCGCAAACCACTTTTAAGCAAAAAGAACATTATGGCTCGTCTCAATTTTGCTAAAAAA
The DNA here is from genome assembly GCF_000004195.4 of Xenopus tropicalis. Classification (NCBI taxonomy): domain Eukaryota; kingdom Metazoa; phylum Chordata; class Amphibia; order Anura; family Pipidae; genus Xenopus; species Xenopus tropicalis. Next base: position 105,918,018 of record NC_030677.2, read on the forward strand.
CATCTCAATGATTGCCAAGACTTTTGGGAAAATACCGTGTGGACCGACGAGACAAAAGTTGAACTTTTTGGAAGGTGCGTGTCCCGTTACATCTGGCGTAAAAGTAACACAGCATTTCAGAAAAAGAACATCATACCAACAGTAAAATATGGTGGTGGTAGTGTGATGGTCTGGGGTTGTTTTGCTGCTTCAGGACCTGGAAGGCTTGCTGTGATAGATGGAACCATGAATTCTACTGTCTACCAAAAAATCCTGAAGGAGAATGTCCGGCCATCTGTTCGTCAACTCAAGCTGAAGCGATCTTGGGTGCTGCAGCAGGACAATGACCCAAAACACACCAGCAAATCCACCTCTGAATGGCTGAAGAAAAACAAAATGAAGACTTTGGAGTGGCCTAGTCAAAGTCCTGACCTGAATCCTATTGAGATGTTGTGGCATGACCTTAAAAAGGCGGTTCATGCGAGAAAACCCTCAAATAAAGCTGAATTACAACAATTCTGCAAAGATGAGTGGGCCAAAATTCCTCCAGAGCGCTGTAAAAGACTCGTTGCAAGTTATCGCAAATGCTTGATTGCAGTTATTGCTGCTAAGGGTGGCCCAACCAGTTATTAGGTTCAGGGGGCAATTACTTTTTCACACAGGGCCATGTAGGTTTGGATTTTTTTTCTCTCTAAATAATAAAAACCCTCATTTAAAAACTGCATTTTGTGTTTACTTGTGTTATCTTTGACTAATAGTTAAATGTGTTTGATGATCAGAAACATTTTGTGTGACAAACATGCAAAAGAATAAGAAATCAGGAAGGGGGCAAATAGTTTTTCACACCACTGTAACTCTAGTTTTTCAGCACCCGAAATGTGCTGAAAAAATCACCCTCAACTTATACTCGAGTCGGGTGTCAGACTAGCACCTTCTGTCCTTTGTGTGCAAATAAGGCCACCCGCAACCAGACCCTCAAGTGCCCTGGCCCGCTCCCAAATTCATCTTTATCTACAATCCTTACCTGTCCCATTCTGCACTAGACATTGCACTTTATATATATAAACTATATATATAGTTTTGAAGGATTTTAACTTTTGTGTTTTAGCTTGGCTGCTGATTGAGCTAAGGGGGTAGTACTCTTAAGTTATCATTGTTGATACCATATTGTTTTTGTTGACCCTCTTCTCCACTTACAGACTGATGCCTCATTTAATGTTATTTTATTGGTATTTATTTTGATTACTGAAACTGCTGCATTTCCTCACCCTAGGCTTATACTCGAGCCAATAAGTTTTTCCAGTTTTCTTAGGTAAAATTAGGTATCTCGGCTTATACTCGGATCGGCTCATACTCGAGTATACTGTATATACGGTATTTTCAGCAATAAACTTGATAGTCATAGTTTTTATAAAAATATGACATTTTAATATAACATTTTCTTTGGATCTCTTTAAGAAAAGTGCTGACCTTGTAACAGACCTGATTAGCATCTCTTTATAGAAGAGAACCTGCTGTGTGATCAGAGTGAAATGAGTCACATTATGCAACTCATTTGTGATAATCTTTTGTTTCACAGAGTCATTTCACATACAGCGCATTAGTTTTGGTAATAAAATAATAAAAACAGGGTAAATCCTCATTTCAGTTGCGATTGTGGCTTCTCATATTACCTATTCCGTTTTACTTCTCTCAGCCTCATTTATGCAACATACAGCAACGTATCTGATATGACAATAGAATCCATGAATCAGCTTGAAGCTATATAACGACAAGAAAAATGACAACTGATTGATGCAAATCAGATGTTGAATCTTAATAGATTGAGATGATTTTTCATAAAGTAAAGGAAGGATCTTTAACTCAGTTTCTCTCTATTAAAAATAACTAACTCTCTATAGTTAAACAAACCTCAGCATCTACTTTTAAGCAGAAATTTTAGTACAATGAAGTATTATACAGTTTTTTTTTTTTTCAAATACACATTTAAATGTATTGGTTAGGGATGGTATGATGTAGGGTTACAGTCTGTCTGAAGGCTAATGGGTTCCGATACAAGCTAGCTAGACCTGGAGTAAAGACAAATATCCTTGGGTGCATCTTTACCTTATTTCATAAACGCCATTAGATTTACTTTGCTTTACAGCTAAATTTATACTCCTCTTTTTGCATCTTATTAATATTATTGACAGAAATAGAGCAAAGTGACCTTTTAAATGAAAGAATCTTTTTTGAGGTTAAAATACCTATAGGCCGATTGCACAAGGCTCTCGGTGGCTGACAAGGCCAGTACTACCACTTTTTAACCCATATGCATTAGTGTGTGTTTTCAGGCTAATAAGCATAACTATATCTATCAACCTGAAGTTCAGTATACTCTGAGTAGAAATATTATTTTGGGCACACTTCAATGACTACTTGCAAGGCACAAAGCATTTTCTTTGTCCAGTTCTGTGAAGGGAGCTCAGGCAATTATGACAAACCAGTAACAAATTAATAACCAGTGCTTTACTTCAGACTGGTGATTTTAGTATCAAAAAGCCTTTTATTGCATTATAAGTCATCACGTGTGCTTCTGAAAAAAGGTTGGCTTTTAGCTACCTTTATTTTACACTGAGCCTTTTTTGTGCCGAAACCTTATATCACACCTGCACTTGCTAAGACATAAAGTTCTAAGGGAGGTGGCAGTTGTTTTTCCACTGCTGGAAAATCCAGCTGGTGTGACAGTCTCTATGTCATGTAAGCATATCAGCAGTTTTCTGTTAAATTCTCTCAAGCTAAATTCCAGTAAATACATTGCATATTGCAGTGTATGTATTGTTAAAAGAATTGTGGCTCTTTCTTACTCTTTATCATCAAGAAACTTAGAGGGTTGTTCACCTTTAAGATAACTTTTAGTATGTATAGAATGCCCTCTTGTTAGCAACTTTGCTATTGCTCTTAATTGTTTATTTTTTTTTTATAGTTTTTCATTTTTTTTCCTTCCTCTGCTACGTATTTCTAGCTTTCAAATGGGGGTCACTGATCCCAGAAGCCAAAAAAACATTGCTCTGTGAACTTACAATTTAATTCATTATTGTTATTTTTTATTGCTTATCTTTCTATTAAAGATAAGGACTTGTTTGCAAATCGAAATACTAGGTATGCACCGAATCCAGGATTTGGTTTGGGATTCAGCCAAGATTCTGCCTTTTTCAGTAGGATTTGGATCCAGCCGAATCCATGCTTCTGGTCGAACCGAATCTGAATCTTTAAAATCATGTAACTTTTTGTCACATAAATAAATCATATATATATATATATATATATATATATATATATAGATATCTATATATATATATAAAAACAAAATGAAATACTGGCACTCACGTATAATCCACAGCTTGGCCTGGGTGCAATCCTCAAACTTAGAATGAACACGAATTGGGAAAAGAAGCCGCACTCACAGGACTTAAGTATAAAAATAAAAAACTTTTAATGGTAAATCAGTGAACTGACGTTTCGGCTGAACACCTCAGCTTTTCTCAAAGCCTTTGAGAAAGGCTGAGGTGTTCAGCCGAAACGTCAGTTCACTGATTTACCATTAAAAGTTTTTTATTTTTATACTTAAGTCCTGTGAGTGCGGCTTCTTTTCCCAATTCATATATATATATATATATATATATATATATATATATATATATATATATATATATATCTTGAGAAAGGCTCTAGGCCAGAGTAGAAATGTTGATCAGATGGCAATGTGAAGATAAAGACTGAATTTTTATGAAAAGTCCCTGGAGTGCGCTTATAACGTTCTTTGAAATATATATATATATATATATATATATATTTAAAAAGAAGATTTTTGTTTCAGTAAACATGCACACACACATTTGTCATAATTCATATTTATTATGTGAAAGGTGGGATACAGAATTACTACCAAGACTCTGCAAAACATCACTTTATGGAAACCAAATAAAAGAAGTGAATTCAGATTAATTGTAAGCAGAGGCCAAGGATATGCCAGCAAATGCTAATCTGATGTCAGTATATCTCTTTTGTATCAACTACTTTATAAAAAGCAGTAAGCTGGAGTTGTCTTAAATGTAGTAATAATTTTAATAATAATTATCATTATCAATAGTTATTATATCAGTTAATAATTATTAAATTTTTATAATTGGAATTGCAACAAAATGAGTAAAACATTGAAAGCCTTGCATGAAAAGATTACTTTTTTGTTCTGTTTAGAGATAATCAAAATGTTATGGGACATATTATGTTGGAAAAAGAAGCATTGTCATGTAAGACAATTTCTAATCTCAGGGGAATAACTGGATTTTGGTCTTGGAAAGCTCTTCTGTCTATAACAGCCATCATTGGAGCTGTTAGGAGGAAACTGAGTTTAGGCAAGTAGATTAGTCCAAACGCAGTGTCGAGAGGTTAAGAGTCTCTCGAATTCCAGTCAGGGTAGGCAGCAATCAGAGAAGTTAGAATTAGGTAATAGGGTCAGAGAAGCAGAAGTTCAATCAATACAATCAATTTAGAAAGCACCCAGGTACAGTTACACTTTTTAGAGCTCAAGAGATAACCTATAAAAAGAAAAAAAAACATTATTGAATTAAAATTATGTTAAAAGAAGGTAGCTTTAAGAGGCATGTGCCCAGGGTGCAATGGTGGTGGGGGGTGGGCGCTATGTCAGTACCTACTCCAGGCCCTTGTTACCTCTCCCAATGCCCACCGCCAAGTGTACATGCATGTGTGCATGCACGGTTGCCTGCCTGGGCCGGACTAGGGTGCCTAGCCGACTTGGCTCGGCATTGTGTACATAAGAAAAATTATATTTGCAAATACTTGACAAAAGTCTGATTTTGTTGTTTCAAGAATAGCACTGGCTTTGCTGAGACACGGAAGTAGGAACAAAAGAGGCACGTGTTTAACACATACCCCTCAATAGAAATATCTGCAGTTTGCTTTGACATGCTAGACAACATTGGCAAGCAACTCACAGTCATCTGAAACCAAATATCCATCCACGTATGTAAGCAAGCAGCGTCATAAGCTACAGTCCAATGAAAATATTATAGGGAAGGATATTATAAAGATTTGCTAGGGCGCTGAAATGTGAAATGTTGATTTATCCTTTATACTGGTAACCACTTCTACATTATTTTAACCAGTAATTTGTGATATGAATGATGTGAATTATTGTTATAACAATTCTAAGCTGTATGCATTTGAAGTATTGGTATTTCCCAGGTCAAAAAGTTGGGCCAAGAATTGTTCTTCTGCAAAGTATCCAGGACAGCACAACAATAAGTAAATAGAATTGTGTGATGCACTTAGTTTTGCTGGTTATGTGTTTAGTCATTATCTACCTAGACAAAATACCACTTTGGGAAGCGCAAACATGTACTGACTATTTCCAGAAAATCCAGACGCTATGAAAATATACGAAACATCTATACCTTGAAGGTTATGAAGTTGAGGTGACTTTAAAAAAAAAAAAAAAAAAAAGTATAATTAGGATAAAATTAGAATTACAATAAGTACATATACAAAACATATACATATTATAACTGGAGATATATATTAAATCTGCTAAATCCTAGACAAGCTTGGTGGGCATTATTTTTTACCTGTTTTGACTTCATTCTAACTTACAGGCCAGAGTCTAAGAACTTGAAGGCAGACGCTCTTTCAAGAAGTTTTGTCTCCAGTCCTAGAGGTTCTCGATCCTGATACTGTTATTTCTAAGGAAGTGATTGTAGTCCATACCTTTTTGCCTCTGTAGCTGAGGCTCAAATTAATTTGCCTGCAATGTACAACCTGGCAAGCTTTTTATTCCAGAAAATCTGTGTGAAGCTGTCTTGTCAGAGACTTACGACTCCAGGGTAGCCAAGCATCGTGGCCAAAATTAAACTTGCTCTCTTTTGTTTCAAACTCTCTGTTGGCCAATGTTGAGGTAGGATGTTGTATATCAGGGATTCCCAACCTTTTATACCTGTGAGCTACATTCAAATGGGAAAAGAGTTGGGTAGCAACACAAACATGAAAAAAGTTCCTGAGTTGCCAAATAATAGCTATGATTGGCTATTTGGTAGTTCGGTATCTGGGTGTTGGTGGACTGCATTAGTATGATTTGCCACTTTACTCCCCTTCCCACTCTCTCTTCTGCTACATCCCTTGCTGAACTTTTAATTTCTCATATATTTTCATTTTATGGGGCTCCATTAAATATTTTCTCTGAAATGGGGGTTCAATTTGTTTCTAGGTTTTGGTGGGCCTTCTGTTCACTTATGGCTACTGATTTGTCCTTTTCTACCGCTTACCACCCTCAAACTAATGGCCAAACAGAAAGAACAAATCAGTCACTGGAACAATACCTTGTGGGTGGAGTTCCTTTTAATAATGCTGCTCATGCATCCACTGGGGCATGTCCAGTCATCAGACGCTACTTGGAGGCTGAATTGAGGAATAATATAATATAATAATATAAAATATAATAATAATATGTTTAATGATTATAATAGTTCACACATGCACATGCTGATTGTGTTGGGTATGTATAATGTGTGACTCACTATTTTCCTATTCACATTCTTACTTATGTAGGTGGATAGTGGCTGTTAAATACATGTTTAGACATGCATTAACCCTTTTTGCCAGTTTCCTTTAACACATACACAGATTGACAAGCAAATTTACAACACTCCATTATTGATTAGTGAATCCATCCTGTTTAGCTTTGCCTCAAAATTTGCAAAACTGCTGAAAAATTCATGAAATGGCGAAAACTTTGTGAAATGCGGCTACCGCATGACTTTTTTGATGCACGCAACTTTTTTAACAGTTTTTTTTTATTTTGGATTTATTAGGATTGTCTGTTTACTCAGTCTTAAGAATAAATATCAGCACTTATAGTCAGTATTTATGACTGCTAAGAAGCGATTGACTGGCCTATATTTAGTATGTATGTGTTAAGGTGGCGACACACGTGGCGATTTTTGATCTTTTGTGCGACCATCGTTCCCACCCTCCACGGATGTTAAGGGCTGAATCGTCAAATATGGAGGAACAATAGGATTTCTACCTCCTTCTGACGATTCAGCCCTGAAGGTAGATTTTGCTCAGATGCCTTCAATGGTTTTCAGTGCTATCGGGTGTGGCTTAGGGGCAGTTTGTAAAGAAAGAATATTCCAGCTCTTCGTTAAGAAAGAAATAAGACACAAATGTAGCAATTTTAGAAACATTTTTAGAAATGTGTCACTGTCACTTTAAAGGGCCAATGCTACACAATGTAGGACTTAAATGTACAACATTCAAAAATCTAAAAGTTCACATTAATAGAACAATCTTTGCCATATAAACAGTTAACTGATTACTGCTCATAATGCCATTCTCCACTACATAATTTTGTATGTGATCCCTTAACAAGCCTTCAAATAACTTGCCCACCACGGATGTCATACTTACAGGCCTATAATTGCCAGGCTGAGATCTTACTCCCTTTTTAAATATAGGAATGACATTCGCCTTCTTCCAATGCCTAGGTACCATACCTGATGAAAGCGAGTCTGAGAATATCAGAAACAAGGGCCACTGCAATTCTGCCCCTAGCTCTCTCAGTACCCGAGGGTGGATTCATAGAACGATCCGCGATAGCGGGATGAGAGTGCTTAAGCTGAGCGCTCCGACTCCTTGCGCTGCTTCTCTCCTTATGTGGCTCCTTCTCTGGCGGTCCCAGGCCCTTTTATAAGGTTGCGCCCGTGCGTAATGACGTCACACGTACACACGGGGCGCAACCTTATAAAAGGGCCTGGGACTGCCGGAGAAGGAGCCACATAAGGAGAGAAGCAGCGCAAGGAGTCGGAGCGTGTATGGGGGGTTCTGTGTATAAAGGGCACTGTGTATGGGGGGGGCTCTGTGTATGAAGGGCACTGTTTATGGGGGGCTCTGTGTATGAAGGGCACTGTGTATGGGGGGCTCTGTGTATGAAGGGCACTGTGTATGGGGGGCTCTGTGTATGAAGGGTACTGTGTCTGGGGGACTCTGTGTATGAAGGGTACTGTGTCTGGGGGGCTCTGTGTATGAAGGGTACTGTGTCTGGGGGGCTCTGTGTATGAAGGGTACTGTGTCTGGGGGGCTCTGTGTATGAAGGGTACTGTGTCTGGGGGGCTCTGTGTATGAAGGGCACTGTGTATGGGGGGCTCTGTGTATGAAGGGTACTGTGTATGGGGGGCTCTGTTTATGAAGGGTACTGTGTATGGGGGGCTCTGTGTATGAAGGGTACTGTGTATTGGGGGGCTCTGTGTATGAAGGGCACTGTGTATGGGGGGGCTCTGTGTATGAAGGGCACTGTGTATGGGGGGTACTGTCTCCCCTTTGTAGGGGGCAAAACTGGTAGATAGTTATAACTCACTTATAACTGACTGCCTTCTCCCTATATTTGTATCTTATATGTAGGAGTTGCTATTTTGTTTTCCTTAGGTAGTACAGTATGAGGGTATAGCACATTTGCGTCTGATCCCGCCATTTCAACTATATAAAAGGAGTATTTTTAGAAAAAAATGGGGTGTGTTAATTGGGGCGTGGCCACAAAGGTGATTGATTACGCCTAGCCTTCCTTCTGTATAGGAAGGAGTCAGGCTAGGCTCGATCAATCGATCGTCACATAGTGAATGCTGCTCCTTCCTTCGCCATATCGCTGTAGTTCAATTGACAGGAAGCCAAGTTTTAGCAGGTATTTTCTATTAAAGCATTTAAAATACTAAGTGGTTTGCAGGATAGGGCAGTTAGGGTAGAGTAGTTTTTTTACTTAGAAAATTTTAGTGTTACTTTTCCTTTAAGTAATTATTCTGGGAGTATAGTTTTTCTTTAAGTTCTTGGCAATCAGAGCACTTGAGTAACAAGAGGTAGTGTCCTTCATCCTGCCTGAATTTTTTATGTAAATATATATTAAAATTGCTAACAATATACCACAGTGATGCATGTTTGGCTATATTCTCCACTGGTGATAGCTAGGGAAGGGTCTCTTGTAGTAATGCTTGTATGGTGAGAATGAGACCTAGTTACTATTGTAGCCCAGTGCCACTAATTTGCATGTGTTCTGTGGGTTTTGGCAAATAGCAGATTGGCTGCTACTAGATGCCATAGACAGTCACTATTTAGTGGGCTGGTGGGGGCTGTTTGGGCCTCCGGGTATGTAAAATGGTACAGTCTATTTTGGCTCTCAGTCCAAAACTGATTCTGTGACCTAACAGAATGGGCATAGCAAGGCAATAATACAGATATAACTAATGGTACTATAAATAGCAGCAGCAATGTCCACCTACTGTGAATGATAACAAAACACTATGGGGCAGATTCATGAAATCAGTTCGAATCCCGAATGAGTTCGAATCCCGAATGGCATAAATTCGGATTGGATAAAAAAATTTCTGAAGATCACAAATATCACGAAAATCATTACAAAAAAAACATATTAGTCATGATAATATCGTATTGGCGATCCGAAAGTCACGAAACTTTAGTACCGAACGATTGTAAACAGCAGGAAAACCTTTTCCGATTTTTTCGCGCAAGCATACGAAAAAGTCGCGCGGGCATCGAAAAAGTCGCGCAGGCGGTGAAAAATTTGGTGAAAATACGCTCGGAGCGTTCGTGTCTTAGTAAATCTGGCCCTATGTGTAGGTTTAATGCAATAACTTTTAGATGCTAAATATACAATGATTTACAAAAAAATATGGCTATTATTTTTGGTGTTTTGTTTTTGAAGTTTACTGAACATTGCTTGTGCATGTAGGAAATACAGTATACATCCAAGGCTTTGCAGGTCACGTATCAGTGAAATACAACACCAGCCCAAGTAAAACACGTTATCATGCAACCTCTACTCATAATGCAGAGGAGTTACATCAGACATTCCCATTTTGGATATCATGGTTGCCACCCTATGTACTTAATGCACTTTTTTTGTTCCTATGGGTAAATATTTTTTATTTTAGTCTGCTAAGGCCTTTCCTCAGCTGTTGACTGTTGAAGTGTTTTGTTCAGCAAGATTAATGCTTTTGGATGAAATATCAGTTTATGTAGCAGCTTTTTTTGGATGCTGACAGTGCTGTCCTGGGTAAGACTTAAAATGCATAGTTTCAAACTTGCAGTAAACATCTTGTTCTTATTATTAGTTATGCCCAGTATAACTGTCGAATTTAGCAAGACCAGATCATGTGCATTAGGGTGTCATTTTTAAGAAGCAGCGAGGATATAAATAGTGGTAATGCCAGCTTAATCATGCACAGTATGTCTAGGGTAAGATAGGCCAATGCCTATTGTGCATCGGTCAGATCATTTATATGTCTACCTCAAGGGTCCCAAACCTTTCTTATTCTTTGGTAGTTTTTATTCAACCAAAACTTGCCTTCAAGACAGAAATTCAAAAATAAACACCTGCTTTGAACCAACTGGGAGCAACATCCAAAGGGTTGGTGAGCGGTCTTCATCCTCTGAAGACTATGGGAAAATCTGGAATTGAAGCTAAAGCTTTCTCACAGCATTGAATCTGGTCCATTATTTGAAGTCATCCTCTGCATAGATTAATAAAGGAGTGGAGACATTAATAAAAGGTAAGTCTGTTGTGACATTAGTGCATGGTGGATATAAGACTGATTCTCCTGAGGCTGTAAGGTGCCCAACAGGAATAGCACTTGTTTTTTTATCCATGTAAAGTACAGAGCACAGACAGTTGTTGGGCAGAAGTGCTCTGTGCATGGTGACTGGCACCTGGTATTAAAGAAACTGCAGATATAGATGTAAAAAAGGCTGTAGCAAAGTATCATCTGGATTACTTGTAACAGAAAACTCTAAAAACCCACAGTGGCTAAACAGTGAAATGCTCTGGCTGGATATGACAGCCCATGGTTTGAATCCTCTCAGATCTTGACATGGGGGCAGATTTATCAAAATGTGAGTTTAGAGCATAATACAAAAAAACCATGTTCTATTTATTCCTATGGGATTTTTAGAAGCGTATTTGTCAAATGGTGAGTTCTAACTTTCACCCATTGATAAATATACTTCTAAAAATCCCATAGGAATCAATAGAACATGGGTGAGTTTTTTGTATTAAGCTCTAAACTTACATTTTGATATATCTGCCCCATGGTGTTGTCAAGAATGTCATTGTACACTGTAACCTAGGGTAGTATATAAGCATTGCAGAAGTGAAGATGTGTGAGATAACAAACGTGCTATGAGTAGAGGAGACTATACATTTTTCTGGTGTTGCCTGTTCTGCATTTTTTGGGTGGGCCTCTAAGCCTTTTATTGTTCCCACACATCCTGTATTCCAAGCCCTGTAACTTTCTGAAGGAAACTTTTCTATTCTCTGCAGCTGATGTTCCCTCCTTTAGTTTCTGAATGAATTCACGTTTGTATCTTTGCTGATGATTAGTGTAGGGCACCCCTTGTGTGTTATCAGTGCACCATCTTGGACATGCTTGTGTCCTGTATTTAGCTGAAATGGCCTTTGGGGAAAAAATGGGTTATTAGTGAAACAACTTGGTGGTCATTTTGGTTGGACTTCTTGCTAATATATTCAGTAGCTGTACATAACAAACCAGCAAACAACTGCTTTCTGTCCATTTTTGTTTGAAGGCCTTTTTTTTTGCTAATGCAAACAAACAGCCACGCACATTATGACAATCTGCATTTTCATGTAACATTTGCTTAACAAATGCTTGTAGACAATTCCCATGTAAGTCAATATTTTAGGTACTTAAGTAGCAGATATGTGGGCGAAGTGCACTGTTTAAAATGACTGAAATTGCCCCATGTGCTGTAGCACTTCATGCTGAATGCTAAAGAGCTCTCCCTGTATACATGCAGGTCGAAGGAATTTACATACATAATATACATACATACATTAGATGTAACTAGAAATGAGGCTTACTGAAATAATGGCTTTAAAAAATGGTTTATAATAAAATAAAAATAAAAAACACACACACATAGAAATTTGTTTGTTTTTTTTGCACTGATACAAGCATAAATGACACTATTCTAAGGTATATTACATTTTATTGTACCTCTAAGACATCAAAGAGAATATTACATCAGCATTGGCAATGTTTACTTCTGCAAAGCGATGAGTGTGTGGGGGCGTGTGATTTGCAAAGCTATAAAGGCAGACGCTAGGGAATTTCATTCATTCAGACAGCTCAGGAGCTCCTTGTTAAATTAGCCTTGCACTGTGACAATGTGCTGCAAGTGCACAATGCAGATCTCATGCTGGAAGGTCAGGTGCACTGCTCTATGCTTCACCTACCTATTCATCACCGGTGTGCAGCTTAGGCCTTTAGTGGAAAAGGAAAAGAAGATGCAACTGGAAGCAGTGAAAAAAGGGATTTTGGATCATTTGGGGCTGAACAGCCCTCCAGTCATTAGGGAGAAATTGGACTTGGATGATATACGCAAAATGTACTCTCTCTACCAGGAAAAGTTAACGGAACTCAGGGGAAATATAAGCAAAGATGGAATCCCTGAGAGAAAAGTACATCTGCTGACACCCACATGTAAGTGACATGCTCTGTGACAGAAGCATTTATTACAGTAAAAACCCTTTAGCAGCAAATATTTTAGCAAATATTCTTTTAAATTACTTAATGCTATTATTGTGCTTTGGAAAGGATTTGTTTCCTATTGCAATGTGTAATGGAATACTTGTGGTATGCTAGAACAGGACCAACTAAATCACATTTTTACATTAAAATCACGTGATAGATAGCAGACAGATAGCATCTTTTTATGTCTGTAAAAATCATATAAATCATATACTCATATACTAGGGAATATGTCACCATCATAACCATAATAGAAGGGATGATTGGATCGTAGGGTAGTAAGATAATGCATAGGGGGGAGTCTGAATTTTTTCAAGAAAGGGTGATAACCCTATAATAAAGAAACATTAATTTACAAAAAACAGCATTTGGTGTAGCCACTAATTATTTTAAATATTGGGATAGACTGGAAAGTCCATAAAAATATTGTTTTCTATTAATACATTTCACTTTATAGTAATATATAAACTAAAAGTGTATTTGTCTTCCTGGGAAATTGGATGCCTTTGGTACTGCAGCCATAAACACATGTGCTGGTTAACTGGTTATACATATACAAGGACATGTTTGTATCAAACTAATTTTTGCATTATATTTATTTGTTTTTTGTTGACACAGTATGCACTTATCACTGATTTCCCCCTTATTGAATTTTAATTACAGTATAGCTCACTGCACAGCTATGGGCAAATGCTCAATCAAAATGTAACTAGAGAAAGGATAGCTTTGCAGATGTTTAAATCTGTGATATGCCACGGTTCACAAGAGAATGAAGTGTGTGATCATGTGCTGTTCCTCCTCTACAGACAGTTATATAGAAACAGAGATAGCAGAAAAAGACTTTCTGAAGATCACAGGTTAATTGGTTCAAGTTGGAATAGAATACAAAGTGTGAAGTCAAGGCTACCTCTGTGTATGAGTTATACAGCTGGCTAACCAGAAAGTGTTGCTGTAGTATAGCTACACAGTAATTGGAATGCAGTACCTTTTGCAACAAATGTATTATATAAACTGTAACTGCAGACAGTTTAGATATAGCCATAAACAAAACCTCATATTTTCCCCAGATAAACTCAATGCTCAGGACATTTTGATTTGACAAAAATTAAATGAAAAATGAGTTGTATTGCACTCATATCCATACACAAATACATAGCAATTAAAATATATTGTATTGCATAGTCTGCGACCATCTCTCAAGGTTTACTGTTCCTTGTCTTCTCACTACATCAAATTAAATGAAATCCATAGCTTTGTGCCCAAACTCTCCAAGGAATGCAGTGAAAGTATATCTCTGTTTATTAATTGAATATTAATTCCTTTATATTCATTATATATCAATGCACCTGAACTGTCTGAAATGTGTTGAAATGATTTGTGTTTCGTAATTATATATTAATCCATGTTTAATATGTTTATACAATATACAACATAATTGTTCATTATGCATCAAGGGACTACTTTAGTTATCCGCTTATTCCCCTTGGCTAATCACAAAACTCTCTTGAGAGTATGTAATAATAAGCCTTGGAGTTTTATTACTGACATATTTTAAAAGTATAAAATAAAGAATTCTTATGAGGATGTTGTCAGATTCAGGTATGGGACCCCTTATCCGGAAACCCATTATCCAGAAAGTTCAGAATTACGGAAAGACCATCTCCCATAGACTCCATTATAAGCAAATAATTCTAATTTTTAAAAATGGTTTCCTTTTTCTCTGTAATAATAAAACAGAACCTTGTACTTGATCCCAACTAAGATATAATTAATCCTTATTTTATTCAATATTTAAATTATTTTTAGCAGACTTAAGGTATGAAAATTACGGAAAGATCCCCAGGTCGCGAGCATTCTGGATTACAGGTCCCATACCTGCATATAATAATTACTATTGATACAAACAATCAAGCAAGTACACAGACATGATTTATCAGTTAGTCTTACCATTTGCTTTTATACACTAAATATTGCAAATTCCATCACCCTGCCCTAAAACTGTGATTACTGACCAAAAATCTTTGGTCAGTAGATAGTAAAAGAATGCCCTTTATTCACCAGTAGAAACACATAATGAGAAAATCCAGCATTGAGGGATACAGACTTTTAGATATACATTATCTGTGCATCTGTGCATTAGATTTGGGTTAACTGGTTTCAGCCTTCACTGTGAAAAATGTATAGCTGGAAGAGGGAGACAGAGAAAGTAAATAGGATTTTAACATCAAAGTATATATATATATATATATGTTTGCCATTCTAATGAAGATTTAAACAAAACTGTAATGCAATAATGGTGAACACCTAGGAAATATGATATTAGCTTACTAATGGTTAAATTCTTTGTTAAGCAACTAGATTTTAAATGGCTTAATAATCATGATCTCTTGGTTTTTTTTACAGTAGAAAAAAAGACACAATTGGCAAGAAAATATGAAATACAACACGGAAGCAACAGCCACAGATACAATCTTGTGTTTTCCAGGACTCAAACCTTTCATCAAGAGCTGAGTGTCATGAGAGCTGAACTCAAACTATGCAAGAAAATCCTGTCTACATTACAATCAGTTGGGAGTAACTCAACCGCTCAACCCATGGTGAACATTTATAAGGTGGTAGAGTCTAATGAAAGGCATGGAGAGGAAGAGCATAAATTACTTGACTCCAAGCCTCTTGATAAAGAAACGTTAATGTTAAATGTTGTGTCTGCTGTCCAGCAGTGGGTGGCAAGTTCAGAGAAATGTCTTCGGCTTGAGCTAGTCATCCCAACAGATATCGCTTTTGTGAGCAATGGAGACAAACAAAAAGAAAAGAATGATGACCTTATTTTAGAAGTAGAGACACAAGAGAGGGCACACTCCAACATTAGAAAGTCCAGATCACTTCCTGCAGATGAAGAGTGTAAAAAAAGTGAAAAGAAATGCTGTCGTAAATCTTTGCGAGTGTCTTTCAAGGAGATCGGTTGGTCAGATTGGATCATTGTTCCAGAAGCATACACAATGCATTTTTGTGATGGTTCCTGCCCACATAATTATAAGCCAGCAAGCATGCATGCTCAGATCAAATACAGGATGCATCACATATCTAATGGAGCTACACCAGCCCCATGCTGTGTTCCTGCAAGCTATGAACCTATGGTACTTATGCATTACAATACCGAGGGCAAACTAACTTTAACCCCATTTGAGGACATGATTGTTAGGAAATGTCACTGTGCCTGAACCCTTCACTGCAACTACATGTTGTGTTAAATATATTTCTTGAAATGGAGATTAGAGGACCACACTGTGAAGCTGTTTGACAAAGTCTACACCACCTTATTGTCTAAAGACTGCCAAATGGAGACAAATGAATAGTCAACCAGCTATAATGGTACACCAAAAGTGTGATACAAGAAGCTGCATTTTAATATTGAACATTTGTTACTGAAGAACTAAATGCATTGCAGAACTGTGGTCACTAGAGATCATGTCTTCTGCATTCATTGTATAGTGCTTTAGTGTTTTTACACTGCATCTCTACAGTTAGGGCCTGAAGCAAAAGTGTGTATGAACGATTTACCTTATCTATAACCACTGCTTTGAACTGAACAAACACCAAAAATAGGGATGATTCTGTCTGTGTTGAAATAAGGGATATTTATTTATAATGGAAGGATATTTTTCATTAGGGAACTTTTCTAGTTGCACATCATAATGTTTAAGACTGCTTTGATCACACAATCAGTCATTCTGCTATATAAAGTAATAGTGCTCTGCAGGGCTGTAATTTCTATATAGACACCTGTAAATTAGTGGCATCTTTATTGGGGGGGAGTAGCCCATGGCTGATTATATAGAATCAAAATGTGCTTATCCCCCCTCCACAGTGGAGCTGAGGGGGTGGTGGCCTCCTCTTCTGGTGAGGGCATGGGTTACATTGCTGCTGCTCAGTAGTAGCCCTGATATATCACCTAGCAAATCCTTTTACTGCTGAACCACATTGTTTGGAAAACCAATTGTTACATTTAAAGGCTTGGTAAAGTTTTACTGAGCAGTGTTTATATGTGACTATTTACTTTAATCAATTATAACTATAGTATATTTCAGCAAGCTGTTTTTTTTTTCACAGAAGATCTGTACTAACAGCTAAGCAAGCTTTGGTTGGATTCTTCTGCACTGGTCAGGTTTCAGAGAAATGAATGCATAAAATCTGAATGGAGGCAAATATTAATCTAAATTAAGGGGTGTAACTACAGAGGAAGCAGACCCTGCATTTGCAGGAGGGGCAGGAGTGTAGGGGACCCTGTAAGGCCCTAAATAATGAAAACATCAATATATCTTGGTAGCAAATATTAGGTCAACAAATGTTTTGGTGCCCTAAATAGAATTTGCTGTGGGGCTCTGAAACATTTAGTTACACCGCTGTCTAAATTAATGCTGTGTTCACACATTTGGTCCAAAATTTGATGTCATGTGTTCCCCTTTGCTATTGTTTATTACATTCACTCCTTATCCCTATCTCAGGTCTAAAGATGTATTTCAGTTTTAAGAAGCTGGAGCCAATTTTATCTATACTGTATATTGTTCACAGATATAAATATTCAGGCACAAAAATCTGATGACTTAAGAAGCACATCTAGTGACCAAAGTGCATACAAGGCATTCTGTTGGAATTAGCTAAAGAAATATAATGTTAAACTTTCAAAAGCAATGTCTTAAATATCCATAGGTTATGTTAGCTTAAGCATGTGGTCAAAACACGACTCCAGCATTTTCCTCTTATATTAATTATTTATTAGCCTGTTTTTTACCTGCTGCCTTACAAGTTTACTATGTGATTTTTATTGTTATCTTTTGCCTGTGTTTTATTGCACTACTACAAACATAAATTAATCTACACAGCATCTTCATGAACGCAGATCCTAAATACTATTGCACTGATATGAAGGAGAGAAAAAAATAACCAGAAGATACTTGAGGCTCCTCTTTAATGAATTTCAATGTTTTAATGAGAACTTAACATTGTTCTGACATTACCTCATGAAACATAACTATATGAAGAAATCTAGATGTAATCACATTTTTTGTGTTTCAGAATTGTAATATATTTATATATGATTAATTTTATTGCTTTGAACAATGTGGCATTATAATGCCATTAATAAGCCCTTCATCATTTCTTCCTCAGCTTTTGAGGTTACATATTTAATTTAATTTTTGGAAGTGAGTTCACTCCAGGTTTACTAACTTACAGTATAACAACCAATCACATGTTTACTAAAACAGCAGACTGGTAGCTGCTACTTGTGTGTTTGGTTGCTATGGATGACCTAGAACTGCATACAAGAGCAGACTTTATATGTTATTATATTATATCACATTTTCCTTGCCATATTTTATTTGAGGGGGGTTTCATTTTTTTCAACAGTACACCTGAGTAGATTAAATTATGATGGAAATGCATTTAACGTTCATGTTACAGTAACAAACCACAGACATAGTATAATTTAAGTGCAATAGGATTTTATCTATCTATATTTATGCCTTTTTATTTATTTCATAATTTATTTGTTTGTTTGTACCTTTGAATTGTTTGTATTATACTGAGAAGAAAACTTACAACTGAATATATTTTTTCATATATTGAAGCATTAACTGCATACGTTTTTGTTATAATGTGTATTTTAAATAAACCATTATTTTTGGATTGAAACATGAACCTTTTTGTGTGAGGTTTATTATGTTTGCTAACGGTAAAGGCAATTTTGCCTCCCTTATGAGCCTTAAAAGGCTTTTTATCTTTCTCTATAAAATCATCCAGGGATTTATTTTCTACAAATTGATGTAAGTACCTAAAAATGCTTTAATGGATCATTAATGGTTCTTACACCAGGAACAAAAAAGAAAACAGTTAGTAAGTATAAGGGCCCAAGTCATAGAAAAACAAGAGCACAATTACAGTATCTGTAATCACATCCATCCATTAGTTCTGCACATTGCTTATTTAAATTCCATCATCACAATTTATAAATGTTGCCTTGTAATTGGAAATCATACTAATACAGTATTTAGGTAGGTTTGCCATTTAAAAAAAAAATATATATATATATAATACCAGCCTTCCTATATACCTATCATTGCTATTTCCTATCAATTACATTGGCATCAAGTTTAATTTTTACTGTCTGGGTCACTAAAATACTGACTATCTGATTTTTTTCCCCTTTCCTTTCCTTTTGCTTTCATTTAGTTGATATGTGATTTAAATTTTTGTATGTATATAAAAAATTATTTGTTTTAAAATTTAGCCCACTGGTTTTGACAAAGCTTAGACATTACTGATATATGCTGCTAACTCATTATTTTGAAAATAAGTGCCTATGTTCCATGGACATATACTTTTCTTGTAGTTCTGGTGAGCAGTGTTCCCTGACAAGGGGACTCCTCAATTGCCCTTCGCTTTCAACCATCCCTCTGAACCCCATTGTTACATACCTTAATGAAACACCAGGAGCCAGAAATGGGTAAAAAGAGGCCACAGCATTTATTCACATTTTATCAAATAAATAGGACCTTGCCAGCCTCACCCCAAGGCAATATTCAAACCCAGAATTCCATAAGAGATTGCTACTATGCTCTGCCATTCCTTACTGAAGACTTGAGATCAGCACTATGTCAATATATCCACCACTGAGTATAAGACTGCCTCTACCTACAGAGAGGATGGCCCCAAACTCTGCTACCAGCAGTTGCTGCATCTCCCATCATGAGAGCAGTTCAGCAGCCCTGCTGCCGGTCCTGAATCTGCAGTGCCTCGATGATAGGAAATCCAAGCAGGCTATCACCTACCACAAGCAGTAGTAGCATCTGTATCAATCAACCCCCTGTGCAGTCAAAGGAGAGAAGCTCCTTTCTCCCTCTTCTAAAATTTCCTGTGCAGTACACTGGCAAGGTCCTACCACTGCTGTGACTGATACAACTTAAAATACATTACCATATAGCCACTGTTTTAATCCAGAGGAAGGCAAAAACCCAGCCTGAAGCCTGTGGCAAATATGCCTCAAGAGGGAAAAAATTCCTTCCTGACCCCCATAGCGATCAGAAAATTCCTTGGATCAAGGATTTAACTTTCATTTAACATAATAAATACCAGGCAGACTCACATTTATACTGTATAATGTTACCGAAACCACAATATAACAGTGCATACAGGAAAACATTCAAATTCTCTTATTAATAGATAATATGAGAGCATAAAGTAGAGAATATCCTGGCATTTTTTAAAATATGCAATGTGACATCACATCCCTATCCTTCTCCACCCTCAGCCCAGCTTTTCCCCTCCTTAACTTATTGCTTCTCACCCAATCACAGCTGCATCTGATTCTGACAATCTTTAAACATAAACCAGTGCAATCTGGCTGCTGGTCATTCGGGTCCCTTGTCATGCAGCCCCTACATTTATAGCTTTGGGGCTTCCTTTCTCTTGGTTCTTGCTGTATTTTATATTCTGTCTCTGGTTGCTTCAAGGCCAAATACGATGGTCCTTTTCATACATAAGTTCAGCAGCACGTCTAAAATTCTGATGTTTTTAAACACTTCTAATCTGCCTGGAGGAAAATCCATATTTATTTGCTGCAGGTGAAAGAGCTTTCAGTCATTAACCTCAAAAATTCATCACAAGACATAGTGACATATTGCTAGAAAATTCCGTATTGTTTATCCAACTTAATTGTCGCCACTACAGCTACACTTCATACACTTTTACATTTATAAATCCTGGCAAACCTCCAAATGGCATTTGTATACGTGTTCCTTTTAAAAGTACATTTAGATTTATTGTGCCTCTTCATAAAAATGATGTATGAAGTTCTTTAGTTTGAAAACACATGGTAACTCTGAAGTGGTAATTAAACAAAAGATCGCTTGCCAACGGAAAGGCCAAGGTTCAAAATCATAAAAATAGTGTTTTAGTTTTTTTTTTTTTTCAATTCCATAATTCAATAACAGGGTGAAAAAATAAAGATAAAGATCAAGCTTTCTCTTCATGTGATCCAAATGTGACATCATGGTCTATTTTTTTAAATGATCTATTTCAGATTTATCTGCTATTCTGCTGATTGTAGTAGTTTAACATGATTCTGACATCTACTTTGCAATTTTTGTTTGGTTTATTTAAAGGAGACATGGCCCCTTGAAAATTAATGCAACATGCACTTGAGGCAGTGACACAGGCATACATTATTTATATTACCGGAGCAGACATTTCAAAATGGCATCCTAGCTCCAAGGTTGAAACTATTTCACCCCCAAAATGCCTGTATAATGCATGCTGCTCCTGTCCATCCTGGCTTGCTTTAAATTCTTTGCAAGGGCAAGCTTTATTGGTGGAGAAAGGTATGAGTAGGTGGAGCAGAAGCAACAGTGGGCTATTGCTGTGACAGCATTAACAGGTGAACAAGACGTGCAACTTGACACATTATTAATGATCACTAGGGCCATTTTAGATAACAAATCAGTCCTGTTTTATCCAACACATTGGTTTCATCCTCTAAATAATGGCTTTGTGTGTTACTCAGTGTTGTGCCAATTGAATCTCATAAAGCTGAAAAGTATATAAATGCACAACCATGTCCTGCAAATTTGATTACAGTTATAGTTGAATTCTGTTGTTAAAACATTGTAAATCACATGCAGCTAGAGAAGCCAGGCCAAAGAATCATTAGCTAAATATTTTTTTTAAGTTTTTATTTTAATTTAAAATTTTTACAAATTGTGCACACGGGGCTGATCCTTGGCCTGTGGAAAAAGTATGACTGAGATTCAGTCCCTCCACTAGCATCAGCCTCTTACCTTTCCTGCACTTAGAAGCATTGTGTCCACCCTGGTGCAAGCACAGGTGGTGTGTATCAGCTAAAAAATGTGAGAGTTTGAATTTTGAGTTGATATGCACCATGTGTGGCTTTACCAGGGTGCACAAAATGCTTCCGGGGGCAAGCAAGGTAGGAGGCTGCTGCCAGTTGAGGGGCTGATTCTTGGCATCAGCCTAACTGGAATCCAGTGGGCCAGATATGGCTATCCAAGACATTTTATCTCCCCAAACTTGCCCCATGGTTTCACTGACTTCTTTGTATCATTTTACTCTAAGTCAGCCTGTGAATATGTGCTACAGCTGATAAAAAAACAAACAAGAAAAAGAAATTGCTGGTACTGGGTGACCAGGACATTAAAGATTAAATACATTTTTTTGTAAACCTTCTAAATAAAACTTTAACTCTGTGCCACTAAGCCACAAAACAACTATGTGTACAAAAGATACTTAATAAAGCTTTTCAGTAGACTGTTAAGTTTGCATGTTATTAGTTCCTATTACTATTGTTATTTTTACTAATTCATACAAGTCATGTCTTTATGCCTTTTATTCAGTCCCCTGTCAAGTTAGCATGTTAATTCTGGCTTGGCAAGTTTACTATAAAAAGATAATACACACTAGGATTTTTCTTACAATTTATGCTATTTTAAAAAAGTCAAGTATGACGATAATAACCGAGTGCTATAGTAAAATGTATTTTGTTTACTAGATGGTGAAGATGTACAGATGTGTATAAATACTCTAACACTAATCAGACCTTAGCTAAAACTGTAACAAGTATGTGTGGCAGATCCACTACAAGGTCTGTCAGCTTAAATGAAAACTATAGCCCTAGAATGAATACTTAACCAACAGATAGTTCATATTATATAAAGTGACCTATTAAAGAATCTTGTCAAACTGGAATATATATATCAGTAAATATTGCCCTTTTACATCCTTCCCCTTGAGCCGCCATTTTAGTGATGGGCTGTGTGCTAAAATTATGGCACTCACAGGACTTTTCACAAGTGGAGAAGAACAGTCAGAGTTATTTTTCAATCAAACTAGTGAGGCTGAGTTGAGTTATTTGGTTGATTCTATATTCTAATCTAGATTATATATATATATATAAGAAGGAAATACCACCTACTACAGCTGAACTGCAACTCCCACTCTCTCACTTAACTCTTCGGCGTGGTGAGAGAGTGGGAGTTGCAGTTCAGCTGTAGTAGGTGGTATTTCCTTCTTATATTTTAAGTTTTGTATCTTCTACTTATGTTCTGTTTAACTCTTTTTACTATAGTTTTAGGTAGGTTTTATTTTATGTTTCTCTGTATATTGTTATATGTTTCACATAAGGGGTGGGGATTCACTAATCACACTGTCTATGATGTCATTAGCTGTGTTTTGGCGCCAAGTTTGGGTTTATGAGTGGGTTTGCTGTATTCACTGTTCACTTTGAGAAAGGCTGTGGAATCAGCCGAAACGTTAGTATGACAAAATACATTTTTCTTTATTTTTACACTAAGACCTGTGAGTGCGGCATCCATTTATCCTTTGTACTATATATATATATATATATATATATGTAGGGATCTCCAAAATTGGGCCCCTAGGATGGTTACCCCCAGGTTAGACACCAAGGGAGGGTAGTGCTCGGTAATGGGACACCTTGGGATGGTTAGGTACTTAAACAGTTAAATGGGAGTTAGCTTCCCTACAGTTATGGCCACAGGGTGGTGCATAGACTATATAAGGGTATGCAGCCATGTGCTGCCAGGTCTTCCTGCCTGGGACCCCTCTGGCTAGAGGAAAGTAACAGGCCGGTGTTAGACAGAGAGAAAGTTTAAGTTTAGTCCACTCTAGGAGTGGAAGACAGGCAAGCTAGTCGGGCAGCTTGGCCCCAATAGGAGAAATACTGGATTAAGATCCACCAGCACTCATAGCTGGAGTCAGGGAACAAAGTGCTAAGTATAGGAGATTTGCCTAATCCAGGGGTATCTAAGTGAAAGTACCGGAGTGAGGTCTCAA
Source organism: Xenopus tropicalis (assembly GCF_000004195.4). Lineage (NCBI taxonomy): Eukaryota > Metazoa > Chordata > Amphibia > Anura > Pipidae > Xenopus > Xenopus tropicalis. The sequence continues at coordinate 105,941,471 of NC_030677.2, forward strand.
AGGGGGTGTCCGCTTGGCGAGAAGTACCGGGGAGAACCCTAGAGAGGGTCTTCTGGCGAGAAGTACCAGAGGGAACCCCTAAAGGGAATCATCTGGCGGGAGTACTGCTAGTATCTTGTGGAGAGAGGGAGTGTAACCTGACTGTAACATTGCTCCTGTGTGTGATCTGCCTGTCTGATACATCTGTGCTAATAAACAAGTTCCACTGGTTAAACATCCATCCAGTGTCTTGGTCTCTGCATCCACTCTGCCTGGTAAGAATCTACCCCAAGGGAGGGGGCAAGGTGCCAGGAGTGCTGGGAGTCCCCAAGTGAAAGTACAATATCAAGTTTTCAGGAGGGGAGTTGTAGTTCAGTCTGTCCCTATCCTGGGTGGAGGCACGCCAAATAGTACAGCAACATCTGTTCCCCATAGAAAGCGGGGCTCAGGATCCTGTTAGCGCCATAAGATCTCAGCAGGTAGCAGCACATTCTCTAAAGTGGGCTACATATATATATACATCTGAACAATATCAGAGTATCATAGAAAAGAATTCTGCCATTACAGTAAACAGATTTCAGTGTCTGCCATGGCTAGTCTGTTTATTTTATAATATTCAGCTAGTGCATAGAGCCATTCCAAATATGATCTTAAAATAGCCCAGGTCTGAAGGAAATATTATTACACAACACATACTTTTCTCCTTTCCAGCAACTGTTGCAGCTTTAATAAAATACTAATGAATGTCAGACTGCTTTATTTTATGTTTGGAAAACCTCAATTTTCATACCTCTACATACAGCGATAAAAAAAGAAGCTTATATTGACTGAATTCCTCAGGGAATATCCATCTCAGTTTCCCTCAGTTTGATACCTAGAAAAAAATCCATTATACCCTATGTACCCTACCTAATGGTCAGTATATGACCACTCTATAGTTATACTTACACAAGTGTAATATATACACTACCCCTACATACAGGGTCATGTAAGTACACATCCATGGCATGCCTCTGTGACACCCATAATGTCCCAAGTGCTAAGCATGAAGTATGCCAAGTATGAACAGCCATGTCATACTCTTTCCCTAAAATGTTTTTTCATAATGGCAATTCTCACACTTGCAGCATTCTTATTTTCAGAGCAAATCCTTCCATATTTTTCAATTCCATTTTATAATAAAAAAATCTCTTTGTCTGAGCTCTCTAATACTTTTCATGTACAAGTGAGTTGAATTACAACTTTATTCCACTGACCTCGGCATCATATATAGGTGAGAGCTCTCAGCTGTGCATACCTTTCAACTCATTGCACCATTTTCTCAGCTTTAAAAACATCCACCCCATGGTCTTAAGTCACGTCTGCATTCTGCTAAAACATTCTCTAGGCTAATGATTAGGTATTTGGATGGTTGTTTATAGCACGGTTGGTGAGTTTTGCAGTTGGTAGGAGAATTCTGGTTATTATCTTTTTGATACAATAATTTAATAAGTCATATTACTGATGAGTGAGTGGAAAATATAAAAAATGTACTATGCTTTCCTGCTAAAGGCTAAAAGAAAAGTGGAAAATGCATGGTTATGAAATGCTTTTGTTATATTCTGTAATTTCATTTAACTTTTTACCCAACTTTTAATAAATATTAAATTATTATTATTACTAAACATATATTTTTGTATTTTAAATTCAGTTACTTGTATTATTGCATGAATATCTCTTGCTTTAAAGCAAGACAGGAGCTCAAATTTGAGCATAATTGCCATATTTCTTTCCGCAGCATTTTTCCCATATTTCCACTTTGCAGGTTTAAAGGTGCATTGAATTTTATGCAATTGCACTGCCCCGGCACAATTGTTAATGCTATTGCATATTCGCTTCATTGTAAATCTGCTGTAGTTGCTCTTGATATTTTCAAAGTCTGTCTGGGGATATTTCTGGTGTTTAGTTTTCCAGTGACATGTGCACCCTGTTCTTATGTTGCAACTGTGCTGTGCTGATGCAGAGCAGTCAGGGAACCGTGGAGCTACCACTTGCTGAGAAGATGGCGGTATAGCGCAGTTGTATCCGATTCTAAATGGAAGACAGGAAGGACTAAGGAGCACTGAGCACAACTATACGGAAGTGCATTTTGATACAAGTACCTTTAATAAAAGGGGTTTTATGTGCATCTCACTGTGAGTAAATGCCATTTACAAGTGGTATAGGTGCAAGTGCTAGTGCACTAAATGGTAAAACTTGCATTCCTTAAGCCTATGTCACACAGGCATTTTGACCACCACTTCACTACTATTAAAATTATTTCTTCTAAAGCCTGACCCCCTGCACAAAAATGCTCCATCGAAAAGCACTCACGAATACCTTTTTATCTGCCAGACAACAAAATACCCAATATCCAATAGGTCTTACAGAATATATATGGATCATCTGCACCTATACATCAGGTGCAAACTGTGCTCTGTAAGTGCGCAGTATAGCTCACATTGGCTTATCAAATCCCTGTACTTAATGCTGGCTATAGGGACATGGTGTTGAGGCCTAAAACAATCCATTATTTGATTTATATTGGGGCCATGGATTCAGTGTGTGGTTAACAATCTGACTGAGAAGTGAACAATTGGATTAGCTGATCAACCCATTTAGAAACCTCTGGCTGTTTTTGTATATGGCCACTGTAAACCATTTTCCCCTTAACATCTCTACAGTAAACATTGCTTTCAGATATAAGCCATTACCTTTTTAGATTTATGACAGTATTTAATAAGAATGCAAGTACAGTGCTTCCCGAGCACTATAAATATTTCCTCACATACACTATTTATAAGCAGAGGCTGGAATGATGGCATAGTAGGGGAAAGTTCAAAGATCAGACTTACACTGTCACATTTTGACTCCATGACGCACTGTACTAAATGCAGGAATATACAGAATGACCTAGGGTTTTGCAAATTTAGAAACTGAAAGATTAGGATAATCAAAGGGTACCTGTCACTTTAGAAGGACACTTGCCCAATATTAAGTTATTTATTAACTTCATTTCAGGTACAGCATCCAGTTGAGCAGATATAGACACTGTTTATTTCCTTATTTAAAATATATGCAAGGATTAAATCATATGCTGTCAAATTAAAATAGCATGATCTGCTTCATTTAGTGAGCCGAATTTTTAGAAAAATGTTGATAGTGATAAATTCTGTTTTGTACATCACTTACTATATCAGTTTACTTTTAATTGGACAATTTTTAAGGGGCCACTTCCGTTGCATTTTTGTCTTTTATAAGTTGTCATAAATCCAAAAGGACGGGGGGATGCCCAGCAATATTTACACTTGTATAAATATAAATATAAAATACCATAATTTTTAACTTTTGGGTAAGTTTTTCTCATGATGTCATCAAATCCCTCATCAAAAGCAAGTGAAAGTCCCCTGGACTAAACTAGGATGAGAGCTAGGGGCTGATTTACTAAGACACGAATTCCGACCAAATTGGAAAAATTCCGATTGGAAAACGAACATTTTGCGACTTTTTCGTATTTTTAGCGATTTTTTCGGCGCCTTTACGACTTTTCGGAAATTATCGCGACTTTTTCGTTACCAATACGATTTGCGCGAAAAAACGCGAGTTTTTCGTAGCCATTCCGAAAGTTGCGATTTTTTCGTAGCGTTAAAACTTGCGCGAAAAGTTGCGCTTTTTTCGTAGCGTTAAAACTTAAAAGGCGCGACGTTTCGCGCAAGTTTTAACACTACGAAAAACTCGCGTTTTTTCGCAAAAATCGTATTGGTAACGAAAAAGTCGCGATAATTTTCCGAAAAAATCGCAAAATACCGATCATTACGAAAAAAACGCAATCGGACGCATTCGGCCCGTTCGTGGGTTAGTAAATGTGCCCCATAGTGTCCAATATTGTTAAGAAAGAGCTCTAAGTCAGAAATAAGAAGTCCAGGCCCCGTGTCATTTTTCCCTACCTCACTAGAGAATAGGGGATGGGGCATCATAGGATGAGGGTCAACTTTTAAAATTTTTAGTCTACTGGCGGAACCCCCCTTCCCTCTATACATCTAAGCAGTTTACAACTGTGATACCAAGTTAACCACCAAAGAATGCTGTTTCACTAAAGTTGTGAAATTGCTCTTACTGTCACGACTAAGCAGGAAACGTCACTGGAAGAAGTCGTTGAGGAAGGACCTCTCCTACACCTCCCACTAAGGAACACAGCCGCTGGGGGTGAAACAGGACTGGAGCCAAGTGAAGGAGTGGCAGGAGTGCCGAACCAGGCGTCTAGGCAAAAACGGAAGGCAATCGGATGGTCAGGCAGGCAATAGGTCGGTACAGGCAGCAGGATTCAGAATCGGAAGTCAGGCCGGGTCAAAATAACAAATATCAATCAGGAAACAATGCTTGGCGTCTTTCACAAGGAAAATGATCACTTCGCAGTGATCCTAGGCCTCTGGCGTCTTTTTAAGCGCAAGGCGCATGCGCGGGCGTCAAGACGCACGCCGGCGTCAGAGCGTGCGCGTGCGTCAAGGCGCGCGCCGGCGTCAAGACGCGCGCCGGCGTCAAGACGCGCGCTGGCGTCAAGACGCACGCCGGCGTCATAGCGTGCGCCAGCGTCAGAGCGCGCCCCCTTGCGACCAGGTGGACGGCCACGACGAGCAGGTACCTTACATTGCCCCCTCCCAAGGCACGGCCTCCGGACGTGCACCGGAGCGGGCTTTCCAGGACATCTCCTATGGAAAGATCGAATCAGCCGAGGAGCATGGACATTTCTTACGGACTCCCAGGAATTATTCTCCGGCGAGTAACCCTTCCATTGGACCAAGTACTGCAAATGCCCTCTATGGAATCTGGAATCAAGGATAGCCTGGACCTCGAATTCCTCCACACCCTGCACAGTTACCGGCTCCGGAGGCATCTCCACACGACCAGGGAATGGATTTCCTACCACCTTCTTTAGTAGCGAGACGTGAAAGACAGGGTGAACCCGAAGATTAGCAGGTAATCTTAATTTGAAGGTAACGGGATTGATCTGTTCAACAATCGAGAAGGGTCCCATGAACTTTTGGCCCAACTTCTTGGTAGGACACGAGAGCTTAAGGTTGCGAGTGGATAACCAGACAAGGTCACCAACCTTAAATTCGGGATTTGGCTTCCGTCTTTTATCAGCATGTCTCTTATAGCTAAGTTGTGCTTCTCGTACAGCTTGTTGAAGAAAGTCAAAATTGTGATTTAAAAATAAAAGTCTGTCTTGAGCTGCAGGAACCGACACTTCAGATAGACCTGGCAGAGAAGTGAGGTGAAAGCCATAATTGGAGAAAAAGGGAGTCTGTTTGGACGAGGTATGTATAGCATTATTATACGAAAACTCCGCTAGGGGCAAGAGTGTAGACCAATCTTCTTGAGAATAAGAGGAAAAACACCTCAAGTATTGCTCCAAGGTTTGGTTGGTGCGTTCAGTCTGCCCATTCGTTTGAGGGTGGAATGCGGAAGACAGAGCGAGGCGAATATGAAGCCCTTGGCACAAAGATCTCCAAAACCGAGAGGTGAACTGTGATCCCCTGTCCGAAACTACCACCTTGGGTAGGCCGTGGAGCCGGAAGATCTCTCTAATGAACACCTCCGCCGTTGTAGCAGCCGATGGTAAGCCAGACAAGGGTATAAAATGAGCCATCTTAGTCAGCCCGTCAACCACTACCATAATTGTGTTAAACCCAGCAGACTTGGGAAGATCCACAATAAAGTCCATAGAGATCCTTTCCCAAGGTCTTTCAGGAACAGGGAGGGGCTGAAGAAGACCCATTGGGCGTGAATGTGAATTCTTGAACCGGGCACACGTTTGACAGGAAGTAACATACTTAGCACAGTCTCTCATCATCCCAGGCCAAAAAAAATGTCTCTTGGCAAGTTCCTGTGTCTTGTAAACACCCAGATGACCAGACACCGGGTGGTCATGAATAAACTTAAGTACCTCAAGGCGTAAGTCTTCAGGGACAAAAATCTTATTATTTGCTATGAGGTACTTCTCTTGGCGGACAACATCCCCCGGGGGGTTGACGACAGACTCAGAAGCATACTGGATCTTTTGTAGTAGTTCCGCCTGAAGTAGGAGAAAGTTGGAGGCGTGTAGAATCGTGCTGGAAGACGAATTGTTTTCAGGAGCAGGGAACAGGCGAGATAAAGCGTCCGCTTTCCCATTCTTGGAACCAGGTCTGAAGGTTACATGGAAATTAAATCTGGAAAAGAAGAGCGCCCATCTGGCCTGACGAGGCCGAAGTCTCTTTGCGGATCGTAGGTATTCTAAATTCTTATGGTCAGAGAATACTAGGATGGGGTGAGCAGCCCCCTCCAACAGATGGCGCCATTCTTGGAACGCCGATTTAATGGCGAGTAACTCTCTGTCTCCCACATCATAGTTCTGCTCAGAAGAGGATAGTTTCTTGGAGAAAAATGCAATAGGGTGAAGCAGACTCTGTACGTCATTTCTTTGTGACAACACTGCTCCAATGGCATACTCCGAGGCGTCTACCTCTAGAACAAATGGACGAGTGGGGTCAGGATGCTTCAGAATGGGTGCCGAAGTAAAGCGACTCTTGAGATCAGAGAAGGCTTGCTGGGCCTCAGGCGTCCAACAGAATTTCTTTAGCGAGCTGGTAAGGGCGGTAATAGGAGAAATAATCTTAGAAAAGTTCTTGATGAATTTTCGATAAAAATTGGCAAAACCAACAAACCTCTGCACAGCCTTGCGGCTATTTGGTGTGGGCCAATCTAGAACCGCTGAGACCTTACGAGAGTCCATCGACATTCCCTCAGGGGAGATGATAAAACCCAGGAATTCTATAGTTAATCTCTCGAATTCACATTTCTCCAGTTTCGCGAACAGTTTATGGGCTCGCAAACGAGAGAAAACTTGTTTGACATGGCGTCGATGTTCTTCCAAGGAGGACGAAAAGATCAAAATGTCATCTAAGTAGACGATAACAAAAAGATCCAAGAAGTCCCTAAAAATATCATTCACGAAGTGTTGGAAAGTTGCTGGAGCGTTACATAGGCCAAAAGGCATAACCAGATATTCAAAGTGTCCGTAACGTGTGCGAAAGGCCGTCTTCCATTCGTCCCCCTGTCGAATACGGACCAGATTATACGCCCCTCGAAGGTCCAGTTTAGTAAATACTCGGGCGGAGCGTAGTCTCAGGAACAATTCCGGTATGAGCGGCAAAGGGTATCGATTCTTAATGGTAATTTTGTTCAAATCTCGATAATCAATACAGGGGCGTAAGGAGTGATCCTTCTTTTCAACAAAGAATATACCTGCTCCGGCAGGTGAGGTGGATGGACGAATGAACCCCTTTTTGAGATTTTCCTCAATATAGTCCTTAAGAACGGTAAGTTCAGGTTCTGATAAAGGGTAGATTCGCCCAAAAGGAATAGCTGCGCCAGGAAGAAGGTCCACAGGGCAGTCGTAAATCCGGTGCGGTGGTAGTACATCCGCTCCTCTCTCATCAAAGACGTCTAGGAACTCGTGATAGGATTCCGGAATGAGCTTAAGCCGAGGATCTGAAGACAGGACCGACAACTCCTTCGAGGCCCAGTCATGACGGGAGCATTGGCCGGAAGGAAATGTTATTTGATTAGAGTCCCAATTGATGAGAGGATTATGTGCCTTCAGCCACGGGAACCCCAAGATGAGGGGATACAATGGGGAGGAAACTACATCAAACGAAAGAGTCTCACTGTGCTTCTGAATCTTTATTAACAAAGGAAAAGTCTCAATCAAAACTGGACCAGAAGAAATATCAGATCCATCTGCCAATTTCACCATCAATGGGCTGGATCTGGGTTTCAAAGGAATACAATGCAATCGGGCGAACTCCCGATCAATAAAGCAACCGCAGGCCCCGGAGTCAATCAGTGCTGGAACCTGGAGCGTCTTTCCGGACCACTGTAAAACAGCAACAACAGACATAAGTGAAAGTCCATTGACCCCTTCTGCACTGAGAAGAACTGGTGCTGAATTCTTACTATTAGGTCGCACAGGACAACTGCGAAGGAGGTGGCCCGAAGCACCACAATAGAGGCATAAGTTCATACGTCGTCTGCGTAGTCTCTCCTCAGGTGTTAATGGAGAGCGGATGAGGCCGATCTGCATGGGTTCAGGCTCCTCAGACAACGAAGAAGCGGCCATGGGAGGTGTTGAGGTAGATTTGGGGAACAGGGGTGCTTTGGGGAGCAACCAGCTTGGTTGCGAGACCCCGGATTTCTCCAGTCTCCTCTCCCTCAAACGCCGATCAATTTGGATCACTGTCCCAACAAGCGATTCTAGTTCGTCAGGAACCCCAACACGAGCTAGCTCATCCTTCAGAACTTCCGACAAGCCAATTCTAAACTGGTGTTTCAGAGCCGCTTGGTTCCATTGGGTGTCCGCAGCGTAGTTGCGGAAATCTGTGATATACTCCTCAACCGGGCGTCTACCCTGGAAGAGGGATCTGAGCGCAGCTTCAGCTGAAGCCTCTCTTTGGGGGTCGTCATACAGTACAGCCATCGCCTGAAAGAAAGCAGTAGAGTCACTGAACAACGGGCTGTCTTGTTCCAGAAGATGGTGGGCCCATGTCTGAGGCTCCCCGGATAGAAGCGAAATGGCAAACCCCACCTTAGACTGTTCAGTCGTATAAGTATAGGGGTTCAAAGTAAATTCCAGCTTGCAGCTATTCATAAAGGCCCGAAACTTCTTGCAGTTCCCAGAAAAGCGCTCTGGCAGAGAAAGCTTGAGCTTGGGCGTCGCTGGCTGAATAGCCCCGGGTGAGGGAGCAGCGGGGACATCAGCGGGATCTCCAGGCAAAGGCTGTAATTGAGCCTGGACAGAATGCAGCCCGGCTTGGAGTTCTTGTACCGCTTGAGTGAGGGCGGTCATTTGCTGAGTCAGCAGTTGCATGGCCGGGATTTCCTCAGCTCCTTCCATACTGGCGAAGTGATACTGTCACGACTAAGCAGGAAACGTCACTGGAAGAAGTCGTTGAGGAAGGACCTCTCCTACACCTCCCACTAAGGAACACAGCCGCTGGGGGTGAAACAGGACTGGAGCCAAGTGAAGGAGTGGCAGGAGTGCCGAACCAGGCGTCTAGGCAAAAACGGAAGGCAATCGGATGGTCAGGCAGGCAATAGGTCGGTACAGGCAGCAGGATTCAGAATCGGAAGTCAGGCCGGGTCAAAATAACAAATATCAATCAGGAAACAATGCTTGGCGTCTTTCACAAGGAAAATGATCACTTCGCAGTGATCCTAGGCCTCTGGCGTCTTTTTAAGCGCAAGGCGCATGCGCGGGCGTCAAGACGCACGCCGGCGTCAGAGCGTGCGCGTGCGTCAAGGCGCGCGCCGGCGTCAGAGCGTGCGCGTGCGTCAAGGCGCGCGCCGGCGTCAAGACGCGCGCTGGCGTCAAGACGCGCGCCGGCGTCAAGACGCACGCCGGCGTCATAGCGTGCGCCAGCGTCAGAGCGCGCCCCCTTGCGACCAGGTGGACGGCCACGACGAGCAGGTACCTTACACTTACCAGGAACAGTATGGAAACTTTCACTCATACCATTACACAGAAAATATGCAGAACTACAGATCTTTGTGAGCACAATAACCTATACTGATAATATAGACATATGTAAAAGCAAGGCATGTTTTTTTATCTCAATCCTACATTTTCAAAAGAGGCATAGAGTAATTCAGATTAGGTGGCTAAACAACCCTTTATATACAACTTTGTACTTATTGAATAGTTTTAGCACTTCCAACACTAGAGGCCAGAGCTTGTTTGCTCAAAAGATAGGTACACACAAAAATTGTTTCCTGAGAGATCCAGTTGTAATAACTAAAGGCTACAGGTCTTGCTGTCTTGTATAAAAAAGGGCATTGACTCAAGGGATGAGAACATATTTTTGCCTCTTTATAGGTCCCTGGTAAGGCCTCACCTTGAGTATGCAGTGCAGTTTTGGGCTCCAGTCCTTAAAAAGGATATTAATGAGCTGGAGAGAGTGCAGAGACTGCAACTAAACTGGTAAAGGGGATGGAAGATTTAAACTATGAGGTGAGACTGCTGAGGTTGGGGTTGTTTTCTCTGGAAAAGAGGTGCTTGCGAGGGGACATGATTACTCTGTACAAGTACATTAGAGGGGATTATAGGCAGATAAGGTTGTGTTCTTTTTTCCCATAAAAACAAACAACGCACAAGAGGCCACCCCTTTAGATTAGAACGGAGCTTCCATTTGAAGCAGTGTAGGTGGTTTTTCACGGTGAGGGCAGTGAGGTTGGGGAATGCCCTTCATAGAGATGTGGTAATGGCAGATTCTGTTAATGCCTTTAAGAAGGGCCTGGATGAGTTCTTGAACAATCAGAATATCCAAGGCTATTGTGATACTAATAGCTACAGTTAGTATAAATGTTTGTATATATAGTTATGTATGTGTTGGTATAGATTGGTAAGTATAGGTTGTGTGTGCTGGGTTTACTTGGAAGGGTTGAACTTGATGGACTCTTTTTTCAACCCTATGTAACTATGTAACTATGTAAGGTCCTTCCTGCCTTTTATAGAACCTGGGTTCTAATATTAAGCCTAATACCCATGCACTTACATGGGTAAGCTGTCCTGCAAGTGCTTGACAGAGAGTTGTCTCATAAGAAAACACGGTTTCCCTGAGTTGGGGTTTTCTGAATCTTGGTGGCGTGCCCTTGCACGCCATGGTGTGTTCCCCAGTGCTAAACAGGTATTACCCCCATTATTATGAACCTATATATATATATATATATCCCATAAGGAATTAATGTGCATTACCACCACCCCCTAACTTCTGCTTATAAATTGATGCATGGGCTACTGCTTAGTGTTGTTTTTGCCAAACGTATTTTCATATTGACCACCTACAAGGTACAGACAAAGTTTATGGGTTAGGCTACAGCCACACAGGGCTCTTATACACAGAACAAGAAACAGTCCCTCCAATCATGCCCACATACTGTGTCTGTGTCACTGGGTGCATACACAGAGTGGATTTTGGTGCAAAAAGGCATACTCAATATCTTTCTGCTTGGAAATTCACTCAGCGTGCCTGAACCTAGGCTCTCAGCTTGCAAATGAGAATAAGCCCCTTGTGGAATTAAGTTTAAGGGCTGTGACAGACGGGGAGATTAATCGACAAATCTCCCTTGTCGCGGGCAACTAATCTCCCCAAAATGCCATCCCACCAGCTAGAAAGTAAATCGCGGCTCCCGGATTTGCCAAAGTCACGGAAGTTTCCTCTCAAGGCGACTATCGTGAATTCAGCAAATTGCAGCGCCGCGTATGCCATCCCACCGGCGATTTACATTCTAGCTGGTGGGATGGCATTTCAGGGAGATTAGTCACCCGCGACAAGGGAGATCTCCTCGTCTGTCACAGCCCTAAGCAGTATTTATTCCAGCAAGAGCATGTTTTAAAAAGCTGAAAGAAAATAGATGATTAGCACATTTGTAAAGAATACTTATGAAACCATTATTTTTGCAGTCATTATTTTTCTTTTTGCTATTTTCCGAGTAAATGAAGAAGCATAATAGTTATGTCACTCTTTTTCCATCTTTTGAAACATCTGATTGTAAAATGCTGAATAAGCAGCAAGTTTATTTGCATTTAGTCTTTGAAGTTACCTTAACCCAATGATTCACAAGCCTTCCGTGAGTAGGCAGCACTACATTAGCTACCATACTATTTCCAAATATCCACTGCTGATAATAGATAAAAGATTACTTTTGCATAGAACAGGAAGAGGGGGTTACAGGAAATGGTAAATATATTTTAAAGAGAAGCTGTAATTTAATTTTATAACCATAATTAGTACAATTTATAATAAGGTTAATATACTGCTTCAGTTACTGGGAAAGTGAAATTCAGTTTTCTGACCTTTACAACCAACTAAAATGATACTGTACTCTTTATGTGATCTGTCCAGGCAGAAACTTGAATCTATCATTTCCTATCCTCAGCAGGTAGAAGAGGCACTGAGGCTCTGGAAATAAAGGTCCTACAGCTTCATGTCACATTTTTTCTTATGTACTTGTTCAAACTACTGGCTCAATGAACACATTTATGTTATTAAGCTATCTATGTAAATGCAGAATAAAGTGCAGGTTCAGTTGTTCTGTGTATGGACACCTTAAAGGAAAACTATACCCCCAGAATGAATACTTAACCAACAGATATTTTATTTTATTTTAAGTGACCTATTAAAGAATCTCGCCAAACTGAAATATATATCAGTAAATATTGCCCTTTTACATCCTTAGATGAAGCAGGATTTTACATATGAGCTTGTTTATGCAATTTTTTATAGAGATGGGGGATATATTTTTCCTTTAAGGGCCCTTACATATGGAATTTTTCCATTGCTTGTGATTATTGTAGCAGCTGCAATCAAGACCTGGAACAGAAGTTACACACAGAGTTTTTGATGCATTCAACCACATGGAAAAGCATGAGTTAACAACTCACTCTTTTCTACATTTGTTGTACCCATAATTGCAATGTCTTACCTCTGTTTTGGTTTCAGCGGAGTGCTGTTGGACTCTGTTAACTCATGAGTTCCTGTATGGTGGAATGCAACACAGTCACCACAATGAGGACACAAGGGTAAGCATCTGTGTTTCATGGTCCTTAAAGGAGTAGGTAAGGTAAAAATTAGGTAAAATTTATCAGAAAAGTAAATGTAAATACAGCCATAAGCACTCACAGAAAAGTCCTCTATCAAAAGAAACAGAGGATTTATTTTCTCCTTTTTTGTAAACATGTTCTTAGGGTATCTGACATCCTCTCTCAGAAAAATCCCTCATTCCTGGGGCCAGAATCTGCACAGTTCTCTCCTTTCTTCCCTCTCCTGCTCCCCCCTCCCATAAGAATTCATAAAACTCACTCCCCCCACCCTTAGGAATGTGTAATCTGAGCTACAACTGCTAGAGCTGCAAGCAGGAAGCTATGAAGACCAAGCTAAAATGGCAGCTGAAATCTTAAACAAACAGAGAAAGCTTCTAGGGCTCTTTACTCTGGTATGGTAAAGCTTTCTGCAGAATAAATATAGAGTTCTAGGTGGAACTAATCAGGCAAATCTATTGGCAGAAAAATTCCAAAATGACTTTCCTTCTCCTTTAAACTGCACACACATACACAGGGATGAAGCTGGGCTGTTAACTTGTGTGACCTGCAACTGGTTTGGTCCCAATAAACACTTCACACTATTCCAATCAGTCATGTCAACCCCCCCCCCAAATCTAATTTACATATGATAGTTGCTTGTGTTGCACTGTTACGTGTTATTTTTTCTTACAAATGTTTATGCTCTCACCTCTGTTAATGGGATTTTAAAGCCAATCCACTTTGTACAATTCTGTAATAGGGATCAGTTATTCTCTTAAAACTAGTCATGGCCTCCAGAGACCCCACGCATGCACAGAAATGATTTTGGTTGGCAGCCACACTGTGCCTTCTCTCTGTAGTGGAAGTGATTATAAACGAGGATGAATGAGGCCTAAACGTGACACACTTAGGTGCAGGCACACAAAGGCCACAAAGGCCCGGGCCTAGAAATTTAGGGGCGGCATGATGCTCAGCTGCACCAGAATAATTTGCCCCCATGTGCAGTAATGGGGAGAGGACGCGCAGAAACTTTAGCGCGTCCTCTCCCCACTGCTCCAAATTAATTAAGTGGCACGCATGCACGCCCATGGGGGGTGGGGTATATATATACTATATATACCTGTATATATATACTGTGTATATATACAGGTATATATAGTAAATTTCACAAAATAATAGATGCACAGTTACAAATCTATATTGTTATGAGACAACAGGGGGGAGGGCCTGCTCAAGAGAGTTTACAATATATTATTAACTAGGGATAGGAAAAAATAAACAAATAATCCCTATTACAAAGTAACATCTTTTGCAGAATTTTATTGTTAGTAGGGAAAAACACAAACTACTACTATCTTCAAACCTGTGAAAGAAGATATATAAGCATCCACTAGAATTCGGTTTCATGTTTTTGTTACTGGCAGTTCCCCTCAAGGGAACACTCAAGGTGTTCTTTGCTGCTTTGTGCTCATCTGCAAATAATGGGCTTGTTAAAAGGAATTTTGGCCACTCAGTATATTGTAAACTTGGCCTTGAAAAGTTGTTGTTCAGCTATCATTAGAAGACAGAGCTCAAGGTTTATTATAGCAATTAGGCAATAGGTATATATCATTATGATAAGACAATCAGACTCCTAACTTGTTTTGAATGATATTATCTTGCCCACCATATCTCCTGTTCATCACCTCACCTATGTCCTTGCAACAGCTTATTACATGTCAAGGAAACCAGCAAATGAAACAGCAGCTTGTATGGAATGGTGCGTTGTTTGACAAAAAAATGTCACTTCTGCCTCCTCCCAGGGTACCTTATGTGTTACAAGTTAGAGCACTGGATGTTTTTCTGTGTATGGTATCTTACCTTTTTAACATTTTGTAGTTTTTATTTTCAGATAGTAAGATTGGTAAATGGATGGAATTTGTTCCATCTAGATAATTAAATAAGTGAACACCTTATACATTGCCAGTTTACATCTTTTTACTTTAACCCAATCTACCCTTGCAATTTTGCAATTTATCTGTACCAATACAGATAATATCTATCCATTGCTGTCATGCAACTGCAACCCAATCACAGGGGGCCACACAGGCCATACATGTTATTAAGATACCAAGAATTTATGTCAATAAAAAGACACAAAATGCGTATGTTATGTATATATGTTATGATAATAAAAGCAGTGGATCAATTGCATATCCAGTTAGCGCCTTATGCAAATGTTCCTATTCTGGGGGGCAGGGGTACTAAGAAAGGTTCTGTAGACCTTTCCTGCATGTCTTCATTACTCATCATTTTGGGTGTAGGCAAAAAGGTGAAGGGTTTAGCAACTTATTTGCAAATATGGTGTAACTATTTATGGCCCTTATCAAATGATGCCATATGTACTGTATTAGGCAATCACACACAGGGCTGTTTGAAAGCAGCATTTTTTAACAAGTAAACTTCCCATAAAGGTGTGTAGGAAGCACTGAGCTCATAGCCCACAAGTTAATAGTACTAATCACACTAGCAAATTGAGGGGGAAACAATTAATTCTAAAACCAGGCACTCTTAACTTGTGAGCTGGGATCTAAATATGGGTCCCATACTTTTTGGCATCATACATTAATACACTGACAATTCATTACTATTATAGGGATTAAAATAAGATGCTTAATTAATAATACCAAATGATTAGATTAGTATATACAAGTCTAAAGTAGATAGGGACAAGATTGTCATTAGGGAAGGTCAACCAGGTGGCAAACTGGGGTCTCGAGAGGCACAAATGTGAGATTCATGGGTCACAAAGAGGCATGGCTTGTGGGGGAGTGGGTGTGGTTTGGATAGATATACAAGTCAGGGGAAAGTGAAATTTTCATTGTTGTTAAAATGTACCAAAATGGAATTGATGTTTAGTAATTCTTGGGCTTTATTATTGTTTTTATATAAATATTGAGTAATCAGTATTTTGGTTCAATCTTTTACCCTTAGGAAAATGGCTAGTTGACATAAACTTCTTCGTTATTTGTCATCACCAGTAGAACCAACTTCCCTTGCTATCATTGTGGAACACAGCATGATTATATTTCAGATTTAAAATATAATATTATAAGTATATGTGAATAATATTTATAGAATATATACAGTGAAACCTCAATTTGATATCCCCTGATTTTAAAATTTTGGTGGTGCTCCCAATTTATAATGCAACTGAATGGGTACTTTTCTTGGATTTTACACAATGTTTTCCTGCATTTTACAACAAAATTTTGCCCTGATTTTTCCAAAAAATGTCTGTTTGTTCTCTGTGAAATACTGTATATTTCTGTCTGTAAATAGTGAATTTCAACTAGTCTGCCTCCCCCCCAGGGGTGAAGGAAGGCAGTGTGGCAGGGAACTAAATCAAGAGTTTTTAAACAGATGGGGCTGGCATGACTTTGAATCACCTGTTATATACTGTATATTTAGGGAGGCAAGTGTTGCTGAAGCTGAGAGCAATTACATTTGGTCAGGGAGATCCCTGACAGTAGGTTATAATTCAGATTGTCTTACCATTCATGCCAGTAAGCAGCCATATTGGCCTCATTGTTGCAGCCACAGTCTGATGCAGGACCTCTTGTTCTTTGTAAGAATTTTGTGGTCAGCCTCTCGTTGCACCTAATAGTTTAAAATGTAGTGGTGAGTACAGTCTTACCTTTTTTGCTATTGTTTATTGTTGGCCCCCTGTATAGAGAAAGCAAACACGGACCCTCTTGCACCCCTCAACTTTCTCTGTAAGTTACACCACTGGAAGGAGTCCGTGTGGCTGGCTAGTTTTTCCCTACTTATCTCCATTTGATTTTTTATGGTACCATTGCTTGTAAAGTATTGTCTAACATGAGAGATAGGTTCTGTATCTTTTACTTTGAAAATCCTATATACCCACTGATTACTGACAATAAAGATTAATATGAACACACTGTATAAGAAAAACGAATATACTTTTTTCTATCCTTTACAATGCTGTATCACAATGACTTTTGAAAGTCAGAACAAAGGAAAATGAGTAGGCACTCATAAAATCTTACAGAGTCACGCGTAAAGTAAAAGTTGAAAATATATTAACACATAAATAAGGTGTACAGTCTTAAGGGTGGCTTGAAGCACAATTGCCTGCTCATTTCATTTTATTCCTGGTTATAAGATTGCTGATGGCCTAAGGCATTTGCACTGAGGGCCCCATGCTAATCTCAGCCAATTACATTTAGAGAACTTAGGCGTCTGTTTATTAAAAAATTGTCTATAAATTATCGCCTATTATTCAGTAATAATACATTTATAAGTATCATTATTCCCCAGTGCAATCACTAATTTTCGCTGCCCATGTTTAAAATCAGACTTAATATTGCACCAACTATACAGTTTCTGGACACTCTCCAGGTGGTGATAAAAATTGGCGACAAGTTTGTCTATATTTGGAGACAATTCTAGCAATAATCTTTAGTAAACCTTGTGAGGCAACTTATGTAGCATGAATGCGATAATAGATTATAATATATATGTGCGCCAGAAAATTTGCAATGACAAAAGTGCTTGCACTTTAGTAGATATGTATGTATGTATATATGTATGTATATCTTTATTTATAAAGCGCTACTTATGTACGCAGCGCTGTACAGTAGGATTCATTAATACAGACAGGGGGGTTAAATATAATGGATAAATACAAAGTACAACAATAAATACAAATAAATACAAGGTACAGTTGCAATAAGAGTCAGAACACAAGATGAAGGAGGTCCCTGCCCCGTAGAGCTTACAATCTATATGGGAGGGGTAACTAACAGACACAAATAGGCAAATATAAGTGCTATAGGTCACAGTGGGTGACATTACAGTATAAGTGCCAGTTTCCAGATCAGGTGCTGGGCGAGTGCTCCATAAGGTAGTCTTTAAGTTTAGTTTTAAAAAGACTGAGGGAGGATTCTCTCCGGAGGACATCAGGGAGGGAATTCCAAATGTAAGGGGCAGCCAGGCAGAAGGATTTAAGGCGGGAAACAGCAGTAGTAGTGGGGGGCGCAACCAAACGGTTGCTCTGCGAGGAACGAAGGAGTCGGCCAGGAACGTACGGAGACACCAGGGAAGTGTTTTTTTCTGGCGCAAGTCATTATTGTTGTCTATTGCACTTTAGTAAAAGGATACCATACTATTTTGCCGTAGTAAGGCACTAATTCCTTTGAACCAAGGGCCACAAGGACATGTGAGGCTTGTGGCCCTTTTTAATAGAGTCCTGTGTTATGTAGCAATCTCTTTAATACTGCACAGTGCAGTCTGTTACTCAGCTGCTTCATGTCCACAACTGCCTATATTCTAGTAATAGGCATGTAAACAGTACCTCAGCTTGCCACAAAAAAGTGGCAAAGGGGATGGTCAGTATTTTTTTTAAGTATATCTTTCCATTTTAACCCCAAGATAAAGTCTGCCATCTAGTTCCAATCTAAAGTGCTCTAAAGCAATCAGCCCTTTAAGGGTGAAGACACATGCAGCGATTAGTCAGTGCGACTTTTTAAAAAGTTACTTGTGGCGACTTATCACAGCGACTTTCCTGCCACAAATTAGAGTATAAAGGTGGCCATACACGAGCAGATCCGCTCGCTTGGCCATTTAGGTAAAAAAAATAATAATCCGATCGTTTGGCCCTGGGGCCAGACGATCGGATTATGTGGGCGGCAATGGGGCAGTCGGATCGGGGACCGCATCAACGAGCCGATGCGGTCCCCGATCCGACCAGATTTTCTAACCTGGCCGATCGAGATCTGGCCAATTTCAGCCCAGATATCGGTCGGCCAGGCCGCTCTGCTCTCCCCATACACGGGCCGATTAGCTGCCGAATCGGTCCATAGTCGGCCCGTGTATGGCCACCTTAAGTCGCTGCGACTAATCACCTGTGTGGATTAGTTGCTTTTTAAAAAGTTGCATCTACTGATCTCCGCATGTGTCTTCACCCTAAGTGCTGAGACTTCTGATCTATCAAATTTAAGATAGAATACACATGGAAAGGGCATTCCTAATTAAAACAACCATATACAATTAAAAGACCTTGTATTGAAAATGCTATTTCCACAAACGTTTGCCTCAGTTGGAGAATGATGACAGACTTTTTAACATTCTATGTAAGCATGTATCAAGAGAGACCACACCTGCTTTAATAGTGACATGGAATCAACAGTTAAAGAGATACTAATACTTAAAATTAAACTGTTTTTAAAATATATTATAACATTTACATGAGCTTTATAATTTTTCTATAAAAGTACTTTTTGATGCTTTTACATAACCTATCTAATCCCCCATGTTCCTCTATGAGGAGGCTGCTATATTTGTGCCACAGTTGTCTGTTAGTGTAAGAAAGTCTAAAAGACAGATTAAAAAGGGACAGTCAGGTTGGCAAAATAGTCAGGTTTAGTAAATCATTTTTAATGTACATTGATATTCTTAAAGTATTTTTTGTGTCAGTATCGTTTTAGAATGAAAACTTTTTGCCATACTGAAACTCCTTGCAATATGTGTGGACATAACATGTTTTAGTATTTGACCCACAAAAACTGAATGAACTGGTAAATATCCCCATGTATCCAGGGATGGTTTAAAAACTACGCTCCAATGGAGCAATGTGACCATAAAGCTACAAGAACCACAGCTGTGATAATAAAAAAGTAAGGTAAGCCTCTTGGTTCTGGTATCGACTACATAAATGTGGCACTGTAAAGTGACTTCTCAGTAATAAAGCAAGAACTGCAACCTCTCATGCATACAAAAAAGTTGGAAACCTCCATTTTGCTACTAAAATAGAGCTTGCAGATCTGCTGACTTCATTTTTTTTTTGAGGATGCACAGAATACATCAGCAAAGAAGCCTATATTTAAGGCAATATTGGCATAGTTGTGACCTAGAGGCAGGAACCTTAATTATCTAGTTTGGAGTAGAAAGAGACTATAGTGTTAATTTATCAAGTGCAAAAACTGTCATGTTTTTGCTCACCGTATACCATGCCTCCTGTGCATTTGCTACTTATATCGTATGCATGTGAGCAGCCCAGGATTGTTCCAATTATGTGCACTAGAAGGGCAGTAACAATAGGTGCAAAAAACCCACTATCCTTATGACCTGCTCAAGATGCTTGAGTCCTATTCTTTGGTATAGTAAAAAACAAGATCATTTAGGTAGCAGAATACAGTGTGCAAAAAAAGGCAGCATTTTGTCATTTTCTGTACTTTGCACACTGCATCCTGCTGTTGTAGAATAGTCATAGGCCATTCTACAACATAGGTAGCAACATAGGTGTCCCTTCCCATTTATACACAATGGTACTCTAGAGCATGACATCACCTGGTGGGACTTACTCTCCCACTCACATTTACACAATACCAGCCCACTTCTACTAAACTGCATTAAAGGAAACGTATCACAGTAATTAAAATATAGTGTACTACATTGTTGTACTCTGCTATATAACTTGTGCCTTTTCTCCTTTTTCCAGTTTGCATGGCTGCCCCTGTGGCAACACAGCAGCTGATTTATATAAATTCTAGTAGTGTTTCTGAAGCAAACACACAACTTTTATCAGTTTATCAGAATTACTTTAAAAATACTTTCATTTTTTGGTGTTACTGTTCCTTTAACACCACTTCTGAGACCAAATTCTGTAGGGGTGGCTACTCACTAATCCTCTATGCATGGAAAAGCAAAATTTGCAACAGAAGCTGAAACTACTGCTGTGTTAGCAACTAGCAGCAGTATATATTTAGGTCAGGTAATATTTAGCTAGACTTATGATTATTGTACTTGCTGGTCAAATGGATTATTCTTATGGCTAGCGTTCCTTATCAGTCAGCAGGAAATGTTAATAGTGTGTCTCAAGGTTAAATGTAAGGAAAATCAGCATTTTCTGGTATAGTATGATTTGGTTTTTGAATTTTTTGTTAACAATTTGAGCCAATAAATGGTTGTTTGTTTCACTTTTAAATTTGTTGATTATTTATCTATTTATATTCAGGACCTTAACAGTGAGATATAATTATTAGATGGTCTCTTTCTCTGTCTATTATTTATTGTGTAGTATGTTATATATTGATCTATTGTATTAATTGTTTTTTTTGAGTTATTAGGTTTCCTATCTCCTATTCTCTGTCAGCCTGCAGAGGAAATTGGGAACTGACTGTCAGGGTCACTGACCCCAGCTATAAAAAACACAGATCATTTGTGATATGTTTTAAACTTATTCTTTATATTCTAGCATTTGATTGAGCCTTATTAGTGTAAAAAAGACACAGATATTTGAAAATGTGTCATAATAGTCAGCTTTTCAAAGTTCCAGTGATATCCAAATCTGTATATAATATAACATCTATCATCAAATGTTTCCCTATTTGGCCTTAGACTGGTGCCCCATTTGAGCATCCTAGAGGGTCTAGATTCATAGTTTGGGTACCACTGCCATAGTTGGTCAGCCAAAAGGGAAGACCTACCCAGATGATGGTTTTGTGTCTAGGAATCATCCACTGACCTTGCATCAGAACTTCTGTGCACTGATATGGCCAATGGTATAAGAACCATTTCAACAGGTTCATTACATGTCAGTGTGGTTGATGGGAGTTGTTATTTAGTTGCAGCTGTAGAATTTTTGAATTTGAATGCTAGTGTTTTAGATGTGGCACATTGTTCACACAGGAAATGAAGACTTATTTTCCAGATCAGTTGAGCATGTATGTCTCTGAATTAAACCTAAGGGCTGTGGCAGACGGGGAGATTAGTCACCCGTGACAAATCTCCCTTGTCGTGGGCGAATACTCTCCCTGAAATGCCATCCCACCAGCGAGTATTTAAATCGCCGGTGGGATGGCATACGTGGCGACGCAATTTCCCTGAAATCGATTTACATTCTCGGCGGTGGGATGGCATTTCGGGGAGATTTGTTGCGGGCGACTAATCTCCCCGTGTGCCACAGCCCTAAGGTGGTTTCATGGAATCTATTTCTCAGCAGGACTGCTGATCTGAGGACATACTTGTACCATATAAAGTGTGTAAAATTAAAGGGCGTCCTAATTTTATATTGTAGAAAAAGTGTTACATGTTCATGATTTTATTTGTGTTCCTATTATATGCCAGTAACAGTGATCATAGTGCTTGGCCTTAGCACTTTTTTATGATAGAATCTCTATTGTTATCTGGGCTTAGATCAGAATGGTAGTTATATTAATCTCCAAGATAAGATGTGACAACTCATCTGACTTCTGATCTCTTCTCAGTTTTCCTGCAAACAACATGGAAAACGAATGATTCATTACCAGCACTGACTGGTTATATGCAATCTAATAAAAAACAAACCGGTCTAGATTATCTCTCTTGACTTTGTTTAATTTCTTCTCCAAAGTACCTATGTCCTTTGCACAATAAAGTGTACAAAGGACAACATCAAACTAAACGATGCTTTGTGTGATGATTAATTGTTATTAACAGATTTTAGCAGATTTGTTGAACAACAATATAACCATCATGTGAATATATAAATCATTAGCATATATATATACTCCTGATGAAGGGTTAAGTAGGAACCCAAAATGAAAGGAAATAAATCCTAATCATTTTATTGTTTTTTTTTTTTTAAAAATCTGAGTTTAGACCTTAATTCATAAAAACTCACCCACATATTTATAAATGGGTAAAAGTTAGAACTCACTATTTTTAAACTGTATTTTTATGAAGATGGTTTATTTAGATGAAGCCAGGCTTTACATATAAGCTGCATTATGCAATATATTTTTTACAGAGACCTACATTTTTTAAAATTGCACACAGTCCAAAAAAAGAGAGTTCAGCAATACACTGATCAGCAAGACTGCATGCTAGGAAATACAATAAAAAATCTCTTTCCAATATAGTCACAGGAAATGACTTATTGCCCATATATCTAAGAACCGTTTGAATGTGCCCCCCTTTATATACAATATACAAATGTGGGGTAGAGGATATTTAACTGGACATCAGTGATAGAGTGTAAAGAGCGTTTTCAATTAAAATGGGAAAGGTTCAGCTTTACCAACACCATGGGACAGATCTTTATTTATTTTGTGTTTCTCTGTAGGCTAGAATAAGGATCTGCTGTAAATCAACACACTGTATATAAAATAAGTAAGGTACATTAGATTGAAATGGAAACAATCTTTTTTTCACCCCATGGAAAATGTTCTATGTGTAGCCATCAGTATAAATGGTGTATTTCAGAGAGACAATGTTTTTAGCATTACTGTGTAATGATCATTTCACAATAACACCTCTCTATTTCTGTATATCCCTCTCATGTTGGCTTGAAAAACACGTTTTAACATTCTCTGAACTGACTAATATTTTCCATGGCTACATTTTTTGCCAAGATTTTCACTATATTTATCTTCTGACATCACTGCTGTATGATCCGCTGGGCTTAGTGACGCAAAATACATGTCTGGGTGATAATGCAACTTGACTTTATCCACAAGACTTGAGTGCAGAAGAAATGTTAACCTTGATCACATGACTGAAGAAATTTAGGCAAGTTTGTTTTCTCACTGCTCCAAAGCTGTGTTTTAACTGGTATATTCTATTACTATCCGGTTTTTGCTATGTGTTTTACAGGCCACAAGATTTTTTTGCTTCTTAAGTTACTGAAGTCCTTCACTGCAGCCATTTAATAGAAAATGAAACCATGAGCAATATCACCTCTAATTTAAAACAGAAAATGTGTGTGCGGAAAATAGATGGATCAGAATTAATACATATAGTGATGTGTTTATTAACACTGAAGACAAACAGTACCGGTGATGTTGCCCATAGCAACCAATCAGATCTTTGCTTTTTTTCTTCTAACTTGTAGGTGACCGTTCAAATTGCTGATTGGTTGTTATGGGCAACACCACCATTGATGTTTGTCTCCAATGTTAATAAATGCACCCTATTGTGTGCACCACATTTGCTGTGTGAAGATGACTTACAACTTGGAGTGAGCTTTTTGGCAATATATTTACGTATATGGTAGAACCCCAATTTTACATTTTTCAGAGGAGCAGAAGGGCACCTATGACCCCTAAATTGTTTCTTTCAGAGTCCACACTCTGTTTGGGGGAAACAATAATTTTTTTTTAAAAAAGACTCCCTCCACCAGCGCTGAGAGCTTCCAGTGTGCATGGCCATGTTGGTTGGTGCGCATACGCATAATAATCGATTTTACAGCTGCGCATGCATGTGACATAGCAGCGGTGAATGTAAATTACTCTTCTACGTCATGCACATGTGCATGACGAGTGATTTGTGGAACTCGCAAATTATGTGCACGCCTTAACATGGCTGCCCGCACCAGAGACTCCTTCCTGGTGCGGGAAGCCCCAGCGCTGGCGGGGGTAGATTTTTTAAAAAAAAAAAACCTATTGTTTCCCCAAACAGAATGTGGGCTCCATTAGCCCACACCTCTGGTGGAAGAAACAATATAGGTGTGATAAGTGCCCTTTAAGCTTCAAGTATCCAAAAAATATAAACAGTTTTCCCTTGAAATACAGTACTTTACTGCTTAAGCAGTGCAGCATTAATGTTACACTAAGGGGCTGATTCATCAAAGTACAAGTTTGAATGCCGAAATGGGTAAAATTCGGATTGGATATGATAATTTCTGATGATCGCAAATATCACAAACATGCTTACGAAAAAATCGCATTAGTCACGGTAATATCGTATTGGTGGTCCGAAAGTCACAACATTTTCGTATCCGAATGATCGTAAACGGCGGGAAAACCTTTCTGACTTTGATCTTTCTGTGCATGATTTTGGAAGCCTCCCATAGGCTTCAATGGAACTCTGCAGCTCCAACCTGGCCCAAGGAATGTCATGATACCGAAGCTTGAATGAATCCTCGTTGCAACAAATATGATTTTGTCGCACAAATTTTGTTGCAAAGTACGAAAAAGTCCAGCAAAGTATGAAAAAGTTGCACAAATATACGAAAAAGTCACAAAAAATATGTACAGTCCGAACAAATACAATTTTTTTATATTTTGTACCTGTCGTACGTAAATAGGCCCCTATGATACATTATTTGAAAACTAAAAGGACCATTATAAGTGAAATGGGACCTCTCCCCACTGCTCCGTATGGGAGTTTGAATGGGGGTGGGGAAGTTGAAATCCTTTCTGCTCACATACAGAGCTGCAAGGGAAGGACATGCAAAAGTTTTCTGTGCGTCCCGTCCCCAGTGCTCCGCATGGGAGCAAATTCTACATGTGGCTGGGTGGCATGCTGTCCCTAAATTTATGCTGCCTTTGGGCTCTGGCACACGGGGAGATTAGTCGCCCGCGGCAAAACTCCCTGTTCGCGGGCGACTAATCTCCCCGAGTTGCCTTCCCCCTGCCATCCCTGCGGGATGGCAGACGCGGCGGCGCAAATCGCCGAAAAAGCCTCGCAAGTCTTTTTCGACGATTTCCTGAAATCGCCCCGCCGCGTCTGCCATCCCGCCGGCGACTTACATGTTCGCCGGTGGGATGACAAGGGTAGGCAACTCGGGGAGATTAGTCACCCGCGAACAGGGAGTTTTGCCGCGGGCGACTAATCTCCCCGTGTGCCAGAGCCCTTAGGCCCGGGCCTTTGTGGCCTCGCCAGAAATTCAGGCCTGGTTGTGGATGGGTTCTCCTTGGCCACACATAAAGTGAGATAGTAAGTGAAATAACTAGAAGGGAAACTAATCAGTGATTAGCAGATGAAGAACCATGAAGAACCATGCTTATAAGGAGGCTTATACCTCCTTGCACTAGAGCTTCAAGTTGCTACTACATAGGAGCAGTAGGGTCAAAGGCACCATGAATAAAGAACTAGCATTTTGCTGACAAGCACATATAATAATAGGCGTTAGTGTTCATGTGGACTATGTTCATGTACAGGTTTGACGCATATAGTAAATCCCAAGCAATAAAACAATTTGTTGTAGAAGTGAACTTCCTGAAGTCCCACTGGGAACTCCTTTTTAGTACACAAAGTGTTTTTCTTTAAATTACTTTTGAAACTGTTTTATGTCATAGCTACTATATTGGTTAACTATTGACAACATACAATGGCTTAGAATGCTACAGGTGCTTATCTTACAGCACTGGAAGCAGCAGTGTGCAATTTCAGGTAATAAAACTAGTTTCATGGCTGCTTGCAGTGCTTATCGGTGCCACAGTGATCCACAGGATTTTAAAAACTGCTAATTGTAGAAAATGGCACACATATGGGGTTCTGTAATAAAAGACACTGGGGGTCATTTATTAACACCAGGCAAATGTGCCCATGGGCAGTAACCCATGGCGACCAATCAAGTAGTTGCATTCATTGTTCCACCTGCAGCTGGCAGGAAAAAGCTAATCACTTATTGGTCGCCCCGCCGCAATGTAATTTTGAAGTTTTACTCCCATATGGAGCAATGGGGACCTCTCCACAGGTGGCGGCGGGTGAATGGGGGGCGGCCTTGGGGCGACCAGATTAGAAATCCAGCGCTGGCTGTGGGTTACTGCTCCTAGGCAAACTTAGTGCCTTTAATTACATATGGGGGGGCGGTAGTGTTTTCGTTTAGTGTTTTTATATCCACAACTTCTCCTTGAGAAAAAAACTTTGAGAAAACCGTGTGACAATAACTGTGTCCATTAATGGTTGCACTTTGGTGGGATGGAAGCCCCGGTATCTTAATAGACAAAGCAGATTGATTTGGAAAACTGTCAGGACTGAATGTTTAACTGGAAAAGGCTATAAACATGCCATTTGGCAGCCAACACCCGCACCCTGGGACAGTCCATAAGTAGCAAGATGTGCAAAGTTTCATGTTGGCAACTCATAATAAGTGCTTATGCCCCTGCATTCTACATCTTGACATTAAACGAATTGTCCACTTAAGCCACTTTTTAGTTATATATGATATAACAAATATATCATGGCTTTCTAAATGTGTTTTCTAATTAAGATGCAAAAGGTACGCAAAATGGCAAGTGGCACATACTAAAAACAAAGTTATGAAATCTGAAACTAAACATCAAAAAAACCCTTTCCTTGGAAAGCACTTAGATTTTACTACCTCCAGTAAAAAGGTTTACCTTTTTCAAGTGCAAGAGGTATGAATATCTGAACATTTAAAGAATGCTGTAAATATGTATTGGTAAAATGGCAATACCTTTCAAGTCGCTGACCTGCAATTTGTTTATTTATTTTTTATATTCTAACAATGCAAATGTTAAGTTTAGTGACCATTGAGGCAACAGTGAGTCACAGCATAGAAAAGCTTTAAAAGTTCTCTTAATTCACTTCTCATGCAGTCAGGACAATAACAATAAGAAAAGAATGCAGACACCACAATTGCTGGGGAACCAAGATGGACTGAAATGCCTGCACTACATTTTTGTACCTCCACAGTAATCTATTTTTATTGTTACAGATAGGTTTAGGTCAGGTAAAGATACACCGTAAGATTTGCTCATTTGAGGAGTTCCCAATCAAGCAAATCTTCCCCCCATTATGCCCACCTTGGGTGGGCAATATTGTGCTAATGTTATTGAGGTGCTAACCCTAGGGCCAAATGATCACATTGTAATAAAGGGGGATAGGAAAAGAGGAAGAGGATGCGGTCCCTGGTCTGACTAAAACTCAATCCTGTCCGATTGACATCTGGCCAGATAAGCTGCCAAGTCAGTTTTAAGGACCCAAATCGGCAGCTGAAATCTGCCTGTGTATGGGCACCTTTAGGGCAGTGGCACATGGGGAGATTCGCTTCGGGCAACTTTGGGAAATCGTAGCAACACATATGCCATCCCATTGGCGATTTGTTGCCAGTGGGATGGCATTGCAGGGAGATTAGTCACCCACGGTAACGAAGTTTTGTCATGGGGCGACTAATCTTCCTGTGTGCCACTGCAGAACATGCTTGCCCTTTACATTGGTTGAAATGGGCTACAAGTTATGTACTCATACAGAACAGAAGGTTACAGAATGGCAATTCATTTCTGATATATGTCCAACAAATGCCAATATACACCGAGTAAACAAAAAATAAAAGTCTAAATCACAGCTGAATCAAAATATCAGTCTTTGGCAGCAATCATAGCAGCACAAACACTGGGCATTGTATTAAGTAAAGAATAAAGTTATTTGTGTGAAAGTTCACTCCAACTCTGCTGCAGAAGTGTCCACAAATTATCTGCACTACTCACCTGTTTAGCCTTGACCTTTGTATCCAATTCATCCCAAATCAGCTGAATGGGGTTAAGGTCAGGAGATTGAGCAGGCCATGCTGTCATATTCAGCTCTCCGTCTTCTAATAGTTTTAAAACAGCTTGGCGGTATGCTTGGGATCATTATTCTGTTGCATCACAAAGACCTGCCGACCTGCCCTAAAAGTATCTAGTAGAAATAAGTCTAAAGCAACTTGACCTTCTGAGTTTCCTTGAGAATGTTTCACCACTCATCCTAGCCGCTTCTTCAGTTCAACTGAGTGGTAGAGAATTAACCCCTGCCCAGGGGCAGATTAACGACTAGGCACCCCTTTGCTGGCAGTAGGGAGAGGGAGAAAAACAAGGATTAGACAAAGTGGCCAGCTTGGTGCTGGCACTTTACGTCCATGCAGGTTGAACAAAACTCTGTGTACCCATAGTATAACATTAATGCCCCCCCCCCCCATAGTGTAACATTAATGCAGCAATGCTTATTAACCCTTATCCTTAACACAGCAAATGTCGTATTTTAAAGTGAAACTGACTCCTTTGAGTACCTGAAGAATAAGTTGTTATAACACATTTTCCAGATTTTATATTTTACAGGATTATACACTTTTTTTCCTGGTCCCCTGAAAAATGTAAAATGGGGGTTTATTGTAGTGTATTCAGCATCATTAGCGCTGTTTCTCAGTTTCATGAAATGAATATATATAACAAACATCTGCATCTATACCTCTTTTTCTCGCACTGTGTTACTATTTACTGTCCACAGATGATTGAAGGCATTTTCTTCATAAGGGTAATGTTGTGGACTGATATGTAAGTTATAACTGTAGGTACGCTGTTGGTGTATTTTGGAAGTACTTAGTACTAGTACTTAGAGTAGATATAGATTTATATGTATGCAATGAGCAACCATATTTATCATACTAGTGTCTTTACTAGGGCAGTTGTAAATGTTGGCACTGGGGACCTTAGGGGTTAGTTATGCCACTGCCTCTTATTTTACTTTACTGAAAATCATATTTATTTCCAAAAATATTTTCCAATATACTGTATTTCCAATTAAACACATACCTTACAATTAGGGTTAGGGAATGAAAAAGTAAGATATAGACATGGAATATTATAACCTCTGCTACTAAACATTGTCATGGTAGGTAAACTCTTCCCCAGAATTATTACTTAGCACAACGATGTATACTGTTTTTGCTGTATATTATAATTGATATGTGTTTGTTCTAGGTGCCCCTTCTACTCACTTCTCTTGTTGAAGACTTTGAGATGTCCATACCTTTATAGCTACAGAAGAACAGATGATATACATATATACTGGGCTTTCCACCTTGGCTTGTACCATTTTTGGTTTTTTTAATGATTTAATTTGAATTATTTGTATTGTCTCATACATATTTTCCATAAAAATTAACTCAAGCACTCAGTTCATTCATAAAATGTGGGTTGTGTATTCTCCAAATACCAGTGCATCCATCAGGCCTATTTTTATACACAATTCTTTTTAGCCAAGTGTTGAGCATGATCACATTCTACAATGCCTCATAATTTTTCTACATTATTGTTTTACTGTTTTTTATGATACCATTTTATGATACCAAGTGCTTTAAAAGGACCCTGTCACCAACCAGAAATCAATGGTCACCAATAAGAAGTCTGCTTTCATTGTTATACCTGCACCTGGCTGGAAAACTGTAATCACTGATTTGTTGCTATGGGTTTCTACCAAGGTGCACATTTTCCCAGTGTTTATAAATGAGGCCCATGTCAAAACAATTAGTAGAGCCAGAGATATAGACTACTGAAATCACTGGCAAATCCCCAGTTTTCTTGTGTATTCTCACTTGGCCATGGCTACAATGCCTTTGATAGCTTCGCTTACTAGTAGAGAGACTCAGGAGTGAAGAGGATTAGACAAAGTCAGGAAAGCAGGTGATTTAAAACACCTATATGTCTTAATCTACTTATAATTTGGCATGCACTTTTCAATGAAGGTATTAGTATATTATATATTTTTATTCTGTGTTCAAATGCATCAGCTTAAGTTCCATTAATGTGTCTAATGTATTCTCATCCATCACCACAAATCTGCATTAACCTTAATTTGTGAAAAACGGGTAGCCTTTGCTTTAAACTAAAGCACATTGACTTGAGAACCAATGCAAAACTAAATGACTGTGTGGAGTATTTCATCTGGATTAGCCACATTATCAATGCTATTGATTTCTCATTGTTTGTAGAATGTCACATTCAAAGAGTAGGAGTCCTACACAGGAATGTATGACTATGGTATCTATTATCCAAAAATCTGTTATCAAGAAGGCTACAAAGTACAGGAATGCTGTCTCTTATAGAATCCATTTCAATCAAATAATTACATTTTTTAAAAATGATTTCCTTTTTCTCTGTAATAATAAAACAGTACCTTGTACTTGATCCCAACTAAGATATAATTATTCCTTAGTGGAGGCAAAACAATTGGGTTTAATTAATGTGTAAATGATTTTTTAGTAGACTATGGACCCCTTTTATGCAGAAAACCTGAGCATTATGGATCACAGATCCCATACCCGTACTACATTTTGAATGTAAGTAGTCACACTCAGAAATACTTATGCCTACAAACCTTAAAGTAACAGTTCAGTGTAAAAATAAATAGATTGCGCAAAATTAAAAACATTTCTAATATAGTTGGTTAGGCAAAAATGTAATTTATAAAGGCTGGGAATTCTCTATAAATATCGGAGAACTTCCCACAAATTGAGCAATGTAGGTACAAAGCATATTTTTAACTAAAGCTGATAAGATCCACATTGCAATATGCCAAATTGTTTATTTAGCAGTTTTTATTTTATGTCAAGGTTAACAATTTTCTTTCAGTGTCCCATCCCACACTCAGGGCAGTCAAAAACTGGTCAGTAATCAGCATACTACTTGCCCAGCACCCTCCACATATATAGTAAGATGGGATGCACGTAAGGTGAAAAAACTGTACTACAATATTCCCTATATGTAATTAATGGCACAAACTTTGCCTATTTGTGGTAACCCATGGCAACCAATATTTGCTTAAACAGGTGACCTCTTAATGCTATGTAATTGATTGCTATTGGTTACTGCACATAGTCAAATTTAGTGTCTTTTATTTCATAGCCCTATAAGGCCCTTTCCATTTTAAAGATTGTACTGTGAGAGTGTGAGAGATATAAATGATTTAAACATAAAACTGTGTTGTGTCGCCATTTCTTCTTTTCCAGCATAGAACCCATAACATTATGGGTTTTTTTTATATAAAATAATGTTTTCTATCAAGAAGGTTTGAGCCAGAAGACTATTATAAGATATTTTACTGTGCCCTTATTTAATAATATAACTAGGTACTCTGCCCTAAGGAAGTCCAAGCTGTCAGCTATAAGAGAGTACTTTGACACTTATAACCATTATCAGATGAGATCAGCATCATGTGTCATAGACTGATAATGTTAATTTGTCATTTGAATCTTCTTGAATTCATCAGAAAAATGTAGTTCCTATAATTCCACAGATGTAATTTAGCTGATGAACAATATTCCATTTAAAACATGTTTTACTGCCAGTCTGAAGAATCCAACATTCCATTAAATGCACTGTAACATCAATGTATTTGCTTCATTTTGCCTAGCCAATAGGAATACATCTGTTATACCAGGGAGTTTAGCAGTCTCTATATTGCAAATAAACTGAAGGAAACCAGTTGCATGAAAATCTTGTGTGTCCCTTATCCCTTTTCTATTCATAGATATAGGGCCAGGTACAATTCAATTCCTTATTCAACTGCAGATTTTCCCACAGAGCCAGATGCAATTCAAGGAGAAAAACAAATCTCACTGTTAAAACTCTGTTAAAATCTATGGGAAAAAACTGGACCTGAATTAGGTATAAGGTTTTTTCTCCTTAAATTTAATCTTAAGCATAATTTTTTGTGTGATAAACCATATCATGTTTTTTCATTGATTTGAATCTAGCCGATTGTTTACTATGTACAAGCTATGAGCAAATAAAACTACTGTGCATGTCTTACTGTATAAGATGGCTGTCTAAGTCATCTCTCTTCAGTTTTTGTTCATTTAGAATTCTAAAATAATTTTTGCTCTGATATACTAAAGACGTGAATTTTATCTGCTCTTGCTTGTTTTACTCAACTCAAACAAAACAGTATCTCTACCCATATCATATAAATAAATAGGTGCTGAAGGCTGCACATATTAAGATAACTCAATGTAGATCATCCTTAACTTACACGCCACATGTTCCAAGTCTGAGGCTAAAGCAGCCCATACAATTAAAGATCCACTCGTTTGCAAACCTGGTGGGCAATATTGGGCTAGCCCAATCATTTAGCCCAAGGGCCAAATGATCGGATCACAGCAAAGGTATACAGGCTGTTGGGACGGCAAAATTAAACCTGCCCGATTAAGATCTGGGTGATCTAAAAGATCTGTCGGATGGCATCATACATGGAAGGACTAAATCAGCAGCTTTTATCGGCACGTGTATGGCCATCTTGAGCTTGAGACTACTTGAATACTGGGACCACTTGCTTAAACCTAGTTTCAGACAATCCCTGACACACCCTACATACACATGTAACCTTTCTACCAAAATTATATTATATAGATATTTACTTTGCCAGTAAACCTCTGTTATATTGGTCTATTCAGTCTTGTGTCAAAAGGCATTGTTGTGCAGTAAAAGCAGGGACTATTGCTTGAGAGGAAGACGGCAAGGAGTCCACTTGGGCCTCACCAACATTGCAAGCGAGCTTAAGAGGCAAATTTTCTCAATGTCTAATACCGCCAAGGTTAGCCTTAATACGTCAGGTGTATTTTCACAATAACATTGCATATTTACATAAAAATATACTTACAGCACTGCTAATGTAATGTATCAAAAATGTTGTTGGCATAAATTCACTGTGCAAATTCATCAGTGTATTTTCCCCATACAATAGTAGAAGGAAAAAGTCTCTAGAGAATTTTCTCTATACAGGTATTGGTCATTTAAAACTGCAAGTGAAGTTGAGCATGTATAATGTCCCCACAGTCAGTTGTGCATTAAACCATACTTATTAAAGGTTCTTGCTTGGCTTTGCTCAGTCATTCCTGCCTTCTGCTCTCAATTAAGTACAGTTGTACCTATTGACACAGAGGAACCCATAGCTACCCCCACCTCTGGACCAGGCAGTAGCTCCAGGGTTCTTTCAGTGCATTGCATCAATAGGTGCAGCGCACTTGCATCTAAAGATTTGTGCACACATGTCACTCCAAAAAACATGAAATAACGTTAACTGGACTTGGGGAAAAAAAACACTGAATTATGGGAAAAAAACATGACACTTATGCTCAAAATTGGACTTTGCTCACTGCTCTTGCAGTTGTAAATGCTAATATATGTGGGATATGGGCACAGAATATATAAGGTAGATAATGCAATGCAAAAGTGGTCGCTTTATCTTTATAATGGTCATTCCTCAGCCTAATCCTGGTAAAATTCCTCTTGGCAAAAATGAATTCTTGTTTTACACTGAAGAAATTTTATGATTAATGGAACTTAATACTTAAAACCTGAAATGACCAAATTTTAGCTTTCACCCCTAATAGTCTGGGCACACATTTAGGGAATCTCTGGACAGCTGTCCCCTTTTGCCCATGTGAATACTGAAGAAAATAATACCAAGCATTAAGGACATAGAGTAAAAAACCACCTATTACAGGCAGTGAAGGTTTTTAAAGCATAATTAAACAAACAGGGGCTCTATAAGTTAAGAACAGAAAATACAAATCTGTTAAGTAGCATTAATTGAACTCTGAGTGCCAAAGCATAAGTTCCTGAAACGCATATCCTGCAATAAACATTGTCTTGTACAATCCTGACCAAACCAGATATAGAACCTGGCTTTGACTGCAGAGTCAGTGACACCAAATCAACTCCAACGTAGACATTTATAGCGCTGACAAGACCAGAGATCAGAAGAGCCTACAAGATAAGTATCTTGTAAACATGCAGCCTAGCCCTATGCCAAGCTTCTGACATCTACTGTGCACTTTAAAGCCTCCCAACAAAATGTTATGTAACAAACCAGAAACTTCATTTTAACTCTATCTCATGGAGAAAATGAAAATCATCCTGTTCCTAAGTAGCGTATACAGGTATACATTCTGTACAGTACTGTCATATTTCTCTTATTTATATGATTGTGGGCTGTCATATACTTTGCTCTGGTGAATATATATGAAATGCATACCACAGAAGCAGGCCAGATATTTGGGGTTGGGAGCATGTTATACAGTACTTCCTGTTGGTGATATTACAAATTGCCTTTTTAGAAAAATGGTAAAGCATTATGCAATGGTGGATAGTTTTGGAACTACCAACTACAAGCTTAGGAATACTGACAGATTTCTGCTATAATTTAGTAAAAAGAACAAGAAAACTCACAAACAAAATGCACACTCTAATTATATATTAATCTTTATATAGTTATTATATATATCTAAGTACTCCCCCCCCCCCCAAAAAAAATCTAAGCCATGATGCACGCTCATAAAAAATATGAAAGCATATCAATAGTACCCAGGTACTTTAAAGTACAAAGAATAGTGCAGCATGGAAATTGTCCATAATAAAAGAGATATACCGCAAGAATATTGAACAATTTGACTGAACATAGTCCAATTTGTTTCTATCCATTTGAATACATAATGCTGAACTATATGCCACTTCCTACAACAGCATAACATTTGTATACTAATGTTGACAGATAATATCTTGTATAGCTTTTATGGATGCAATTTATGGGCAATAGTCTTTTAGAAAATGTAATAATCAGGCATGTTCACAGAATTAGAATTTTATATTAGCAATGGTTCCTGTACTAATTACTGCAGCATTACATATGCATGGATATTATTATTACAAAATCAGGTACATATGGACTGAAACAAATATCATAAATATGTAAATTACTTCTAAATGCATTATATCAGGTTTGACCCATATAAATGGATCTCGGCAAAGTCATGCAGTTTACAAAGTGCAAAAAAAGGGTGCAATCAGCCATTTATTTTCACTTTACCTACTTCATGGGGCATTGTGCAAATAGCCTCTGTGCTCTGCTTTGGAGAACAGAGACCCACAGTGCTGTTAGCGAAACATGGGTTGAGGTGCCCCCTCCCTCGACTCAACCCTGCATGCCATTAATAAACACAAGGTACCGAGTGGCTCTTGTGCTACTTTGTTCTCTAGCACCCCAGGGTCATACATAACTAGGGAATCCAGGATTCGGTTCGGTACTCGGCCAGGATTAGGCCTTTTCCGCAGGGTTCGGATTTGGCCAAATCCACGGTCCTGGCCGAACTGAATCTGAATTAGCATATGCTAATTAGGATTTGGAAGGGTTAATTGTCGCCGCATGAACATGCAAAGCGTGCGGAGACATTAAACCCTTCCAGATCCTAATTAGCGTATGCGGCCAAATCCCTTCCGATGGATTTGGGGGTTCGGCCAATTCCGAGAAACTGTCACTATAATGACACCTACTATGTCATTGATACCTCATATACTGCAAAGCCCCAGCAATGATAAAATAAGAAATATACTGTATATTGGTTGTGTTGGGAACTGCCCAATAGAAAGACCCTGTGATATGAGTAAAAATTAAACTAGAGGTATTCCAAAGATTTATTTAACTCTTTCAGTTGCTCTGCTCAGGAAAGAGACTAGACACCTTTCTCATGTCCTGTCAGGAGCAAAGTAAAATAAGAATAACTCTCTTTCCTTGGTAACATAATTCTCCTCGTACATTTAGAAGAACAGACCAGCAGGTGGTGCTTTGTTTCTGCTTCTGCTATTTCTTCCTGCTGAGTTCTTCTACAGCAAGAAATGGTGCAATAACACTAGTCACTGGCCTCATCCAGAGGGCTGTCCCTGAAAGGATTTTTTGCATTCTGTGTCCAAATGCATGATATGTGATAACATAAAATAGCATAAATGTAACATGTAATGTACAAACTTTCATTTATATATAAGATAGATGTGACAGAAAATAAAGAAGTTTTGTAAAATTCAAATTGTATTAAAATAATGAAGGTAATTATGTGATGACAATAACCCTTTAACATATGTAATACCCTAATATATTTTAATATTTGCTAATTTAATGCAAGCTTATGCTGACTCATTATGGAGTTTAATCCATGATTCTTTTCTATAAATATAAATTAGATATGAAAAACATAGAGTCAATGTGAGTAAATGTAATGCAAATATTTTTTGAATTTTTATTAGGAGTTATCAGCATGGTATTTAGAAAGGAGAACCATCCAAGGATTAGATTTTTCAAAAAATAAATATAATAGTTCTATAACATCCAGTGTATATTTGAAATGTCCAGTTTTAGAAAAACTGTATCCAGTTCTCAGAAAAGTAAATGGCTGTGAAAGTAAGACTTTTGCTGCCCTCTGGAGGTAATTTACCAAGTCTTCCACTTCACATAACATTACTATCACAATAAAATTCACATTGTCAAAAGGCGTAGTGGGCAGCTTGTGCTTTTCCCCACAGTAATTTGCGAGTAGGTGCTCCAGGGTTCCCTTTCTGCCCTACTTTAATTGCTACAACACAGGTGCGCCAAAAGAACAGGGTACTTACATAATTTGCACGCCAGAAATAATGCCAGGCAGCCAGCAATATTTGGACTAATTGTGTCCAAGTAGCGACAAAGCATAGTTGCATCCATTTTCTGCAGGTGCAGTACAGTTGCACTGAGTAATGCCTGGTTGAAGAAAAAAAGTGGATTGTGGGAAAAAACCATTGCGATTGTGCTTGAAATAGCACTTGAGGACCTACAGTAAATGCGCCCTATCCCCATTGCAGAGCTTTCTTTCCTTATTGTTACACTAGTTACCCTTTACCTCTGAAGCTTGTTGTGTATAACTTACCTTCTAGGGTTTCACAAGCAAGCATCCTCTTTCTCTTCTTCTTATAGGGAGAATAGGTATGATCATTTTTTTTTTTTTTTAATTAAAATGCAATTAATGCTGCCCTGCAACACGTATTTATTAGACATGTCCCTATATTTTTAAGTTATTTGGTCACCCCTAGCATAATGCCTGGTGATGTAAAACAAATTTTGTTCATAGGAAAGTTTCCTTTGTCATGCCTGACGAAGGGGTTCGCCCCCGAAACGTTGCTTCACTTATAATAAACAAGCAGGGGTAAGCCTCGCTTGCATTGTACCTGTTGTGCCAGCCAAATTCTTCTCATGGCAAATTTTGTTGCCATTTTTTACACCGCAAAATAAATCTGCCCCTATAAATATTATTTACATTTGGTTTCCTTCAGTTTTGCTCATCATCTTGTTTATGTGACAGAATGGGGGATTTAATGCCCATAACCATGCTACACAATTATAGACTCGTAATAACGAAGGGGGAATGAGACAAGTGCAATGACATCTAGGAAGTGCAGAATGGAAAGTGAAAGTAATTGCCTGCCCCGTCTCCAATCTTGTAATCCATGGCAAATTAAGCATGTGTATCACACAGGATGCAGATTTAAATTGAAATTAGTACTACTACTTTGCTTTCTGGGAAGGAAGTAGGCATAGATAGAAATACATTTTTTTTTGTTTAAAGGCAATATAATGAAAAAGTAATTATTTTCTATTCACAGGTAGAGGTGGATCAGCCCCAGTCTGCTATGTTGGAGAATTTGTGAAAACACCATCCAGAGCTAGCAGGAATGAACAAGCCACTGGAAAACCAATCTATTCAGAGGCATCTTAGGTTATGGAAATGTCAATAGAATAAATTATCCACATGTATAGTTCAACTTACTTTTACTTAAGTAGGTGCAATAGTAGGCAGTGCAAAAACAAAATGCAGTTGCAGTCAATTTACATTTGTGAGTGTTTGCTTATGTGTAAGTGTGCTGGATATATTAACTCAAACCACGGTGAGATCCCCTCCCTCAACAGGAAGCCTGATGGACACCCCAGAGCAGAGACTGTATGCTCTTTCAATTGTGCACTGCAGTCCATCTGGTTCTTCAAATTTAAAAAAAAAAAAAAAAAAAAATATAATATATATATATATATATGTGTATAACATATGGAAGTAAAGGCAGTAACTCATAACAACCATTAAGATGTTTGCTTTTAAGCAGGTGACCAGTAAATGCTGCCTGCTGATTGGTTGCTATGGTTTACCGCTCCAAGGAAACTGTTGCCTTTTATTACATAACCCCTTTAGCCTCATAACTAGAACAGTAGGATATGCACCAAACCCTTCCTGTTAGTCAATTTTTTTTGTATAACCCAGAAACCTGCTACAGAGTACTGGGCCTGTTGTGTTATTGTAGTTCACATATCAATAGTTACAATAAAGACAGCTGATCCAGTGGCTGACTTTCAGATTAAGGGCTGTGGCACACGGGGAGATTGCCCGCACCAAATCTCCCTTGTTGCGGGCGACTAATCTTCCCGATATGACATCCCACCGGCGAGAATGTAAATAGCCAGTGGGATGGCATACGCGGTGCCGCGATTGCCGAAGTTGCCTCTCGCATTTATATTAAAAGGTTGCCTTCATCTCTTTTTAAAGATAATCATTTTCACGAGCCCTGAGCCACTAGAAAAGCTTTCATTGCGGTCAATGGGAGCAGACCCGCATATAATTACATTTTTCCTGCTCCTAATGACAAGTTAAATGCCCATTCCCTAGCTGTAAATACATGTAACTGTTAATAGCAGAACTCCAACCTCAAAGACTAAGGTGTCCAAAATGGAATGCTTCAGCTTTTGTAGAACAACTTATCACTGAGGATGGAATATGGCTAAAGCCTGCAGGTAGCTACAGCATAATAACTTGGAATGAAAGCACACAAAGGCATACAGTTAAAATAGAAATATCTAATTTATTGATTTATGATTAGATAGAAGGGAGCAGCTTTGTTATATGCATGTACCAAACACAAAATACAATTCTCAGAGGGCGATCACTCAACATTTTAAATTACAGAGATATGACTGATGATTCTCACAGCAGTGAAGAGATACCTGCAAAGCACAGAGTAAATAGTAATTAAAATGAGCATTCAAGTCACTGAGGAGACAAAGCTTTCAGTATTTAGCAAGACACGCTCCTTTTAATGTTTCTATATACAGTAACTTCGCAAGAAAGCTTCATTAAAAATGTAATGTATAGGAAATTTTCCCTTCACATGAATAATAAAAAAAAAACCACAAACACAAGAGTAGTGTAGAAATGATACCTATATTGGCTAACAATAAAAATACATTGCAAGCTTTC
Source organism: Xenopus tropicalis (assembly GCF_000004195.4). Lineage (NCBI taxonomy): Eukaryota > Metazoa > Chordata > Amphibia > Anura > Pipidae > Xenopus > Xenopus tropicalis. The sequence continues at coordinate 105,980,671 of NC_030677.2, forward strand.
GGAGCTCTAAGGCCCCTTCATCAGGCATAATACAAATGAAAACTGGAATGGCACAACATTTATACTGTTAGATCAGAGAGAAGTGTTCACAAGCAATAAATTAGGAAGTTACAGATACATAGAGATAACTTGTCAAGATAATAAAAGTAATTAATGTTTATTAGGATGGGTTTTAAATAGTCCAGGGGTCTGGATTCAGTCAGGTCAGATAGCGTGACATGAAACCTGACCCCAAATTTAGGCCCTATCTTAATGTGTTGAATAACTCCATACATTTGAATTCATAGATCTTCCTTTCTCATGCAGATTCATTTTTTAATCCAATATGTCTAGTACCAGTTTTCATCAAGCTTATTCTAAAGCAAGTGAAACACCCTTTTTTCATCACCCATTTTAGGCTATCATTGATTTTCTCAGTGTTAACCCCTACTCTAAACTTAGTCTTAAACCATGTCAATCATATTCTGACTAGTCAAGCTGCCAGTCACAATGTTATCTATCCTTCCTCACCATTGTTGGACTTGCACTGCTTGAGAACCTCACTGAATCCTTCGCACAGAGTCAGGTCACTTTGCGTAGTAGCACAGTCTAAGAACTGTTTCATTTCATAATGACAAGGTCCATGGTGTGGTGGAATCTGCTGAGGGACAGCAGAGGACCTTTGGGGCTCCTGAAGGAAAGAGATATACAGAGCTGTGTAAATCAAGTTACAATCATAAGAGATTCACAAAAAACTAGACAGATGACCTAAAAGGTGAAACTTGAATGCATTTCTTGAGCAATTTACTAAAGATAAAGTTTAAAACATGAAGGATGAAAATGATGAGATAAGAATTGGCTTACCATATATATCAGATATTTTACTTCAACACAAAATCAGATTGCAGCAATATTTTAATAATTAACCGCAACTTACAAAAAAGTTTATTTTTACTGTGCTGTGTAATTAGTTGTACCTTCATTTGGCTAAAAAGTGTACTGCAGACACACATAGATCAAAGAGGAGAGCCCGTCTTGTAACATCTGCTAGATACATATATATATTACAGGTATAGGTTGTTCAGCAAGACTATAAGAATCTATAATGATGTTCTTCTGATTACTGATCTAAATGTTATTCCCCAATAAAAGGTGCTAATATTACAAACAATTTTATTAAGAAGCTAGGACTAATTCAAGCTACCCATGGTTTTTTACACAGGTCTTTTACACAAAGTTAAAGTGCTACTGCTGGCAGTCTCAAATGTGTAATACAGAAACCCGATCATCGCATTTTCGTAACAAATAGCAGCTTTCACCCGGCGGCCATTTTCCCTCTCACACAACTTCAGCGACATTTACATCTGCAAACAGCACATGTGCACTGTAAAGCTAATGCAATGAAGAATGCAGGCTTACACAGGCAGAACTTACTTTAATAAAAAAAAAACCCTGCTTGTGCCCTGTAATGGTTAAACTGAGCTCAGGAAAGGTGATTAGGAGAAAAAAACATGTTTCTCCAGCACAACTAGGGCAGAGTTTCTATGGAAACCAGCAGTGCCATTTTATTCACTGGCTGCTAGACTGGAGGGTGTGTTTGGTAACCTGAGTTAAGAAGAACTGAGCATGCTCAGTTAGCCAAGGGCCAAGTCAATTTCTAAGGGAAGGGGCTGAGTGGGTATGAGAAGGAGATGGAATTCCAAGTGATTAGGGGGTTTTTCTGCCATACTATTAACGATGCTGTTCACCGATTACATATTTTGTGGGGTGCTTACAGGTCTTTTAACAGGTTGTGATGCCAGGCAATCAACAAGAAGAAAAGAAATGGGTCTGCTGGTCACACAGGTGTCATTCACTACAAGTTGTATCTCTGTATCTGTACTGAAACACTACCATGTCCCTAATGAGATTCAAAATAGGCCCTGGCATTTTAAAGCGGAAGGAAATGTTCAGTCACTGGTAGGGTTGTTATAATCACTTAACTGATACCACAGACCGGTGCTCCTTTTAAGCAGAAAACTGCACCGGCCGGGGTAACTTACAGCAAGCACCATGAAGTGTCTTTGTCTTCCTGCTTCTAACTTATTTGTGCGGGTGCACATGCGCAGTACAGTGAAAAGCCAAAAAATCTGGGGATGTGGTTTGCTCTGTGGTGCTTGCTAAAACATACCCTGGGCAGGTGCAGTATTCTGATAAAAGAAGCACCAGACCAGAGTATTTTTCAGCAAGCACCACTGACCAATCCTCTGCTTCCACTTCTTTAATAGTCTCTGGTCAACACAGGCATCCTTCTGCTTTAAGTATACCGACACCCAAACAGTGACTGCCATAAAGATTGTCAGTATGGGCCTGTGGACCCATGTATACAGTAAGACTCAGGGTCCAGGGAGCCGTAATCCTGCATTGATGGGGTGATCAATATAACAGTGGATTTGTAGTGATATACGTTTTCCACTATACCATTAAAGTATTCGATAATATTACAATATATTTGTGTTAACAGGGAGTAGCTATTACGAATGCACTGGGCATTAATAATTATACATTTGTGTCAGACCAGCAGTTCAATTAAGACCTTCAGACACCGATTCATATGCCTGAAGTGCTCTTCAACCTAAATATAAAGTGACTTCTGATATTTTACACTGCAGTCACACACAGTTTAGTAAAATAAAGTATAATAACCAGTAAATAACCAGTTTACTTGTGACTTAATGTAAACATTGTAATGTCTCACATGCATTTGTACAGCACTACAGGTAATGGTGTTGACAAGAAAGCAAATTACATTTTACAACCGACCTGTGCCACAGGCTTTGCTGGTTCTGAGCTGCTTCCGCTGAAAGCACCAGTGAGGGCACCTCCAAGGACATGGCCTACCGCTGATCCCACAGCTACTCCAGCTGCAGTAGTAGCCATCTGGGCCATCAACCCAGGGCCCTGTGATGGAGCAGGGGCTGATGCAAGAGCTGAAGGTGGTGGGTTTGCAGGAGCAGGAGCAGGAGCAGGAGAAGAGGCATGGCTGTGTGAGACAACAACAGAACAAAGATCTTTGTGACTTCACCATCTAAGCACAACACTGATCAACGACCACATAAAAAAATTCCTTTATTACTGCATTTATGGACTAGAACAAAGCTATAAATGGTTCTGGTGCATAAATATTCTATTGCCCCCATTACACAGCAATTATTTTATATTTATAACCCAAGTAGCTAAGATTTGAGACACATGCTGGCACTATTAGTAGCTCTTACCTCTTGATGTTGTAGTTTCCACTACTGTAGGAAATCTGAGCAACTTAATCGGTAGATCATTATGCAACACATTAGCTCTTACTTTCGAGGTCACCTTAAGCTCCACATATATATAATGACGACTATTGCAACGCATTAAGATCAAGTTTACATTGTTACGCCACTTTATTCTGTCGGTATTGTGTGTCATTGCCCCAGTTTATTACCTAGACGCCGTGCGAGGGGGTGCACTCCGGCCACCACGAGCCATTGGTACGTCTGCTGCAATGTCAGCTGTCTGGGGACACAACTCGCTCCCGTGCCTTTTAAAGGACACTTACTTGCGCACTTGTTTCCAGAAGCCTCTTTAAAAGGCGGCGCTTTCTGATGACGTACAATTTGCAAGCGCTCTATTCTTAGATCGCAAATCCAGAGAGTTGTGGTTGACTTCCAAGTAATCTTTCCCAGTCCTGCTCCCCACGTTCTCAGGCCGCTTCCTTTCTTTTTATACAGCAGCCCGAAAACGTTATGATTTGTTGCAATAGGTTTCTAGACCAGTAGCAAAGCTTAAACCTTTGATTACGTTACTTTCATTATTGCAGAAGTGCAGCTAAACTGATGTAAACTGCGGAGCCCAAATGGGGCAACTTTGGCGCCCCCCCCCCCTGGATTTAAAGAGCCAGTAATATTGAAAAGTGGTTTATTTGTTATACACATTTTAAGTTTGCATCTGTTAATCCAACACCACCAAAATAAACCATTACATGGTAAAAACATGTCCAACTTAACCCCAGACCAGAAATAGCCAATGAGCATTCCATTAACTCCAGACTTGCCAGTAGAAGTGGCCAATGAGCATTCCATTAACCCCAGACTTGCCAGCAGAAGTGGCCAATGAGCACTCCATTAACCCCAGATTTGCCAGTGGAAATGGCCAATGAGCACTCCATTAACCCCAGACTTGCCAGCAGAAGTGGCCAATGAGCACTCCATTAACCCCAGATTTGCCAGTGGAAATGGCCAATGAGCACTCCATTAACCCCAGACTTGCCAGCAGAAGTGGCCAATGAGCACTCCATTAACCCCAGATTTGCCAGTGGAAATGGCCAATGAGCACTCCATTAACCCCAGACTTGCCAGTGGAAATAGCCAATGAGCATTCCATTAACCCCAGACTTGTCAGTAGAAGTGGCCAATGAGCATTCCATTAACCCCAGACTTGCCAGTAGAAGTGGCCAATGAGCATTCCATTAACCCCAGACTTGCCAGTAGAAGTGGCCAATGAGTACTCCATTTACCCCAGATTTGCCAGTGGAAATGACCAATGAGCACTCCATTAACCCCAGACTTGCAAGTAGAAATGGCCAATAAGAACTCCATTAACCCCAGACTTGCCAGTGGAAATAGCCAATGAGCACTCCATTAACCCTAGACTTACCAATTAGAATACTGCATAATGAAAACAATCTTCACAAGGCAGTTACTCTGATTTATACTGATGGATGGAGGAGGAGCCCACCCCTGTATTTAAAGAGCACACATTTTAAGTTTGCATCTGTTAATCCAACACCACCAAAATAAACCATTACATGGTAAAAACATGTCCAACTTAACCCTAGACCAGAAATGGCAAATGAGCACTCCATTAACCCCAGACTTTCCAGTAGAAGTGGCCAATGAGCACTCCATTAACCCCAGACTTGCCAGTGGAAATAGCCAATGAGCACTACATTAACCCCAGACTTACCAGTAGAAGTGGCTAATGAGCATTCCATTAACCCCAGACTTGTCAGTAGAAGTGGCCAATGAGCATTCCATTAACCCCAGACTTGCCAGTAGAAGTGGCCAATGAGCATTCCATTAACCCCAGACTTGCCAGTAGAAGTGGCCAATGAGCATTCCATTAACCCCAGACTTGCCAGTAGAAGTGGCCAATGAGCACTCCATTTACCCCAGATTTGCCAGTGGAAATGACCAATGAGCACTCCATTAACCCCAGACTTGCAAGTAGAAATGGCCAATAAGAACTCCATTAATCCAAGACTTGCCAGTGGAAATAGCCAATGAGCACTCCATTAACCCTAGACTTACCAATTAGAATACTGCATAATGAAAACAATCTTCACAAGGCAGTTACTCTGATTTATACTGATGGATGGAGGAGGAGCCCCCCTCTGGATTTAAAGAGCACACATTTTAAGTTTGCATCTGTTAATCCAACACCACCAAAATAAACCATTACATGGTAAAAACATGTCTAACTTAACCCTAGACCAGAAATGGCAAATGAACATTCCATTAACCCCAGACTTTCCAGTAGAAGTGGCCAATGAGCACTCCATTAACCCCAGACTTTCCAGTAGAAATGGCCAATAAGCACTCCATTAACCCCAGACTTGCCAGTGGAAATAGCCAATGAGCACTACATTAACCCTAGACTTACCAATAAGAATACTGCATAATGAAAACAATATTCACAGGGCAGTTACTCTGATTTGTACTGATGGAGGAGGAGGCACAAGAAAAAAAAGGATAGTTATATTGGATTTGACCCCAGTTTCCAATCACCTGAGATTCCATAATTAGGCAATGTCAGGGAAACGCCACTCTCAGACACGCCTGACACCGGGACGGGGAACTAAGGGGTTACACTCAGTCACCTTTCACACAGGTTAGACTAACATCAAGCACCCCCAAACCCACCACCGCCCCAAATAACTATTTGCTGCCACCAATCTATCATTATCATTAAGACACAAATATTTCACACAAGCTTTCTTACTGTAGTTAGGGTTAACTTTAAACTAATTCCACAAGCACACTAGCAGCCACAGGGTTAATATTACAGTCCTACCCACTCTCCTGCTAGCAATCAACTGGTTAATTATTATTTACACAAAACTAGCCCTCTACTTAATACACATACAGCCAAGCAGTTAATACATTTAGGCCTGAGCAGTTACATACAAGGTGCGTGGGGATTTTTAAAGAGCCAAAGGACAGAACTTATTAAATTTTATATTTAATATTACAAAGTTAAACAGTGCAAAAAAGGTTTTACAAAAAAGAGACATATACATAAAATAAAAGGGAATAAAAAACACAGAGAAACCCTAAGTACGTTACCGAGTTATCTTTTGTGTCCTCCTGAGGCAAGAGTTAGGAAAATTGAACTCACAATCCAACAGAACTTGGAACCTCAAAATATGAGTTACTAGTACCTGGGTCTGTGCCCTTTTTATCCCCCTGCTGGGCCCCTCCCTCATTACCATATGCATGAGGAGGGAGTGTCCAGGAGCGTGTCACATGACCTCCCCTGTAGGGAGCTGCACTTTTCATGCCAGTGTCTTGTCATATAATATTGGTACTTGCCAGTACCCAATATTATTATGAAAATAGGGGCTTGTCTTAACCCATATGTGGGTGATCAAAATGATACCAAACATGAGGGGTGTCTCATGTCCCAGTCCCCCAAATACTATCCCTCCTAATTGGTGGGTATAGGCAGTCCCTGTTTGGTATCATTGGGAAGCATGGGACCCCCTCATAACCAATATATGATTTATGAGGATGTGAACCTTAAGGCCAAGGAGATATGGATCCCTTTCTATAATCCATATTTTCTCCTAGCTGCATCCCTAGGTCCACACTTGGCTGGCTTTGATCAACAGATCAAAAAAACCAAAGGCAACCAGCTTCCTGCCCCAACAAATGGCTGGCTATGGATGGTCTGATGAGGTTGCTGAATTTGTCACCTTCCTGCAGTCCCTGGTTGCATATTTAATTAAGGGTCTATGTGGGAGCCTAAGACCAGATGAAGATAGTGTGTATTGGGTTAATTAAGGGTGTCTGGTGGACACAAGGCAAAATGTTGCCAGGTTTAACAATTTACCATGCCATTACCTCTTTACAATGCCGGGGCAATATTGCCTGGTATGACAGGCATAATTAAATAAATAAGCATAATTAGGCACAAACAAATCACAATCAGATCACTACGCAACCATGATGGATAACACAGGTTAGGAGTGTGACAGAGGTTGAAGAGTCGTTGACTGTGACCCTGACTTACTACTTGATAAGTGTGGAGGGAGGTGCAGGTACCGACTGGACAGAGGGGCCGAATTTCTGAAAGAGCTTGCAGCTGGTGCTGACTGTCACCAGGCAGGGCAGCTGAGCAGGACTGCTTTAGGATTGGTAACGCTTCCTGAACCACCACCACTGGAATGTATGTCACAATTACAATATGCATGAAAAGCCGATAATCACTGGCACATATATTATTATAATCTTTATTCTTATACTTCAGTAAGTGCACAGATTTTTTTTTAGATACATAGGATCTAGGATCTCTGCCCACAAGAGCTTACAATCTAATAGGTAAAACAAATAAAAGTTGTAAAGAAAAAAAATATAATTATTCTTATTCTAAATTAAAATCATGTGAACAGATATAATGACTCAGTAAGAAATTTCATTACATTCGCTAGCACACTGGTGCAAACTATAGTGGTTGCTAAACAGATTTCACAAAACCTATATTACATTTGCTTTAAGAAAAAAAATAGTTTTCCCTGTGCACATTCCCCCAGAAGCCTGGTAACTGAGATGTAGAAATAAGTGACTTGTCCAACACCGCAAAAATTTAAAGCAGGAACACAGGTCTCCTTGACACAGGGTCTATTGACTTTCTAGGTAGGTTAAGAGAAGATTTGCCCAGGTAGGAAATAGAAGATTGTCCCCAGCCTCATTTGTGGTGACTTGGCCTTTTCACAAGTATGTATGATATATGTATATGTTAGGGTTTAATTCAGTTGTAGTTTAACAACCACAGTTTGTAGTTCAGCCATGGATAGCTAAAATATAGCTCTGGGGCTCATTAGAGAGCAAAGGGCTATGGCAAAGAAGCTGCTTTGAATTGCAGTGATAGAAAAAATGCTAGTAATTAGCATTTAGTTTTTACTAAAAATATGCTCATTTTGGCTAAGTAGACAAGGGTGTGCACCCTGCCTGTTTTCATCAATGAGCCCTGCTCTCATATACCCATAACTGCCAGAAAATTATCTTAGATTTTTACCCATATATGTTTCACAACTCAAAATATATTCCATTTGTTTTATCTTTACAAAGTACGTTTATGTTCTAGAATCAACAATAGGAAAATAACTTCCAAGGACTTTTGAAATAAGAACTTGGAAGTTATTTTCCTATTGTTGATTCTTAAAGTAATTTCATGGTGGTAAAGAGCAGAACTGTCCAGGGCGTATACATGATTGGATTCTGGTTAAATGTCCTCTTCTGAGTAGTTTGTGTCATTTTCACTGGACAAACTATATTAGTGCTATCTGGCAATACAGCTGCCACAGCTGATTGTCTATTGTTCCTATTGGCCTTTATGAAGTTTATAATCAGAGAGTTTGGGGAATTCTCTTCCCAAGAAAGCAGATGCAGCCAGGACAGGCAACTTGCATTAAGTAAATACATTTAGACTAGAAATAATTACAAAACAGAAATGTTGCTTTTTTTTTTTACTGATCTGGTAAGATATACACATCATCTTCTTCCTTGTTCGTATTGTTCATTTGACCAGGCTCCGTGTAACTATAGTACATATTTTGCGTGTTGGTGTAAATAGGCTGGTCACCATCAGTTACATCGCTTTCCAGATATATGTCATCTTCTTTCATTTCACTACTAAGAAAAACACATAGATTTCAATAAGCATATTTCATAAACACAAAAGGGAATGCCATGAAAAGCCATAATACACAAACAAAGCAGTTTTAGAATAATACTACCTGGGGTGACTATAGTCACCTGATATTATATCATATCCCCCATTCAATGAGAATCTTGTACATACTGATATTAAACTTGAATGTGTGCCTTGCTCCAAAGAGGACACGTTGTGCCTGTTGTATTTTACCTTTATTACTAGCTGTGTGAATGTCATACAGGTATGGGACCCCGTATATGCAAACCTGTTATCCAGAAAGCTCCAAATTACAGAAATCCCATCTCCCATAGACTGAAATAATTCACATTTTGTAAAAAATATTACCCTTTTTTTGTGATAATTATACAATAACTTGTACTTGATCCTAACTAAAATATAATTAATCCTTATTGGTGGTAAAACAATCTACTGGGTTTATTTAATGTTTAAATAATTTTTTAGCAGGCTTAAGGTATGGATATCCAAATTATGGAAATATCCCTTATCTGGAAAACCCCAGGTCCCAAGCATTCGGGATAACAGGTGCCATACCTGCACTATATAACATTCACAAAATAATTCACTCTGCCACTTAATATTTCATTCTTGAACCAACAAATGTATTTTTCTTAGTTGTAATATTGGTGTGTAGGCAGCCATTTCAGTGCATTGTGCCTGATTCTGAGCTTTCAGAAGGAGCCAGCGCTACACATTAGAACTGCTTTCAGATAACCTATTGTTTCTCTTACTCCCATGTAACTGAAGGAGCCATGCACCAGACTAGGATTTCTTACTACTGAGTGATATTCTGATATCTACTGGGAGCTGCTACCTTGCTACCTTCCCATTGTTCTGCTGATCGCCTGCTGGGAGGGGGTGATATCACGCCAACTTGCAGCTCAGCAGTAAAGTGTGACTGAAGTTTATCAGAGCACAGGTCACATGGCTGTGGCACCCTGGGAAATGAACAATATGGCTAGCCCCATGTGAAATGTCAAAATTGATTATTAAAAAATCTGTGTTTTTGAAAAACAGATTTCAATACAGGATTCTGCTGGAGAAGCTCTATGAACTGGTGCATTTTGAAAAAAACATGTTTTCCCATGACTATATTCTTGCAATTTATAATGCTGCAGGTCCTCTAATCCTACTGTTCCATTTTATATCCTTGTCTTTTGTAATTCCTCTTATTTTTATAATATTATTGTAAAGGGTTGGGTACCTTTAATAAATTATGATGATGCCAAGCCTGACATTGAAGGACAGGAGATTATTTCAGAACACTATTTCAGAAACAGTACAGAATGTTTAACTGATTATATCTAGAAATTTTCTTATTTCTTTGAGATGAAGCTTATATAAAATTTTCATTTTCATGATCGTTCTCTTTTTCGAGAATGATCTCTTGTCAAGACACTTACAGCACAAATCTTTAATTTGGTGCAAGTCACACGATAGCCACATCTGCCAATTTATTTAAGCCTTTATCACCCCTGGGATCATGTCAACAGCAATGTGGAGCTAATTCACTGTTTCACTAATTCAACTGTTCAGTGATTTTGCTAGATTTGATTTTTTTCATAATAACAGCAGGTCATAAGAGTAAAATGAGAATTCCGTTGAAAAAGGCTTTTCGCCAAAACATCGGGGGATTCTCATTTTAGCCAGGGTATCCCCTCTCTTACTGTTTTTTTTCCCGTTATGCTCATCTGGTGGTATGTACTATTTGTGATTAATTGCATTGTAATGTAGTAGCAATTGTAGTAGCATTTCCCTTTTTTGCATATTTGTGCATTGATCTAAATTTTCATAAGAGTAAAAGGCTGTTAACCTTGCAGCACAAAACTGGTAAGGCTTTCTTATGGACGTGTAAACTATATAAAGATACTTTGCTTTTACTCTTATGGCCTGCTTTGTTGGGATTTTTTGGAGTGCCTACTCTCTGCAATACGTTTGGTTTAACAAACAAAGTAAGTCCATACCCTCAGGGTTCCTTGTAAACTCAGTCCGTTAACTACTGGTGCAAATCCTCCTGATGCACCTGGCCAGGTGCCTATAATAATGAGCACAAGAAGAAAGAGGGAAAAAAGCACACAAAACGAATTGCTGGTGTAAAAAAAATTCCTCCAACCTGTTTATTGCGGAGTGCACATACAGACCACATGGTCTGTATGTGCACTCCGCAATAAACAATTTGGAGGTATTTTTTTTACACCAGCAATTCGTGTTGTGTGCTTTTTTCCCTCTTTCTTTTTGTGCTCATATGTTTGATTTAATCCGCTCCCCTTTGCTGTAGGTTTGTGGCTATGCACCCAAACCCAACTTCTCAACTGGTGAGTGTCTGCTATTCAACATTTTTGGGGGTTATTTTTTATTCTTAATACATATAAAGCCTCCATGTTTTGGTGCAAATATCTTTAAAATATGTTCTCTGTCAAATATTTATTTATACATTTTCAAATGTATTTTCAACTGTGAAGGACATACAGAATTACCAAATGACTGACTCCTCAAAAAAAAAAGAAAAATCCACCACAGAATCCTGTTAGTATGGGTGATTGTTATAATGCACAGAATCCATTAATTAAAAATATTTTCAATAACCAAGTTATTTACCGGTTTTCAGTTTGCCATCTCCTTTCTTCAGTGAAAGTGTACGGCTTCTCTTGATCTGGATGCCATTGACCAACAACAACATTCTCATAATCCCTCCCTGGAAGTCTTGTTTGGTTTGTTGCTGGAGATATAGTGTCCATATTTCTTGTCATATAACGTGGCTGCCCATGAGCAGGTGATTTGTCTGCATTTTCCTTGCTTTCAAAATTAGCCCCTTTCTTTTTCTTAGAATAAATAAAGCAAGTCACGCCTCCCACTAGTAGTGCAACAGTCACTATGGCAATTACTATGTACAATACAAACAGAACACTTTTGCATTCATTCTGGTAGAATTCTTCAATGTCAATCCAGGACAACCCTTTCTGGCATCTGAATGAACATATTGTGCCATTGTGACAGAATGTGTTTGCTTTTCTTGTAATTTCTACAATGGTGCATTCACAATTAATACTCAAATACTGAAGGCTGGGTTGAAAAACACTAGCTGGAATGGATGATAAGGGATTTCCTTCAAGAGACAAGTGTTTTAAAGCAGAAGAATTTACCAAAAACATTTCTGGTAGGTTTGAAATCACATTATGAGCAAGATTAACTACTTCCAATGAAGCGGCATTGTATAGAAAATCTTCTGGAAGTGTTTGAATGCTGTTGTAGGACATATCCAGAGAAGTGAGTGCTTCGTATGATAAATTTGGAAATGTCTTCACATGCTTGATGAAATTATTGGTTACATTCACGGTTTTCATTTCATTACAATTGCTGATTTCTGACCAGTAGAGCTCCGTGCAGTTTCCAGTGACAGTAACTAGCTGGTTACATTTTATTGAGCACAACCCATTAACATATGTTAGCCAGTAGAGCAGCAGTGTCACTGGCAGTAGAGTGTGCATTGTTCCCATCTGGAAGACAGAATATTACTGCTTAATATGGATGTCTCTAGCTATCGTATCTTCTAACATTTAGAGGCCTGTGTAGAATGGTTTACACCAGGGGTCCCCAACTGCTGGGCCGTGGACTGCATGGGATTGGGCCGCCGGCGTTCCCCCGAGCGGCAAGTGATGACCAATGCAGGATGTGAATGAGCGCACCGTGCAACTAAAAACGTAAAACGAATGTGCCACACATAGAGACGCGATTGAACGCGCCGTACACACATCCGCGCCTGCAATTTGTGCTGCACCCGCACTACCGCCCCCCCCCCCCGTCCGGTCCGTGGAAAAATTTTCCTGTTAGTAACCGGTCTGTGGCGCAAAAAAGGTTGGGGACCCCTGGTTTACACTAAAGAAACATGTAAAATAACTTGCAAACATTTCTAGAAGATGTGGTGTAATTCCAGATTATTGCAAATGATACTTGCTGATCTTTAAGTTCTCCATCAAACCCACAGCAATACTTTCTTCTTTATATTTATTCATATAATACATATTAAGTTTGTGTTTAGTTGGGTTTTACCATGTGTATATGTTTTAAAGCCCAACAGTAACATTGGTTAGTAATGATGTTACGTCATCCTTTCAGTTATTTTTTAGTTAATTAAGGGCATTCAGCTATTCCTGGGGTAGTTATAAAGCAGTCCTTAGATCAGCTATCCAATCCAAATATTCTGAGAGTCAGCCACTAAAGCCATTCCCTCAACACTGCAACCAGAGGATAGCTATGGCTTTAGTTTCTGTATTATGATTCATTTAACACCTATGTGTTCACTACTCCCATTTCACCCCAAGGCTTTAATGTTCTCCCTAACCCCAACACAGGTATAATCTTCTGCCATTTTGACCTTGGATTAGAGATGTTATTATTATTATTATTAATAATAATAATCTAGAGATTTGAAAGGCCTGACTGTGATAGCCTATGAATTAGCAGTGTTTTCTTTTGTTGTAGTGGGTCACGTACATTCCAACTGGGCAGGGTCAGTCTTACCAATTTGCAGGGCCCAACTGGAACCATTTTGGCAAGACCCCCTTAGTACATTATGAATTGTGCTTAGTACAGGGGAATACCAATGCTGCCATAGTTTAATGGCATCTCTCTGTACAGGCTATGAGCAAACTTGGGGGCTGTTCCTGCTGAATTGTGTGGCTTTCTAGCTGGCAGGAGGGAGTACGGCACAAGGTGGCATTTAAACTTCTGTCACTGCTCTCCTTTCCCTCCTGCTGGATAGTCAGCAGAGCTTTGTTAGATTATACCAGTGATCGCCAACCAGTGGCTAGGATGTAACATGTTGCTCTGCAACCCCTTTGATATTGCTCCCAGTGGCCTCAAAGTAGGTGCTCATTTTAAAATTTCTGGCTTGGAGGCAAGTTTTGGAAGCACAGAGACACAGTTTTACTCCAAGCAGAGCCTCCTGCAGGCTAGCAGTCCACATGGGGCTACTAAATAGCCATTCACAGAGCTTATTTTGCATCCCCAAAAAAGCTTTTTTTCATGCTTGTGTGTCTCATCAACACTTTGTACATCTGAGTGTGGCTTACGAGTAGAAATGGTTGGAGATCCCTGATTTATAAAATAAGGTACATCTGAACCAGTGCAGCTATACTGCACCACAACCAGGGCATATGCTGTGTGGTTTTTTTTTCTTATTTCTCTTTTATTTAATTTAGTCTTTTTCCTTCCTCATTACACAGGGGTAATTTATTAATGAGGTGCTAAATTGAAATTGGTCCGTTCTAATATTCTGTCCCTTTCTATATATTACGTGCATTTCTTCTTTTGTTTATCTATACCCTCCCCTTTTCCTTTGCACTCTGTTGTTTTCCTGCTGTAGTTTCTACCTTACATTATCTGTTATCTATATGTTCCCTCCTCATTTTGATTTCTTCTTTTCTAGTTTTCTGTTTTTAGTCTCTCTTTTCTCTGCACTCTGTGCTTTTCTTCCTTTCCTCTCAGCAATTTTTTTCCTGCTCTCCTTTCCCCTCTATATTTCTCTTTCTCCAATTAAGCCCTTGCAGTCATTCTTATTGCTAATCCAGTTAAAAAAAAAGCTTCCTCCTTGGTACAGACTTCAACCCCTTTTTTAGGCTGTTGGGCCTTGACAAAAACTTGCATATACTTTACTCAAAAAGTGCAATGTTTAAAAATATTTCCTGCAGATCCATACAGTAAGCTAATGTCTCTCAATGACTATAAAATATTGCAAAATCTGAAGTGCTAGTCTTGGAAATGTCTCACTGTTATAGAAGAAGGTTTGTATATGTCTGTGACAGTGTAGGAATTGCATTTTTCAATAATAAAAAATATGCTTATGACCCTTTGCATGGCACAATTTCCATATTTATGTGCAGGGCATGCATGTGTCTCTGTGCAAGTGCAGTTATTCTCCTATTTATTTTTGGGAAAGTACATTGTTAAAAAGTATCTTCACCCAAATGCAAACTTGCAAAATGCAAAAAAGAAAATGTAATCAACTTTCCAACAGGACCAGAACTGGGGGTAAGCACAAGGGTGCAACAGGGGTTGGGGTGCTAGACATTTACCTCTTACAGACCCATCTGTATGTTCATCAGAGCAGTGAGCAGGGGAGGGGGGAAGTGTGGAGAAGAAAAAGATTTGTTGCTCGTTGCCAGTGATGAATGCCCATTATTTAGAGACAAGTAGTAGTCAAGGGCCGTTCAGTGGCGGGGAGCCTTGGGTGCCCATACCTATTGGCCCAACACTGCTTTCCCGTACACATTATTTAAAACATATTAGTGGTTTTAGAGTAATTTGTAAATGCAACTCCCATTGAAAGCTGCTTTAGTTGTCTCTTCTGTCTTTCAAAGCAATATATCAGAAGCCAGTGCATGCAAGGTATTGTGGGAATGGGAGTCTTGGTTGGAGGAGAGCTGGCTTTTGCTACATTTTTCAAATGTCAAAATCGTAAGAACAGAATGGAACAAACAAACAAGGCATTCAGTTGCCTTTTCGTTTACATTTTAAAGTTGCTTAGGATTACATTTTTTCTCATTATCCAAAAAATATATAATTAGGGTGGGGTTCCCATTTAATATGAGCTTCTTTTGCGGTTGCACTGTTTCCTTTTGTTACAGGGAACCGTGTTTCTATGGTCTCGGTCCCTGTGAGTGCAATGTGTGTGCAAGGGCTGTCTGCTCCTTAGAATAACATGCTTGCATGGTTCCTGTAAAAGAACAATTGTTTCTCTCCCTTTTTTATCTTTGCAAAATCATAGTGATGCATAGTTTCACGGTTTTCATGAGTCTGTGAGGCAGATCACATCTTTTTATTTCTCTCTAAGAGCTCTGGCACAAGGTCTCTGCCTTGAGAGGAAACTTCCGCAATTTCACCAAAATCGCACTGCCGCATATGCCATCCCACTGGCGATTTACATTTTCGCCGGTGGAATGGCATTTTGGGGAGATTAGTCGCCCGCAAACAGGGAGATTTGTTGCGGGCGACTAATCTCCCCTAATCTCCCCTAATAGTGCATAAAGAGAGAATTTTGTGAGAGTTCTTAGTTTGAATCGAACTTGATATATTATATTTACTAAAGGTGGCTAAATGCAATTTGCAAAAGATTGTCATATTTTAATCTTGCATCCATATGTAAATAACCAAAATGCATCACAACCATTATGGATGTAATATGGTTAGGCCACACTTACATGCCCTTTAAATTAGGGTGAACACACTAAAATAAACAATACTGATCATTTACTGATAATTTTCTATACATGTGTTTTAGCAGAGGCAATTCTCAGTATTGTCTATGGCAAGGTATTTTCTGGTGTTTAGTAGCCGTGACAAGTAGTTGCTATTAAGTAGCTCTTTGTGTCTTTGCCCTTAGGGTGATCAAATCACTGGTAAAATCACATCTAGAAAATCCAGCTGGAAGGGCTGCACTGATTGCAATTAAATGTAAATGCAGTCAGTGCTGTAACATGCATTTATTAGATGTGTCCCTGAATTTTCAAGGGATTTGGTCACCCTACTTTGAGTGTGCTTTCACAAGCACAAGACAGCATCTGTTGCCAGAAAGCCCAAAGGGTGCTCTGTACTCCTTCCCCCACTGCTCACTGTACCTTGCACCTTACTCAATTGAATTAGAAATGTTTGCATCCTACACTGCTCATTTTAATGATTTGATATATGCCATGAGCATTTGATGATGTCTTTCTGTGAGCAAGGGATAACATCTTTATTATAAGACTGTTGGGGGGTTTAGTTAAAAGGCATGTCAACCCCAAAAATAATGTTATGCATAATGAAAGAAAACATAATTCTAAGCAACTTTCCAATATGAAATAATTAAAAATGTGTAGTGCTTGAAACTTTTGTAAATGTAATTGCTATTGAAAGCAGCATTTGCTGAACTTCTGGTTGTTACATTTTAAACAATGTTGCAAAGGTCTTGCTCCTCCAGCAATACAGGTCTGTCAGTCTGCTGGCTTGTGTTACATTGTTTCAAATGCCAGAGCCACCAGGGCATGGAATAGAAAAGGACAGGCAAGCACTACTGCTAATAGCAATTATATACAGGTATAGGACCCATTATCCAGAATGCTCGGGACCAAGGGTATTCCAGATAAGGGGTCTTTCCGTAATTTGGATCTCAATACCTTAAGTCTACTAAAAAATCAATAAAACATTAATTAAGCCCAATAGGATTGTTTTGCATCCAATAAGGATTAATTATATCTTAGTTGGAATCAATTACAAGGTACTGTTTTATCTCTACATAGAAAAAGGAAATCAGTTTTAAAATTCTGAATTATTTGATTAAAATGGAGTCTATGGGAGACGGGCATTCCGTAATTCGGAGCTTTCTGGATAACGGGTTTCCGGATAAGGGGTCCAATACCTGTATACAAATAACTCAAAAACCATTACAAACTTGTAACAAATGTATATTGCAAAGCTGCTTAGAATTTTGGTTTCTTTTATTAGGCAAAAAATTATATTTTGCGTTGTCCTTTAAGACTTTTTTCACACTTATACTTAGAAAAATACCCTGTTAAAGGAGTTGTTCGCCAGTAACACCAAAAAATGAAAGTTTATACATGTAATTACAATATAATGTACTGTTGCCCTGCACTGATAAATCTGGAGTGTTTGCTACAGAGCCTCTACTGTGTAGCCATAGGGGCAGCCATTCAAAGGAGAACAGGTAAAGGTTAAGGTCCGCATACAAGGGCCAATAGTAGCTGCCGATATCAGTCCCTTGGACTGATTCGGCAGCTTATCAGCCTGTGTAGGGGCAGAAACGAGGAGCCTACATGTTCCCCGATATCGCCCACCCATAGGACATCGGGTGAAGATCCGCCCGAATCTTAATGTGTATGGGGACCTTTACTTAGCAAGTAGCAGATGAAACACTACTGTTTTCTATAGGGGTTATCTGTTATCTGCTATATAACCTGTGCCTTTTCTCATTTTTTCCAGCTTGAATGGCTGCCCCCGTGGCTACACAGCAGCTTATTTATATAAACTATAGTAGTGTTCTGTAGAAAACAGACCAGTGTTACCAGTGCAGGGCAACAATACTTTAAAAACTGTTATTTTTTGGTGTTACTTTTCCTTTAAAAATAACTTTTACTATGATGTAGACAATGATACTATGAGACAATTGTCTTATTGTTTATGGTTTTTAAATGATTTAGCTTTTTGTTGATAAACAATTTCAGCAGCTATTTCATTGCTAGGGCCCAATTTACCCTAGCAACCAGGCAATGGTTTGAAAGAGAGACTGAAAGATGAAAAGGAGAGGCTTGAAAAGAAATAAAAGTGATAAAAAGTAACAATAAGATTACAATTGTAGCCCCACAGGGCAATTTCTTGGGGGGGCTACCAGAGTCAGTGACCCTCATTTGATCAGAAGAAAAAGTAAAAAAAACTATAAAAATAAAGACCAATTGCAAAGTTGCTAATAGGCCATAGTTAACTTAAGGGTGAACTAAAGGGTGGCCCATCTTCTTTCTTGGTGCTATTTCTAATGAGTATGCTAGCAGTATGCTTCACAATGCTACAATTGTGGGTTTGTGGGATTCTCTTCCTATGACAATAAAGGTTTAGTGCGTACTGCTTTTGAGAGGTGTCTGTTTTAGGTACATCCCTTTAAAAAAGGTTCATTCTTTTAAACATAACTTATGGCAGAGGTAGGTATGGTATATGGCTGTAGGTGAGAGGCTGCTGAGTGTGCTCAGGAACACATGCTTAGCTAGCAGATGCAATAGTGTTCTAAACTGCAAAAGATAGACACCAAAAAATAAAAGCTTAATCGGTAATAATAAACCAATTTACCAGAAGTGAGAAGAATTTCAGGAAGTTCATGAAAGAAGGAAGTAATTAAATAAGAAAACAGTTAGTTTTGAAAACTTTGAGCCCTGCCAAATACTTGGAATAATGTGCACTTGATCAGAAAACAGGTGTTACACATGTACAATAACATGGAAGCAAAACATTTTTTTATATAAATCTATGCTCTGGACTGCAATGTATGGATGATCATTTAAACCAATCATGACAGATATTAAACGTCCCCTAAAAAGTGTGCTTCTAGTGGGGCAATTCTTTTCAGAATTCAACTAAAGCTCATTCAACGGTGGGCAAAGTGATATCTGCATAAAAAGGGCAATGCATAATGTTTTGCCCATAATGAATCTTGTGCTTTTTAGGTGCAACTTTTTTTTACCCTAATTAGAAACAAATTTGGAGGTATTTTATTAACACTGGGCAAATTTGTCCGTGGTCTGTAACCCATGGCAACTAATTAAATTGTTGCATTCATTGTTGTACTTACAGCTTGCTGAAAAAGTAAATCACTGATCGGTTGCTGTGGGTTACTGCCCATGGGCAAATTTGCCCAGTGTTGATAAATGAGTACCATTTCTCTTAGCATGTGACACTGCCTGCATCTGGCATTGCTGCATACTGCATGGGCAGCATATGGGTGGGAGTATCCCCTGGCATGCCAACTTTGTGCATTATTCAGAACTTTGCTTCTTGTGCAGGATTTTTTAATAAAGTACACATTACCAAGTGCAGTAGCGACTAGTGACTAGTGACTAGATCTTTACAGTGTATGTAAAGGTAATTTTAGGAGATTTGTAGACTGAGGTAGTGCAGATTTACCTTTGACGACAAATCTGCTTGTCTGCCATGGCCATAATTTTTCTGTGTTAGAAGACAATGTTCTCTCTAATTCCTTCTCGGCTATATGCACAAAAAAAATTGTCTTGTGCGCACATTTTGAAATTGTGTGGGCATTTTTAAAAAAAGGTCAGAATAAATGCAAAATGTTCCTTTTATTGGTCACACAGGTTAGAAAGAATATTGTTAGAAGAAGAAAATTTCTTAAAAAAAACTAAATTTAATGAATGATCTTTGCATAAATTTCTTACATTTGTATGCAGCATTGTATTATTCTCCTGGATACAATAGGACAAGGACAATTCTACATAAAATTCCCTGAGATGTTACACCAGTGAATTGTATCTGGGAGAATTTTTTAAAGAAAATAGTGGCAAATATTTTTACCCACTTTGCATTATTTTCAGCCTAAGGAGTATTGGTTTAAAATCAGTATCAATTCTGGAGGGATATTTAACAAACTATTAGGACTCCTTACATTTATCAGTTGTTTTCCTTCTGTTCTTGTAAATATTCTGTAGAGGTATGGGACCCACTATCCAGAATGCTAGGGACCTGGTGTTTTCCAGATAAGGGGTCTTTACGTAATTTGGAGCTCCTAACTTAAGTCCGCTAATAAAATTATTTAAACAGTCCCTGCTTTCCGCGGAACTGTCCCGCTTTTAATAGCACATCCCACTGTCCCGGATAGTTCCATGAATGTCCCGCATTTCAGGACAGTGGGGTGCGGTGGCTGGAGCTCCTGCTTCTTGTGCAGCTTTTGCTCCTTATGCGGGCTCCTTGACGTCACACGTACACACGGGGCACAACCTTATAAAAGGGCCTATTGCCGCCGCATAAGGAGCAGGAGCCGCTGAAGAAGGAGCCGCTGAAGAAGGAGCAGCTATGGAAGGTACTGTCTATGGGGGGGTACTGTCTATGGGGGAAATTAGGGGCACTTTCTATGGGGGAATTGTGTATGGGGGTAGTTTCTATGGGGGCACTGTGTATGGGGGCTACTGTCTATGGGGTCAATTGGGGGCACTGTCTATGGGGTCAATTGCGTATGGGGGGTAGTTTCTATGGGGGCACTCTCTATGGGGTCAATTGGGGGCACTGAGTATGGGGGGTACTGTCTATGGGGGGTACTGTCTATTGGGCCTTTGGGGCACTGTGTATGGGGGGGCAAAACTGGTACATAGTTACTCACTTGTGGTGTGGTAATTGGGGCGTGATCAAAAAATTGCTGTGCTGCGTGCGCCAAATCTTTTTGTCCCTCTTTTCATTTTTCAAATGTTGGGAGGTAAGATTAATTATATCTTAGTTGCGTTCAAGTAAAAGGAACTGTTTTATTATATCAGGAATAATAAAAGGATGTCTATGGAGTCTATGGGAGATGGCCTTTCTGTAATTTGAGGTCCAATACCTGTACTTACAAACACCAGGCACCAGACAGAAAATGCAGGACATGCAAGACAGAAAAAAAGAAACATACACACAGGTACACACATAGACCCACACTGTGACAAATAGGGACACAATAAAACATGCAACAAAAAGCAATATGCGAGACAAAAACAGAAGGAGACAGTAAGAGAGGCATTATATACAGTATACATTATGCAAGTAGGGTTGCCTTTTGACTGGTATTTTACTGGCCTGGCTAGTAAAAATTATGCTTGATCCCAATGTTATCAATAGAGAGGAAAATATAAATAAATATATATATAGGAATGCAAGTATATTTTTTCCAGAAAAGGTGGCACCCTAAATGAGAATGTTAGATATTGTTTATAAAAAGCCCAAAATACTAACTTCAAAAGGATGTCAACTTTGCTAACAGCAAGTTGGTAAATCTGGAAGCTACAAGCTCGCTATTAAATAATTAAAATAGATGCATTTAAAGGCTTTCGCACACTCTGAAAACACCATCCAACATCAACCCTTCTTTACAACCTCACCTCTTTACAAACTTTTCAGCAGTATCACCATACAAGTTCTGTATCTATTTTAACTCAAATTTCCTGTGGTGATGTAACCTCCCCCATAGAAGTCATGCATGTATGTTCTAGACTTCCTAAACTTACTATACCATATCTCAACTTAGCGATCATTTTAAAACTTCATGAAATGCTTACTAAATAAAAATTTGTGATCACCAATTGGAAGCAGAGCTGCAGATATTTACCAAACCAGAAGCCCAGGACAGATAGTATAGGGTGTATCTACAGCAGTTGTGATCCCTGCAAGGCTTCAGGGCCTTTTTAACCAAACTGTAATATGTAGGCATTAATATTCTTCCCCACATATGGGCACTGAATAATGTAGGAGGATATAGAGAAAATGAACTCACACTACTTAACACCTTGTAGTGAGTACCAGTGTGCCGGTTTCGCCTATTCTGATGCATTGCAACAAAGGTCCAAATTATAGGGTGCCGGAACACCAAGGAGCCATGCACTTAACACCAGCCATGAGGAGGTTTTACTATCAGGGTATTGTTAGCATACAGCACATACTCACACAACTGAATTGCATCCCGTGAATCGCATACTAAAACAATTAAAGTCCTTTCCCACATACATACAGAACGTAAAGTGGCTGTAACTGTTATAATGCAGAGGTCTAATTAATGTTTTTGTATACCTTTGAAAAATGTATGCTCATTCCACTGGACACTGGAATTAAATTACTTCATTAGCAGCTTATGATACAACAGAAAGGGTATATTTAAACTGTTGAAACCTTGCAACATATGGTATAAATGAAATGCAGTATGAGTTTTACAAAATGTTACATTGCTTTAATAAAAGGAGAGTCTTAGGGGTATATTTATCATGCTGTGTAAAAAGTGGAGTGAAGCATTACTGGTGGTGTTGCCCAGGGCAAATTCCAAGTGCCTAAAATTAGGGTTAAGTCTTTTTATTGTGGAAATTCATTCAAATGGCAGCAGTGGTAATACCTTTTTCAAGGAATAGACAGCAGCAGGGTAACTTCAAACAGTTATCCAACTATCTTATTCACAGCATTGTTTTCCACAAGACAAGGCTCTTGTCCAGTTTGACACAATAAAAACAAATTAAAGATTATTTTTTTTAAATCAGTATAGACCAGTCCACCAGTACCCTAAATATCTAAAAAACCTGTTTTTTCCAAAGTGTCTTAGTCATTATTAATGTAAGGCAGTGATTCCCAACCAGTGACTCGTGAGCAACGTGTTGCTCACCAACCCCTTTGATGTTGCTCTCAGTGCCCCCAAACCAGGTAGTTATTTTTGAATTCCTGACTTGGTTGAATAAAAACAAGATTTTGTACCAAATAAAGCCTCCTGTATGCTGATAGTGTGCATAGAGGCTACCTAATAGCCAATCTTAGCCCTTATTTGGCACCTCCATGAACTTTTATGATGCTTGTGTGGCTCTCCAAGTCTTTTTACATTTGACTGTGGCTTATGAGTAAGAAAAGTTGGGGACTCATATAGTCTTTTTTGTGTATTCTCTTCAGCTCCCCAAACTGTACTACTTCTACCCCAATGTACTGAACACAACTTACCACCAACCCCATTCCTTTACACAGGTGAGGACTAATTAATTCTAACAACTTTACTGCCTTTTTAGCCTGTGTTCTTATATGCTCTGCCTCATAGAGCATTCTGGGAGAAATATACCTTCCTAGGGTTCTAGGGTTTTTCCAATTACTGTGTCAGAATATATATAAGCGAAAACAAACAAAAGATTTTGCTGTTCATGCAAAGGGATATGAAAGTGTTTGAACCTGTTCTTTTACAGAAATGATTGCTATCCATGGCACAATGATATCTGTCCAGATTGTTTTCTCAACATACACAAAAAAATTATCATATAAAACCTGGCATCTGATGACTATAGATTGGTTAAAGATTTATGAGTTATTAGGAAGCTCTGTTTTTCACCTTGCTACTGTGTCCTGATTATGTATAAAACCAAATACAGATCGGTTTACACAACAATGGAAATGATACACTGCTCTGTTTTACATAAATGTTCTTGTTAGAGCAAGAGTGACAGTAATACTCAGTAATACAAGAGTGACAGTAATACATTTCTTCCTCTTGCACAAAAAACTAAATGTTGTGACACTTATGCAACTGAAAGAAGGCACTGTCTCTTTTCCATTTTACAGTTTGTGGGTTATGAGTGGGCTGACGGCAAGGAAAAAGCATATTTCCCAAGACTTATAATGGAGTTCTTTGTTCCCTTTATATGCAGGAAATCCCCTTTATTGTGAAAGTAATGCCTTCGTTGATGGCTGACCACAATAACTGATATTCAAACTAATTTGGAAAAATATAAATATCTATAGCGTTTGATGATTTCAATAAACAGGAAAGCCTTGATTTTACACCAGGGTAATCATCATGCTATGTTGGGTCACATGGCTCATATATAACAATAGGGCAAGGCAAAACAGGTGCAAGTCACCATATTTTTTGCAGTTTTCATCCTGCCCCAAGGCTCAGCTCTTCCAGTTGCATAATGACGTGCAAAGTTCTATTCTCCACCATGAAAATCCCCAACAAGCTAGAGTCTACCCCTTTAAAATAATTAAAATACAGGTTCATGTGTCTCAAAATACTAATAATGGCCACAATCAACTAACCACATTGGGGCTATAATTTTTTTGGAGCATTTCCCTCATCAAGCATAAGCAATCTTGTGTTCATATCTCTCTGTAGAAGGTAACACATTCAGCACAACATCCCATAGACCCCACCTTAATTTTCCACAAAAGTGTAAACTGGAAACAGACTTTTCATCTATTTTACTGACAGAAATTTTCATATATTTCTCTTTTGAAGGCAACCTATCAAAGTTACTTTCCTCCAATACTAGAAGTATAATTTTCTACTAACTAGTAAAATTCCAGACATGAGCTTAAAGTTCACCACACAAAATTGCATTATTCCTTATTCCTTATAACTGATCATTTCTGTAAATGGCTTAAAGAAGAACTAAAAATAAATATGGCTAAAAATGCTGTCCCAAACCTAAATATGTATTAATTCGCCTTATATTGTGATATTTATATTCTATATATATATATATATATATACATATACAGTATATTGTGTTTCAGTCCCAGCAACTGACAGTAGAACAGAGCATGTGCAGTGAATGAGCAAAAAAGAAGATAATGGTCTACTGGGGGCATCTTTGGAGGCACAGATCTTCCCTGCTAAAGGGCTGTGGTTGCCTTGGGCTGATACAGAAGCCCAAAACATAATGTACAATATTCCTGCCCTACTTCTTTAGTTTGGTTTTAGTTCTCCCTTAAAGTGGGCATACATGGGCCCATCCCATACAGTACACAACTCAGAGAGACACAGTATGAGGGCCATTCAAGAAATGATCATTACAGCAGGGAGTGAAGAGGACCGGTGGCTCCTCTTTACTTGTCACTGTCAGACATGGTGCATTGGCAGATGAGAGTTCAAAGCCTTCTGTCAATGTTGAAGGTAATGGCAAAAGTGTTTAACTGCTTACGCAATGCCTAGCTTTCAGGTAGGTAGCAAACACTGACAGTATGGTCTACTGGACATTTATAGAAAAATAGAAGGAATAAAGAAACTAGTTACAAACTGTGAATGTTTCCCTTTTAACTGTAATTAATATTGTATCAAAGTAGAAAGCCCAGATCACAATCATAGGAGACTCATACTGCTTTTTTGATGGTTAGACTTTGCTTTAGGCGGCACTTTACCAATAGTGTTGAAATCTAGGAACTGAATATATCATTATGATTCTCCTACACCTCAGTTCATGTACTCACAGTAAGTGCAGAGGGATTAGAGGGGACAGCAGCAGCAGACCCAGAAATGCCCCTGTGCATTGTATACTGTATATGACCTTTAGTTTAAGAAATAATTTAAAATAACTAAATGAAATATGTATCTGAAGTTTGCATGTGAGAAAGAATCAAACTATTAGTTATATAAAAACTGCTGTTTGTAATAATTAAAAAATATAGGATAAGTAAGAGTATAGTAGGGATGCACTGAATCCACACTCCTGACTGAACCGAATTTGAATACTTTAAATCACATGACTTTTTGTCATGTAAACATGGCGCTGTTTAACCCTTCCATGTCCTAATTTACATATGCAAATTAGGATTCGGATTTGGTTCGGTATTTAGACAAATCTTTTATGAAGGATTTGAGTTGCAGCTGAATCCGAAAATGGTGGATTCAGTGCATCCCTAGAGTATAGTATAGTATTTGTCATATTCATGTTTGCATTCAGGTTAGAGGTAACTAAAGGTTTCACTGTCTCCTTGTGAACTCTCTATGTACTCTGTGGTTATCTCATTTACACCTGAAAAAAATACATATGATACAACATACTCATTTCTACAAAAGTCACCAGTGCTATTAAAACATGCGTTTAAACCATTTAGGGCAGTAAACACAGATGCACACATAACTGCATAGTTGGTTTAAAAAATAAATAAATAAATAATAGTCCATCCAGTTTAACCCCTCCAAATAACCCCCCAATACACACACACACATATATATATATATATATATATATAGACAGACAGAGTACCGCACACATAGGGACTTTATAGAAAAAACAAAAAATTTATTGAAAATCCGACGTTTCGAGCACCAAACTGTGCTCTTCCTCAGGGACAATATATATATATAGTATATATACGTACCTATTCAGACCTATCTATATGCTTTCATATATAAATATATATCTCTGTACACTGACATATATAAAATACTTTGTATATAAACATACACATATCTATACTAAACTAACTGAAGATATACTGTAGCCTTGAATATATTGTATGTTTATCATGCTTGATACCTGAGGGTCGATTCACTAAAGTGTGATAACGCATATCGCATGTTCCTCCAGTTTGTATGGAAATGGTCATTTTAAAAAAAAGTAGTTTTATGAACGCAATGGTGTGTATGGCTAATATGGCGTGTGCGCGATAAGTAGCGCACATGAAAAGTAGCGCGCTGCGTTAATTAGCGCATGTTTCGACGAATACCACATGAAAATAGTCTTTGCGACTTTAATAACGCAAACAGCATCGCATCTAAATTAACGCAAATATACCTTTAGTGAATCGTGCGTTAAGATGCAAAAAATTAGACGCCATAAAATTTTTAATGTATGCTATAAATAGCACTCAAAATATCGACCTTTAGTGAATCAACCCTCTGGTCTTTTTTAAGAGTTTAGTGCCCTTTTTTTAAGAGTAACGCAGTTATGGGTTTCCAATACCCATACTTATGTATAAAGTCCAGGCTCCCATTAGCTTATACCAAGATTACATATTAAAATATTGTCATAACAGTCACTCCTATAGGTATGGAAATACAAAAAACAAAAAAATAAACATTCTAATCGAAATGCCAACGATCATGGCTTCAGACTTTAACCCCTCATATACTATGCTGGGATTCTATGTCAAAGAACTACCTCCCATTTAAGACAGGGGTCCCTTGCCACTTTAATTGTTGGGGTACTTGACTTGTTTTACATTGAAAAAATGGATACCTCAATACAGGTTTACCTTGAAAGCTGTCAGGGTCGCTGAGTGTGAGCTGACATAAAATTACTGCCCCACCAGTAGTGACTATGCCTTTATCTACTGCTATAGAAAATTCACAAGGAAGATTCACAAAGGCCTTATCATTATTAAACTGAACTATTTTGTGTTTGGCATAACATATCCCATTATTATCTAATAGTTGTTTCTAATAGTTTCTGTTAAAGACTTACCTCGGACATTGAAAGATTTTATAGTGATTGTGATATTGCTCTGGTTAACCTGCAGCTTCTTAAAATGTTCTGGTCTATTTTCACTTCTAGCACATCAGATTCTGTTGACAAAGAGGAAGCAAAAGCCTTATTGCAACACATTTCATACTTCTCTTTCCTGCAAAGTACCGAACAGGCTACAAACAGTAAATGTGTTAAAATGGGACATAAAGTTATTTTGTGCCATTTTTAGAATTTCCATGACATGAGAAAGAAACTTAACTACAACCATTTTTATCACAAATTCTGTTTTAAAAAAAAAGACTCATTATTTATGTAATGTGCAAAGCACCCTGTTTTTTTGCCCTTTGCCCTAAGGATTAGTACAGTTGCACCTCACTTTGCATTTAGAATGGGTGTTTGGCACCACAAGGGTCTCACCTGGGATGCTCTCTAGCTTGTACGTCATTCAGAAAAGCATGCAAGGGAGTGCCTAGGCCACAAATGACAGAAAAGCCCTACAATTACTTCCTACCTATGGTGCAATGTGCAGAGTACAGCCAACACAGACCATTGCCAATGGTGCAACTACTATGTGCATGTGCCTTTAGGGTACTAACATAGGTACTAACATAAGAAACTCTATATTGTATGAAAAACAGTATAGATAAACTGGGTGAGGTACTAAGAATGGAATGTGTTTTTATCTGCGCTTCACTGTAGCGGAACGCAAAAGAATGCCACCACAGGGGATCGTAGATAAAAACGCTTGTCAGTATGAGCCTTTAGGCAGGTTCCATTTAGGCAAAGGTTGAACTTGAATTATGCCTTTTTCCAGTTTAAAAAGAGATTGTGCATGTGCCAAGTGCAATATT
Organism: Xenopus tropicalis; assembly: GCF_000004195.4. Lineage (NCBI taxonomy): Eukaryota > Metazoa > Chordata > Amphibia > Anura > Pipidae > Xenopus > Xenopus tropicalis. The sequence continues at coordinate 106,008,923 of NC_030677.2, forward strand.
GCATCCATTGAAATACTAGTCACAGAGTTACAGGTATTTGCATTTATAGATGCTGCTCTATGCTTCTACCTTGTACTAATGTTGATTGCACCTTCTTTGCTGCATATGGTACACAGTGCAGGAAGCACTGAATTAAGGGAGCCCTGTAATTGTCATTTGCCTTAAAGGAGAAGGAAAGGCTAGTAAAGAGTTAATCTCAAGCTGCACGCATACCTTCAGTTCTCTCAATAGTGCCCTTAAGTCTCCCCATATTTCACCTGTTCAGAAGATCAGAAGCCAAACAGAAAAAAAACACTGAGCTGTGTAGAGAAGATTCCCATAATGCATCGCCCCTGCTCAGACACTACGACCAGATCCTTAGCTTGCACATGCGCACACAGCAGAAGCGTCTGGTTGCCATGGCGACACAAAAGAGGACACAGCCGGCAGGAGGAGAAGCGAGGCGGCAGGTGCAGGGAGCAGGGAGCGGGGAAGGGGGAGACACATGCATGTGTGCCGGCAGGTGCGATCGGAGCAGGGGGGTTGTGAGCCTGCAGGTGTGATCAGAGGGGGAGGGGGTGTTGTGAGCCGGCAGGTGCGGAGATCGGTGGGGGGGTGTTGTGAGCCGGCAGGTGCGGGGATCGGAGTGGAGGGAGGGGGGGGGTGGGGACTGGCTTGTGCTTTTCAGCAATACCCCATACAGATATGCTGGACAAGATGGCGGCGCCGTTCACTGAAAGTATGTAGTTTCTAGTATGTGTATCTCTGTAAATCTTTCATTAGGCAAGCCAGAAATATAGCGTTTTTACACAGCAATAGTAGTACTATTTAATAGTGTGCTTAATAGTTTTTGACTTTCCTTGTCCTTTAAAGGGATTCTGTCATGATTTTTATGGCATACTTTTATTTCTAAATTACACTGTTTACATAGCAAATAATGCACTCTACAATTTCATATTTTCTTCTTAAACAAACAAATGCATTTTTTTTAGTTGTAATATTGGTGTGTAGGCAGCTATCTCAGTGCATTGTGACTGAGTCTGAGCTTTCAGAAAGATCCAACGCTACAGTTTAGAACTGCTTTCAGGTAACCTATTGTTTCTCCTACTCCCATGTAACTGGAGGAGTCCCTAGCTGGACTTGGATTGTTTACTATTAAGCGCTATTCTGATATCTACTTGGAGCTGCTATCTTGTTACCTTCCCATTGTTCTGCTGATCGGCTGCTGGGAGGGGGGTGATATCACTCCAACTTGCAGCTCAGCAGTAAAGTGTGACTGAAGTTTATCAGAGCACAGGTCCCATGGCTGAGGCACCCTGGGAAATGAAGAATATGGCTAGCCCCATCTGAAATTAAATATAAAAAATCTGAAAAACGAATTTCAATGCAGGATTCTGCTGGTGATGCTCTATTAACTGATACGTGTTGAAAAATCAAGTTTTCCCATGACTGTATTTCTTTAAAGAGATGTTACTTTTAGCACTTCCTCTATGTCTTGCACCCACATTCACAGCATCTAGTGAAAATACATGCTACAGCTTCAAGCTTTGCAGTGCCAGATATAATGCAATAAGCACCCCCACTGAGGCCAGCAAACCATGAATACAGCTTGTAAAGTACTTAAAAACAATTGTATATACTTCTGGCACTCTAATCTTGTTTGGTTCAAAACTGTTTATGTATTGCAAACTCACCACTGTTTGCATACATTATGACAGTCCAGTGTACTGAATATTAGTTATTATAGTCCAGTAATTTACTTGTGCAGGTTGGGCTTGTAAATACCTTTTTGATCTAGCATTCCCCATATAATGATTGATAGTGATTTGCTAGGTGTGGAATTGTTTTAATTGTAGGTAATGCCACTAGCAAGGTGGACTTGCTTTATCTAGGTTATGTCACTTGCAAGATGGACATGCTTTACACTTTAGTTTCATGACATGGGATTAAAGCTGGCCAAAACCAGTATTGGATAGTCAGGGTTCATGAGCAATCCTGTGCAGTTAAATTAGCGCCCAGTTCACTTGATCAGATGTGTAAGCCATCTCAGTGCATTGTCTGAGCTTTCAGAAGGAGCCAACCCTACACATTACAACTGCTTTCAGGTAACCTATTGTTTCTTTTACTCCCATGTAACTGGAGGAGTCCCAAGCTAGACTTGGTTTTCGTACTATTAAGCGCTATTCTACTGGGAGCTACTATCTTGCTACCTTCCCATTGTTCTGCTGATCGGCTGCTGGGGGAAAGGGATGTGGTTGCAGCACAGCAGTAAAGTGTGACTGAAGTTTATCAGAGCACAGGTCACATGGCTGTTGCACCCTGGGAAATAAAGAATATGGCTAGCCCCATGTGAAATTTCTTTAAAATCAAACGGATTTCAATGCAGGATTCTGCTGGAAAAGCGTTATTAACTGATGCATTTTAAAAAATATATATATATGTTTTCCCAATACAGCATTCCTTTAAACTGTTTTGCATGCATCTAAATATAGTGGATGCTTACCCTGCACTGGCAAAAATGTTATGTTTGCTTCAGAAACACTACTATAGTTTATATAAACAAGCTGCTGTGTAAGCATGGGAACGGCCATTCAAGCTGAATGAGGCAAAAAGACACCCCTTTTACAGCAAGTAACATATAAACTCTGTATAATAGAGTTTACTTCTTTCACAGTAAAATAACCAGGGGTCAAATGCCATACATAGCTCTCTACAGAGCTAGAAAAAGAAAACCTTTTGAAAAAAAAAAATAAGGACATTTGGTAAAAAGAAATACTGCTCCTTCAAAACAAAATGTATCAAAATGTATTCTATGCATAGTTTGGGATTTTACAGTTTGTATCTCCTCTGAGCTCCTGCCATGGTTTGGATTATTTGTTTGCTGACTCCTTGTTGCCTTAACTGAAGGTGACCATACATGGTAAGATTTGCTTGTTTTTGCAAGGTTGCCAAACAATCAAATTTTTCCCAAATATACCCAACTTGGCACCAAATGATCGCATTGCAATGAAAAGGATATGAAAAGTTGGAGCGATCTCACAAAAAATCTGCCCAATTTTTGGCCAGCTGGGGAGCCCTGTCGGAAGGCCCCATACACAGGCAGATAAGCTGCTTAGTCGCTCTTAAGGACCTGAATCGGCAGCTGAAATCTGCCTGTGTATGGCCACTTTAAGAGTAGTGCCACACTTAGCATTCACTTGTGCTTCTCCCTGCACTGAAAGGCACTGCATTGAACTGCATTTTCCTACTAAATTCTGCTCTGTGTGTCTTCACTCAGGCTTACACAGTGCCAGTTACAGAGAGAAACAGCTACGTGTGTCACAACCCTTAAAGGGATTCTGTCATTTTTATGGTGTGCTTTTTATTTTTAAATTACACTTGAACCAACAAATGAATTTTTTTTTAGTTGTAATATTGGTGTGTAGGCGCCATCTCAGTGCATTGTGCCTGAGTCTGAGCTTTCAGAAGGAGCCAGCGCTACACATTAGAACTGCTTTCAGGTAACCTATTGTTTCTCCTACTCCCATGTAACTGGAGGAGTCCCAAGCCAGACTTGGATTTCTTACTTTTGAGTGCTATTCTGATATCTACTAGGAGCTGCTATCTTGCTACCTGCCCATTGTTCTGCTGTTCAATGCAGGATTCTGCCACAGAAGCTCTATTAATTGATGCATGTAAAAAAAAAAAAAACACTATCTTTCCTGTGCCTCAGCAACAGGTAATGGCACGTGGTGTGTTTATCACCTTTGCAAAATCTACTTTCAAACTACCTTTGTATTAAATTAATTGATATCACCTTTAAATGCAGAAGGAATCACATGATTCTCCTGGTTAGGATAAAGTGATTTTAAAAGTTTTAAAAATATAAAGGAGTCATTTTAGTACAAAAAAAAAGGTTGCAGTCTGCTCTCCAGAACGGATTGCACTGCAGACGTCACCCTGAATGGAGCATTCCATTTAATAGATGAGGGGAGGCATGTAGGTAAGTTTAAGAGGGATGGGAGCCGTTATGCCTGCATAACTTAGTGTTCAACCCTATATTTTGTTAGACGTATGTGTACAGGTAACAGCATCCAATTTGGGTACTAGTATCTGCTATTCAGTTTAATTCAGACTGATTAGCTGCTCACAGAGCCAACAGTCTATGGGGCCGATTCACTTATTATTATTATTATAGCATGCACTAAAAATATTATCACTTCTTAGATTTTGAGAATTAACGATTAATTCACTAAAAGGACACTTGTCAGAATTAAGAAGCGATGTTATTGTCGTTATTTATCTGGCGATAACATATTTTTATGCGTTATGTTAAAGCATGCAATATATTTATGTGTAATTTTGTAGCACGCAATATTAGCACACGCTATTATGCACGTAACCATTACTTTCTAAAAACTACCGTTCTGACAATGACCAATTCCCTGAAAACTGGACGATGCATCACTCTAGGACGACCACATACTTGAAAGAAATCCGACTGCAGACTCCATCTTGTCACTGCAGACAATCACCAGCTGCAATTTTGTTTAGTAACGCCTACTCCTGGGAGGCGTTAAGTTTCACAGTAATTATCGCCACATTTTATGCTTTTAATGCTTAAAATATGTCTGTGAATTATGGGTTAGTCTTATTTCTATTCAATAGTTACCTCAATGTGATGGAAATAATGCTTTGCGATAATCAGGATTTTTGCACATGCGATATGAGTAGTAGCGCATGCGAAATGACTTTGATGAATCGGTACTTTATTATCGAATACTTTTTAACGCATAAAATTATGCATTAAGCGTTAACGACCTTTAGTGAATTGGCCCCTAAGAGTTAAAATGACCACCCCAAAAGTATAAACTTTAGTCTTACCCACGTTTGTTTTTTTACTTACCATTCCTTAACATAGAACCTGTCCATTGACCAATTTGCACAGAGCACACCTACATTTGTACAGAACCTCACTGTTTGATAGTTTGATAGGCTCTGTCCATTTTTGCTTCCTGAAAGTCAGGAGTGTCCCAAGAAAACAGGACATGTGGGAAGTAAACGCTGCAACATGGTGTAGCTTGGGGGGGCTGCCTCAAAAAGTCCTAGGGCATTTACAAATGTAGGCACAGTAAGTGCAGTTGCCAATAGCAGCCATTAGCAGGCTACTATAATTTAAAAAATGAGAGCAAAGTTTTGACTGGTTGTATATGAGTTGCTGCACTTCTGCAATTTAGCACCTGTGTTAGTAAATCAGCTATTGTTTCTTTTTTTTTTTTTGTAACTTAGATTTTTTATTAGTATTTTATGCATATTAGTTATAACAGGCATTCAATAGGTCAATAATGGCGATATAACGGTACAGTTATATGGGTCTGGCAAGTTGACCAAATCAGAGAGTATAGAACAGGCCTGTTAATTGGCAATTATCAGCAATTGTTAGCAATATAATGTAAAATTAACAGTTTCAATTGCAAATAGTAATGAAAGGAAGGGAGAAAAAGGGGGAAGGGGGGAACAAAGGAAGGGGGAGAGTACACAAGGGGAGGAAAAAAAGAAAAGAAAAATTACAGAATAGCAGGGTTCATATCCCAGCAGTGTGCAAGGGGGCATTTTCTTATACTCTGTCTGGGAAATACCCTTTCATTATTCAAAGAGGATAATACATTTATTAGAAATAAAGGAAATGAAACTGCATTCCATTCTCAGCTCCTTATATTATATTTTAAACTCAAGAAACCACACTACATGCAGTTGGCCAGCTGAATTGCTGTGTGGATTATTGAAAAGAGGATGTTGAAAGTTTATAAATAGGTCACACAAATTAGCCATCTTAACCTCTTTCATATATGCTTTTGCATTCATTCCCCCATTTTTAACCCTATAACGGAGTAATCCTTTAATCTCTGCTTTCAGACATAAAAGTGACCACATATATATGGATAGGCAGAAATGCTAGAGCAAAGTTGCATCAATGGAAGCACTAGTTCCTACTCAGTGCAACTGCATAATACAACACTTAGGGGGTAAAAAGTGGTGGAAAAACTCGTGTAAATCACTTTCCCTAGATTTACAAAAAGAAATCCACCTAAATTCCAACTCAACCACCACTTTTCCGTTTTTGGTAAAAGAAAGACAGTTTACAGACACTTTTGTGAATTTGTAGTTTAAATTACATTTATACATTGTTTTAACAACATTTTTCCCACCATTTTTAAAATGGAGTAAAGCTCAGTGTAACTCCATCAGACCAATTCTAAGATCTTCTGTTTTGTTTTGTTTCACCCAGTCTCCATTTCACACCTCTGGTAGGAGCCCCATTGGGGGATCATTACAATTTTAATGGGGATTATCAGACTATTGTTAGGGAAAAAGTTTCTGTCTAACCCTAGAACAATAGATGCAAAAAGCCTCATTAACATTTTATAAACAAGTAAAACACTGATTAAAAAAAAAAAAGTTCAATTTATATATTATATGTAAAAAGTTTTTACCAGGTGGTGGGTAAGTGGTCAGGGGGCGGGGCTATGGCACAGCGGTCGGTGATAGGCTGATTGATGCGTCATTTACTTTAGAGTCAGGTCCAGATTTCCAAATAGGTAGTTTTTACCCAGACAGCCCTTCCGAAAACCAGTGTCCAAGTAAAAACCAGACAGGTGGCATCCCTAGGTGCAGGGGAACCTTGTACTTAATATCTGCAGGCTCATCTACTGGCATATCATGAATGATGTGCTAGTAAAGGGGCATGCATGTGGTCGGAGGCATTTCAGCTCCCTCTGCTGCTTTGTGGCAACCAAAGAAACTTGCCTTATGGCTGGAGTGCCCCTCCATGTGGATGCCCATGAGCCATCCAAATGCATGTCCCTTATATGGCCTGCACAAGTCCAGTTTGTCAGGCACAACTCTTTGTACCACATCAGTGCTAGGCCATAGTGGGCAAAAACATTGATACTTACAACTAATATATGTCTTTTCTCATGTTTCCATTCAGTGGACTCAGCCAAATACACATCATTTAGTTAAATACAAAATCCAAACACTTGTTGCATATTACAATCTGAAAAAAATTCAATATTGCATTATCTGTGATCAAAATGAATCTGAAAACAAATCCTGGATTTTAATGTCTCTCTAATACAGTTACTTTTGTGCCACCCTAAATCACTGCAACCTGTTACTGAATTAAGTCGCTAACTAACATAGTTACATCCCCCTCTTCTCAGAAGTTAATGTCAGGTTTGGGTCGGGTTTTTGCATTGGCTTTCTGCCTCTTAGACTAATGCGAGTTTCCCAGACACCCCAAGTCCTATCTACCCACTTATTAAGACAGTGGGACCAGGAGCTGTGGGACCAAGAGCTGTGCAAATGAATCAGCTCAGTAATGGGGGCTGTTGAAAGGTGGGGGGGAGGACATCAGAAGCATGAAATTAGTGTCTGGAATTGATATTTTTCTGATAAATGTCCTGATAAATGTGGAAAGTGTCTCTATTCATTATCCCTTTAGGTCTAAAGGTCCCCATACACTGGCAGATCCGCTCGCCTATGGGTGGGCGATATCGGGAGAATCCAGGGTATAATTAATTATAATGACGGGCATAGGTAAAGTCGGCCCGGGGACCACATCAACGAGCTGATGCAGTCCCCGATCCAACTAGATTTTCTAACCTGCCCGATCGAGATCTGGCTGATTTCAGGCCAGATATCGATCGGGCAGGCCTGTCGGAAGTGCCCATACACGGGCCGATTAGCTGCCGAATTGGTCCAAGGGACCGATATCGGCAGCTACTATCGGCCTGTGTATGGGGACCTTAATTCACACAATCCTGCCCCATTAATCCAAACCCTGCCCTAGGGAGTGCTGGATTTATGCATCATAAAAGTGCATTTCTTAAGCCCATACACGGGCCGATAGTAGCTGCCGATATCGGTCCCTTGGACTGATTCAGCAGCTAATCAGCCCGTGTATGGGCACTTCCGACGGGCCTGCCCGACCGATATCTGGCCTGAAATCGGCCAGATCTTGATCGGGCAGGTTAGAAAATCTAGTCGTATCAGGGACTGCATCGGCCTGTTGATGTGGTCCCTGGACCGACTTTACCTATGCCCGTCATGGGGCAGAATTGTGTGAATTAAGGTCCCTATACAAGGGCCGATAGTAGCTGCCGATATCAGTCCCTTGGACCGATTCGGCAGCTAATCGGCCCATGTATGGGCACGTCCGACGGGCCTGCCCGACCAATAGGTTAGAAAATCTAGTCAGATCGGGGACCACATCGGCTCATTGATGCGGTCCCTGGGCCAAACGGTAGAATTACCCTGGATTCTCCCAATATCGCCCACCCATAGGTGGGGGATTTCGGAAGAAGATCCACTTGCTTGGCGATATTGCCTAGTGAGCGGATATGCCAGTGTATGGGGACCTTTAGGGTATTGTCAGGTGGGAATTTGGGGGCCCCACCACTTCTCTCAAGAAACCTCAACCTTGCCTGACTGGCTGATATCAAACTTTTATATTTCTTAGAAGGCTCTTTAGCCTTCAAGAATTACTTATTAAAATTCATATCCCCAAAAATTTTAACCTACAAAACTATAGCCTCTTAAGAAATAGAGACAGTGTGGTTATATTATAAAGTCTCAGGCTATTTACAGCTCACCATGAGTCACAGATCATGTGCTGTTCATTTGGTATAGCAAGTAGTTTGGTATAGCAACAGTTTTTTGCATCTGTGGATTTTGCAACTTAAACCACAGGGTGTCTTCATTTTTTACTTTTTATGCAGGAAGTTTGTCTCTTTTTGAGGGGGTGCAGCAGTGCTTTTTATACTAACAACCTACTCTCGCTCCAATACGGACTCTCCTGGCCAGTGTTGGACTGGCCCACCAGGATACCAGGAAAACTTCCGGTGGGCCCAGGGGTCAGTGCACCCTCCTGCTCCTAACCATTTGGAGTACTTCATGGTCATTCCCTATTTCTGAATGGGGACAAAGAGGAGGAATAGATGGATGGATAAATGCTAGCATGTAAATAAAAGAGTCTAGGAGGATAAAGGGGTTGAGTAAGAAAAGGAGGAAAAACAGTTTGTAGAGTGGGCCCATGGTCTAAGGTTTTCTGATGGACCTCTGGGGTCCCAGTCCAACACTGCTGGTATCTGACATGGTCAAAAACCAGCACAAACAAGTGAAAAAACATACACAAAATTCCACATTTCATTTGTTTTAGGCAAATGTGTGGAAGCTTAAAGTGCACTTGTCATCTAGAAATAAAGTTTGTTTACTGATTTTAGTTATTTGAGAAAATGCATACTAAGGTTTCTAGCATTTAGTCTATAATCCGTTGACATTCAAAATAAATACAGCGAGGAGTCAACAAGCAGTACTGTAGTACAGAATTTGTCCACACAATGTCACTGTGGCACACCTCATGGCATACATAATCAGTGAAACTGAAAAAGATCAAGCTGCATTGACAAAAGGGGTCACTTACAGAGACATAGCTCCAAGGTGCAAGAGTACTAATGTGTGCAAAATCATTTGGATTCTAATTATACACATATAGCATGTAATTTACTAACCTTAGCACATCTTTGCACCTCCTGTATGTGGCAAGAAAGTCTACTCTTGTTACAGTGCCAGTTAGGCATGTACAAAAATCACTATTTTGTTATTTAACTGAATATTAAATATTTTACAAAAGATTTGTCTGAATACTAAACAAAATCCAATCCCCTCATCCATATAATGATATTTAATACAAAAGAGTAACTTGCGCCAGTTATGAACAAAACAACTGTCGCATTCAGTTGTCCTTAGCTTTAATTCCTACGGCTTTAAGTGTCCATTTTAAGGTTGAACACTTAACATTCTGCTGATTCTAAATCATGCAAAAAATGCTAGGATTCAGCTGAATCCCTAACTGGATCCTGGATTTGGTGCATTCCTAGTAACATTGGAATTCTATGAAAGAATGTTGGATTGTGAGCAATAAACATGATGAATTGCTCCATTTTTTCTACTTTGGACTTGTTTAGTAGATGAGTCCTTATGTATTATATTATATTACTGTGTAATGTCTCCACTTAGCAATAGTCTATAAGTTAATATATGTACTTATGTTGTTTGTCTTTAAGCCTAGAGTAAGTGCTTGACTCATTTAAAATGTGCGCTGTGCCTCCATTACATTTTCTTAGAAAAACAATTTACTCCAGAATCCTAGAAACTATTTAAGGAATTTAGCATATTTTTCTAGGGAAACAACTTTGTCATTTTACCTGTCTGATTCCTTGAAAATATGTTTTCACATGTTTAGGAGTAGATAGGAAATTCAGGCTCTAAATCTTTTGGATAGTATATAATAAATACACTACTGTGTTATAGGTATATATACTACTTAGGGTTGCCACCTGTCCAGTTTTGACCTGGGGGCCAAAACCACCTGCCCAGTTTCCCCAAAGATGGCCCCTTTAAATTAACTTTTAATATGTTATAGAATGTCCTATTCCTAGCAACTTTGCATTTGGTCTTCATTGTTTATTTGTTATAGTTTTTTAATTATTTGCCTTCCACTTCTACATCTTTCCAGCTTTAAAATGGGAGTCACTGACTCCGGCAGCCTAAAAACTATTGCTATGTGATCTTACAATTTTATTATTATTGATACCTTATATTACTTATCTTTCTACTCAGTCTCCCTCCTATTCATATGCCTGTCTCTAGTGTGTCTGTGAATCATCATAATTTATTTATATAGCACCAGCAAATTACATAGCACTTTGCATTGATTTATAAAGAACAGGGAATTAACAATAATTTGACAAACAAGGTTTACAGAGTAGGAATAGGATCAGATATGATAGGGAGCTTAAACTGTAAGCTACTCTGGGGCAAGGACAGATGTGAATGACGTATAATCTCTGTAAATGTGTCAGGCATGTCATTGGCCTGTCAGCGCACAGACAAGGATTGTAAATGCATACCATAGATGTGGCAGCATAGAGAACAGTGTGTCATTGGTCAAACAGTTATCAATTGATAATTCTGAACAGTTTTACCGGTCTCAAGAACTGTTACAACATGTTCTATTTATCAGTATACCCTTCCTCTTTTTTTCCTCCCCAGGATAATTTATTGCCAAATCCATCATCCCCTGTAACCCCCTTGTCTTATTTCTTCACTGATGAATCCCTTATGCTTCTTCATTTATTCTGTTCTCTCAAAAGCAACTTGCCCTGTCCATTGCTTTATATGTGGGAAACAAGGCTAGTTTGGGGGTTCCTAAGGAATCCAAAAAAAGAACAGTTTGTCCAGTAATCATATTTTATAAGGTCAAAATTAGAAGTCACCAAATGGAGCAAGTATTATTTCCCTTGTTGCATTTGTTCCTGCAAAATAGAAGGGGAAACAAAATATTCCATTGAATGTTGCATATTGTTTTTCTTATTTTACCTTGCCCCCTTCAAGAGCACCTCAAAGGACATGTAAACCCCACAAACAAAAGTGTAATCAGTGAACAGACTTTTTGAAATCTTTAAATACCTACCACTTCTGTTGTCCAAAGGTTAATAGTAAGGCTGTAGCATCCAATTGATCACTTAGGATTCCTTCTCCTCCTCAAACCCACTCCACCCACTCCCTCAGGAATTGACTTTGGCTGTTGGCTACTGAGAATGTACGGAAGAGCAGTAGGGCCACCAAAAAAAAAAAATTCCGGTGAATTATGACTTTTAATCTCATAATTATGACTTTAAAAAATCGAAATTATGACTTTAAAAAGTCGAAATTATGACTTTAAAAAGTCGAAATTATGACTTTAAAAAGTCATAATTATGACTTTTAAAAGTCGAAATTATGACTTTTAATCTCATAATTATGACTTTTAATCTCATAATTATGACTTTTTAAAGTCATAATTATGAGATTAAAAGTCATAATTTTGACTTTTTAAAGTCATAATTATGAGATTAAAAGTCATAATTTCGATTTTGACTTTAAAAGTCATAATTTTGACTTTTTAAAGTCATAATTATGAGTTTAAAAGTCATAATTATGACTTTTTAAAGTCATAATTATGAGATTAAAAGTCATAATTTCGACTTTTTAAAGTCATAATTATGACTTTAAAAGTCAGAATTTCGACTTTTTAAAGTCATAATTATGACTTTAAAAGTCATAATTATGCCTTTTAAAAGTCATAATTATGAGATTAAAAGTCATAATTTCGACTTTTTAAAGTCATAATTATGAGTTTAAAAGTCATAATTATGACTTTTAAAAGTCATAATTCACCGGATTTTTTTTTTTTTTTTGGTGGCCCTACTGCTCTTCCGTAAGAATGTCAGTTCTCCTCAGCTCAGATTACTAAACACACCCTCCAGTCCAGCAGCTAATGAAGAGATGGCATTGCTGGTTATCATAGAAACTCTAATCTAGCTGTCTTCTCCTGCCCATCTGCTTAACAATTACATTACTCAATCCAAGCAGGACTTTTTATCAAAGTAAGTTCTGCCTGTGTAAGCCTGCATTCTTGATTGTATGAACTTTACAGCACACATCAGTTCACTGATGATGTGTCAGAGGGAAAATGGCTGATGGGTGACAGCTGCTATTTGTTTTAAGATAATATGATGGTGCTGGTAAACAAATGAGATATATGCAGTATAAATTATGCCATTTTGGTGCGGAAGATTTGCCCAATTTATACACGTTGCGAAAAATGTAGACTTTACATGTCCTTTAAACTGCAGCTTGTTCAATGTTTCAAATTACCCCAGAGAAGGAACACCAGTTAGATACATTGTTGCATCTTGCACAGTCACCAACCTAAAGAGGAACTATCATTGATATAAACATGACCCATCCCATATAGGATATGCAATTTTTTTTCTCAAAGTTAATGAGATATAAATGGTTTATTGTGTACTTTCTTAGCCTAACTTTTATATCTGCAGATGAGGATTGTAAACAACAGCTCCACTGTTCTGATTGTTCATGCGAATTGCAAGAATGATCAAAACAACAGAAAGGCAGTGATACATGTGGCCCCTTGTTTGCTCAGTCGGTTCATCAGTCGCAGAGTTTACCAGATTGGTCTGTGAATGGCCACTTTAGGGGGCTTTTCCTCACTTTTTATTTCTTATAATTTTTTTAGTTCCTTATATGTGCCTTTGTTATCTCTAATGTATTTTTGTTCTTTTGTGTGCACTCAGACTCTTATGGGGTTATGTAATAAAAGGCTCAAAGTTTGCCCAAGGGCAGTAACCCATAGCAACCAGCAGGCAGCATTTACTGGTCGCCTGTTCAAAAGCAAATATCTCATTGGTTGCTATGAGTTACTGCACCTTAGCAAATGTAGTGTGTTTTATTACATATGGGGAATAGTTTAGTATCAGCTGTAGGTGCTATTCTATAGCTTTCCTTCTTTTGTGGTTTGCTCATGCTTTTAAAATATTTTTTTTTCTCAATTTTCTTAAATGTTTTATGTGGTTTTCTTTATCTGCAGGGTTTTTAAAGTGTGTGGGTGTGTGGACCTGTGAATGGCCACTTTAGGGGGCAGAGTATGTGCCATTCTCTGCCTGCCCTATGCTGCGAGGTTCACCTTGCACAGGAAGCATAGGGCAGGCAGAGTGACGCACACAATCAGCATAGGGCAGGCAGAGTATGGCACACACAGGCAGGGTAGGGCAGGCAGAGTATGACACACACAGGCAGCATAGGGCAGGCAGAGTATGGCACACACAGGCAGGGTAGGGCAGGCAGAGTATGACACACACAGGCAGCATAGGGCAGGCAGAGTATAGCACACACAGGCAGCATAGGGTAGGCAGAGTATGGCACACATGGGCAGGGTAGGGCAGGCAGAGTATGGCACACACTGCCTGTGTGTGCCATACTCTGCCTGCCCTACCTTGTCTGTGTTTGCCATACTTATGCTGCCTGTGTGTGCCATACTCTGCCCTATGCTGCCTGTGTGTGCCATACCCTACCTGCTCTATGCTACCTGTGTGCGTCACTCTGCCTGCCCTATGCTTCCTGTGCAAGGTGAACCTTGCAGAGGTTTGTTTTTGTGTGTAGGTGTGTAATTATATGCTGGAGGATGCTGTGCTATCCACAGGGGAGGAGGAAGCATATGGACTTAAGGTTGTGTCTTAATACGGCATCATATAATCCAGGGGTGCCCAGACCTTTTTCCCCGGCAATCTACTTTTTACTCCTCCCCGTGTACGTATGTGACGCAGCGTATGTACGCATACCCAATAAACGCGCCGCACTTCCGCATTCCCAAGGCTTAGACGCGGTCCACCAGAAATCCATGGGGGATCGACTGGTGGACCGCGATAGACGTCTTGGCCACCCCTGATATAATCCTTTCACATATGAATGAAGGGTGATATACCTACACGAACCATTTGGGTATTTGCTTTATCACCATTAATGTTGGTATGGTCTTAATACCTCTTGTGATAACATGGGTATGGTTTAAAGTGGGTGCAGTTTAAAAAAGGGGAGTGGTCAAATCTGGCTTCCATTATCGGCCCTCCACCATTTAGGGCTCTGGCACACGGGGAGATTAGTCGCCCGCTGCAAAACTCCCTGTTCGCGGGCGACTAATCTCCCCGAGTTGCCTTCCCCTGCCATCCCACCGGCGAACATGTAAGTCGCTGGCGGGATGGCAGACGCGGCGGCAAGGCTTTTTCGGCAATTTCCCGAAATCGCCCCGCTGCGTCTGCCATCCCACGGGCGACTTACATTGTCGCCGATGGGATGGCAGGGGAAGGCAACTCGGGGAGATTAGTCGCCCGCGAACAGGGAGTTTTGCCGCGGGCGACTAATCTCCCCGTGTGCCAGAGCCCTTAGGCCAGAAAAATTCCGGCCCTCGGTACCGCAGAAGTTGGACAGCACTGACACAGATAATCTAGGGGTGTTATAAACAATCTGGCTAACTGAATTATCTAGTGTTCCTTTGATAAACTGTACTAGTGCTTTTTTTAACTAAATGGTATTTTTTTTAAAAAAGCCCTGCTGCGTTCCATACCACCAGGGAAAAGAAATATTGCTTAGCCAGACCGATTTCCCACAAACATTTTCCTTTTACCCCCATATACATACAACAGATAATTCCCTCTATCACTCTTAAAGGCATATTTATATTGTAAGTTTATTTTAATTATATGTTTGTATAGCCATATCTGCGCTGGTATAAGTCTAGGAGAGACCAGAATGGTTATCAAATGATAGGCTGCGCTCAGTGTCGCCTGGAGATATGACTAACTGGAGAAACATTATCACTGGCCCAGCACAAATCTGCCGAGTCACTGCCGCCCTCACACAACTGGGGAAACAGCGCGGGAACGAACTGTAACCTCAGAACAACCCTGTGACGCTAACCGAGCTGTCCTAGCGCCGCCGGCTACAGGAGTCACTGCGCAAGGCAGCAAATGAGTGGAGCAGCAGGTAAATTGATCCTTTGTCCCTCACTGTACGGCACGGCCGCTCATTAACCCCTGTGCGCTTGCTCAGGAATTGAACAGCGAGGTGGTGGGAATTTCCTGCGTGCCTGGACGCTTACAGCGCTGCTGAGGGATTGTGTGTGAGTTTTGCGGTTTGGAGGCTGCCTCATCGTGCTGCTTCGTTTACTGAGCCAGTTGAGGCTATTAACAGTGGTGTGTGGGTCAAGGGCAAAACACACCAATTATTAATAAATGGAGCCATATGGGGTTGTGTAACAAGTGACACTTAGTTTGCCCAGGTCAGTTAACCAACCATGGAGCAGGTAGCATTTACAGATCACCTGGTTAAAAGGAAACTTTATATTAATTGCTATTGATTTCTGCACATGGGCAAACTTAGTGCTGCTTTTCTCTCTCCTGCTATTCATAAACTACAGCTCCCAGCATCCTTGGTTTTTTAGGCAATGGAGCTTTAGTTCTGTAACAGCCACATGGCAAATAACCACTAGGAGTGGCATTTTATTTTGCCTTAAAGGAACAGTAACACCAAAAAATGAAAGTGTATAAAAGTAATTACAATATAATATACTGTTGCCCTGCATTGCTACAACTGGTGTGTTTGCCTCAGAAAGACCACTATAATTTATATAATAAGCTGCTGTGTAGCCATGGGGGCAGCCATTCAAAGGAGAAAAGACACAGGTTACTTAGCAGATAACAGATAAACCTCCATTATATGGGGCTTATCTACTAGTTATCTGCTATGTAACCTGTGCCTTTTCTCCTTTTTTCCAGCTTGAATGGCTGCCCCCATGGCTACACAGCAGCTTACTTATATAAACTATAGTAGTCTTTTTGAGGCAAACACACCAGTTGTACCAGTGCAGGGCAACAGTACATAATATTGTAATTACTTTTATACACTTTCATTTTTTGGTGTTACTGTTCCTTTAAGGCTGATGCCACACGAGGCGAAGGACTGATTTTCGGCAAGCGGAAAAACGCTTGCTACTTGTGCCTGCACTCGAATGAATGGAATACGCTCGGGTGCAGGCACAAGTAGCAGGCGTAGGGCTGAATTTTCGCCAAGCGTTTTTCCGCTTGCCGAAAATATCAGCCCTATGCCTCGTGTGGCATCAGCCTAAGATACACACTCTGTACAAATATGTGGCATGCAGCAGTTTCTGTATCTGCTTACAACTGATGCTTTTGGGGTATATACACACACATATATATACACACACACACACACCATGCTTCATATGTTAGCTGAACAAAATCAAATGTTTTTTTTGTAGTATTAACCAAAAGTTGAATGTAAAGCTCTATTGAGAATGGATGAAATAAATCTCTAATTTTTGTATTTGGACAAGTACTGAATCCTCTACAAATAATTTCGGCAAATACCAAATCAAATGTAAGCAAATATTTACGCATTCACATTTGATTAAAAAAATCTAAAAAAAATCGTAAAACAGTTTGTTATATTCAGTCACTTGACTTTAAGGGTTCAGATTCTATTCCACTAAACAGAGGTCCCCAGCCTTTCTTATTGTGAGCCACAGTCTAATGTAAAAAGACTTGGAGAGCAACACAAGCATCATAAAAGTTCATGGAGGTGCCAAATAAGGGCTAAGATTGGCTATTATGTAGCCTCTATGCACACTATCAGCTTACAGGGGTATCAAAAATAACTACCTGGTTTGGGGGCACTGAGAGCAACATCACTGCACTAAAAGTTTTAAATTTGGCAAATCTGAATCCTGCAAAAAGTGTTAAGATTTGCCCAAATCCCTAATACTATTGACAGGTTGGGCAACACATGGGGCCCCTGAAATCTTAAATGCTGCACATCATTTTCTAAACTTATTGCACAGCAGTAGCAATTTTTGAAACAAGAATAATTCTAAATGTAAATATAGAAGTTGTTTCTGTGGGATACAAATAGGGACAGCTGTCATGGGCCCCATGCAACTGGGAGCAAGTTTTTATGTTAAGTGCAATCAGGTACAGTGTCCTATTGTTTCCACATAATCACCAACCAACCCCTGTCATGTGTTAATGATTCATTCCTGGCATTTTTGAGACCTTCTTTCTTTTTACCATTAAGTGTGAAAAGGAATAAGGTGTAAGGGCTCTGGTACACGGGGAGATTAGTCGCCCGTGACAAATCTCCCTTGTTGCGGGCGACTAATCTCCCCGATATGACATCCCACCCGCGAAAATGTAAATCGCCGGTGGGATGGCATACGTGGCGGCGAGATCGGCGGAGTTGACTCTTGAGGCAACTTCGGCGATTTCCGCAAATTGCGCCGCTGCGTATGCCATCCCATCAGCGATTTACATTTTCGCCGGTGGGATGTCATATCGGGGAGATAAGTCGCCCGCAACATGGGAGATTTGTCGCGGGCGACTAATCTCTCCGTGTACCAGAGCCCTAAAGGAGAAGGAAGATTGTAATCGCTTACCTTTTACCCCAGCCTAGTGCTCCTATTAGGAGAAAACTGCACCAGCCTGGGGTAGAGGATTGTTGGCCCACAACTACCCCGGCTGGTGCAGTTTTCTCCTAACAGGAGCACCAGCCTGGGGTAAAAGGCAAGCAATTACAGTCACTGGGGGGTGCCTAACATTTGGCCCAAAAGTGTCCATTTTCACACCCAAATCCATCCCGTTTGTGCACGAAGGCCAGAAGCTTGGTGCACAGTGCTGGAGGGATCAGCACCCTCCCAAAAAGTCACTGGAGATAGAAAGCGATGACACTCAGAGCAGTTACAAGCAGGGCGAACCCTTGCGAATTTTATTGTGGAAGTGCAACGTTGCACTTTCGCAGTAAAATTTGCAAGGGTTTGCCCTGCTTGTAACTGCTCTGAATGCCATTGCTTTCTATCTGTTCGAGAGGGTGCCGATCCCTCCAGCTCTGTGCACCAAACTTCTTGCCTTGGAGGGCCAGGGTGTGCTAGGAAAGTCTCCTGTATGGCTACACTAAGGGGCACATTTACTAATCCACGAACGCTCCGAAGGCGTCCGAATGCGTTTTTTTCGTAATGATCGGTATTTTGCGATTTTTTTCGAAAATTGTCGCGACTTTTTCGTAGCCGTCACGCCGAGTACGAAAGTTTCGGATTCATTCAAGCTTCAGTATCGTGACTTTCCTTGGGCCAGGTTGGAGCTGCAGAGTGCCATTGAGTCCTATGGGAGGCTTCCAAAATCATGCAAAGTCTGAAAGTTTTGCCCGCCGTGTACGAGCGCTCAATACGAAGAAGTTGCGGCGATATACAAGCAAATCGTAACGGCTACGAAAAAGTCGTGACAATTTGCACAAGTCGTAATTGTTACGAAAAAATTGTAACGGCGACGAAAAAATCGCTAAAAATACGAAAAAGTCGCAAAATGTTCGTTTTCCAATCCGAATTTTTCCCATTCGGATTCGTGGATTAGTAAATCAGCCCCTAATAGTCACTGCACACAAATTTTAATAAACTTGGCTGTAGCAAGCAATGCCAGGCAGCAGCTGCAAGGGCAAACAAGGTTTTGAGCTGTATTAAAAGGGGTATAGATTCACGGGAGGAGGGGGTTATTCTTCCCCTTTACAGAGCGCTGGTAAGGCCCCATCTAGAATATGCTGTTCAGTTTTGGTCTCCAGTGCTCAAACGGGACATTACTGAGTTAGAGAGGGTCCAGAGAAGGGCAACTAAGCTGGTAAAGGGTATGGAAAGTTTCAGTTATGAAGAAAGACTGGCCAAGTTGGGTCTGTTTACACTGGAGAAGAGGCGCTTAAGAGGTGACATGATAACTATGTATAAATATATAAAGGGATCATATAATAACCTTTCTAATGTTTTATTTACCAGTAGGTCCTTCCAACGGACACGAGGGCACCCACTCCGTTTAGAAGAAGGGAGGTTCCATTTAAACATTCGGAAAGGATTTTTTACAGTGAGAGCTGTGAGGTTCTGGAATTCCCTCCCCGAATCAGTCGTGCTGGCTGATACATTATATAACTTTAAGAAGGGGCTGGATGGATTCTTAGCAAGTGAGGGAATACAGGGTTATGGGAGATAGCTCTTAGTACTAGTTGATCCAGGGACTGGTCCGATTGCCATCTTGGAGTCAGGAAGGAATTTTTTCCCCTCTGTGGCAAATTAGAGAGGCTTCAGATGGGGTTTTTTGCCTTCCTCTGGATCAACTAGTAGTTAGGCAGGTATATATAGGCATTATGGTTGAACTTGATGGACGTATGTCTTTTTTCAACCCAACTTACTATGTTACTATGTTGGTGAAGGAAGCAGATTAGCATTTAATCCCCCAGTTTAAATAAACTTTTTAAAAAATTGCTTGGTGTGACATGGGCCTAACTCACGTTGTAGCTTCCCATGCTGCAGGACCTAGTGCCTGCCAATAATGACTTTTAAGCTCTACAAGCTGCTGCATCACTGCATACCAAAATCCCATCTTATTGACAGCATGAAAGCCAGCAGGCTGCATAGATATGGGGTCCTGATCATCAGCCACTAAGATATGCACCATTCTCTGATCAGTTGGGACCTCACCTCATGCCTTTAATACCAAACACATATTGATTTTTACAACCTTAATGGCTAATTAGCAATCAATTTAGACGCATTTAGATGTTTTATGTGCAGCCATGCAGCATTCATATAAATGTATTCTTAATTAGTCATGCAGTAAAGGCTTGTGCTTACGGGCGTTTTTCCCTCCATTTCCCTGCAGTGGAGCACACCTGCATTTCAATGCAGGAAAGTGCAGGATGGAATGTAATTCATGTTGCTTTCCATCTGCGTTTGTGTTAGTATGGGCACATTCGAAACAATGAATTGCTTTTGTGCTGTGGTGAAATGCTGGGTGAAACGCCCTTGAGTACGAGCCCTAATAAAGGGGTGAGGTGGCAACCCTAATCACCAGAGTATGGCTGTAAGGTCCGGTATTGGTGAGAGCCACTACTGCTGTATCAATATATTTGATCTTGTTTGTTAATAGAACAGGGGCTTCTAAAGTTGTCAAAAGCTGCCCAAAAGTAAACAACAAGCACTCATTGCCAGAGGGGCTGCTGTAAGATGCCATAGACAGTCACTAATTAATGGGTTGGTGGGGGGTTGTTTGGGCCTCTATATTTTAAAATGCAAGGGCCTACTTTATTCTAGTCAAAACCTGCTGATAGTGGAGTAATACCCCACACGATTTGACTCAGTGTTTGTTACTATCAGCAAGGGTCCACCTACAGGGTGTTGATTTTAAGGGCATTATACCGCACCTTGCTTGAGTGATTTTGTTGTAACCAGTTAATAGGCAATTTTTAAGTGTATGGCCAGTTTAAGTTATATTTATGCATAAAGCCCTAAAGATAAGGGTCTGTTCTGCAGTACTCTGCCTAGCAGCAATCTCCTGTAAAGTTTATTGCCAGGGAGCTGTATTTCTGCAGGAGATACTGGGAGCTGTAGTCCTGTAGTTGTGCCAGTGTTTACCTGTCTGTAACTTAAATGACTGTTTGTAAATTTAAACACTCACCTGAGCTAAAATGTGGTAAAAAGGGAATCATTGTGATGAAAAGAGGAAACCTTGCACCTATGATAATATATATACATTGTAAACATTGTTAAAATTGTGGCAACTCCTGTTTTGCATGCAAACATAGCAGTGCAATGATTCACATGCAGGCTCAGCTTGGTCGGGATGACATTGCAGTAATTCTGAGAAGAATGTTTTCCTGTTAAACCACATCAATGCACAGAAGATTAAGCAGGAACAGCGTTTTCAGAGAGACAGCAGCCGTTCTTGCAACAGCCAAAACATTTAGAAAATCTGCCTTTGCTAAGTCACTCATTGAAGCCAAGTACATGATTACAGATGGTGGATGGGTTAGTAATGAAAAAAGAAGAACAAAATGTCTAGTTACAGAGACAAAAGCAGTACAATGTGGAGTTAACAGGAAGTGTGTCAGTGACTCTGCTATGAATACCTGGGGTGTTTTTCTTTAACGTGTCTCTAAAGCAGAAAGACCTGTTGGATCTTCACAGGTAACTTTCTATTCTTTCTTTAGTACAATCCAGCAATGTCACACAGAGAAGATATGCAAGAGAATATGGAGGGGTCTTTGGAGTTAAACAGTAACGTAGAAAAAGTGTGTTTGTCTTCTTCGGGTCTGCAGTGGAACTGTGGCAGCACCTCTTAGGATTTTGCGCTAAAAGTCTGTAAGTATTTCGCTTTTGTGTTGCAGTCTTGCTACAGAACTATTTGCATTGTGTTTGTGTGTGTCTGTTGTGAATTATATTGCTACAAGACACAGGTTGCAGGGACAGACTGCCTGTAAGAATATAATAATGGCCTACATTGTGTGGTTTAATTTGCATGTTTATTGGATTGTATTTACATGATCTATCTGTTTTATCTAGCTGTTTTATGAAATATGTATGGAACCCTAAACAAAAAAAAAAATGCATATATGGGAACTCATTATCCAGAAAACTCTTTAATACAGGAAGGCTGACACCATGATAAGCAAATAATTACATTTTTTTAAAAAAAAAAATATTTTTCATTGTAATAAAAAAAAAAAAAAGTACCTTGTACTTAAGCCCATCTAAGCTGCATGGATCCATATTTGTGGCAAAACAATCATTTTGAGTGGACCGAATTTAATATATATACTTATGTTGTGTTATAGAGATTCAAATTTTGGAAAGATCTCTTATTTGGAAAAACTTAGTTCCCAAGTTCCCAAGCATTCTGGATAATAGATATCTATTATCCTGTGGGATTCGAAACGCGTAGATAGGGGTACTGAATAAACTGGTGATTGATAGATACAGTTTTGGTTCCAGTTTTTTTTGCTTTCAGTGACTGCAATTGTATTTTGATGGTCAGCACCCAGCAATTATCTACAAGTGGTGAGTGCGATAGCAGTTTCTTTACCCGCAATTCCATTGTAATTTCAGCCATGCAAGGAGTTCCTGCTGGAATTGTGCTCATGTGTTTATATGAAGACGTATGCCTGGTTAAAATCCAGTGCACATTAGCTAACATTTCAGGGTTGGGGTTGCATGATTTAAAATGACCCAACAACCCACTGTGGCAAATTTAGAATTATTGGCATGTTTAAAGGAGACATATCATATAATCATTATGAATGTACCAGTGAATTATAGTCCTCTAAATATAGAAGGTTTGTTGTGTTTCGGACTGATTTATTGAGAAATTCCATCAAAACGCCACTAGTGCCAGCCATCTGTTCCACTTCCTGCTGGCTTAATTCTCTGGATGTGCAGGGGAGCCGGCGGCTCTCAGTACACAGCCCTGTAGGATAGGAAACAATCAGCAGCTAGGCTGACCTGATAGGGAACTGAAGCCTGTGTTTGCTTGTGTCAGTGCAGGGCTATGATTCGCCGCCGCGTCTGCCATCCCGCCGGCGACTTACATGTTCGCCGGTGGGATGGCAGGGGTAGGCAACTCGGGGAGATTAGTCGCCCGCGAACAGGGAGTTTTGCCGCTGGTGACTAATCTCCCCGTGTGCCAGAGCCCTTAGCCCCAAGTGAAACCAGCACCATATATTAGTCATAATTGCCTACAAAATGACCACTCATAATTGCCTGCTCAGGACACACATACTTTGCTTAATATGAATATTATCTGAACAAAATCATTTATTTGCAGGTCTCTGTACAATGTTTTGGGGCAAAACAATCCCCTTCCTCAGGTACACAGTAGTGTACACTGCTGTTGTACCTGATGAAGGGGTTTGTTCAGAAGTTTTGTTATAGAATCTCTCTCTATGGATCTTGCAATATTAAACAGCACTAGTACAGATTCAGGCAAAACCATCTTTGTTCACAAAAAGGGCTCATAACAGTGGTTTGCACTGCAATGTTTTGGGCTCTACCTGAAAGAACTTGCACTAACTAACTGCTATCACTGTTGCCATAAACATTGTTAATAAATGATCCTTGTACATGAAAGTTTCGTTACCAGGAGAAAAACTGTCCATAGGTTCACAGTACAGAACTACTTAAACAACAATGACATGGATGGGATGCTCATCAAACATTCTCTACAACTGTATCACAAACGTCATCTAAAATATACAAAATAAACTTGAAATCAGTACAAATCGTTTGAAAACAAAGCACTGCCTGTGGACAGATGAACTGAAAATAAAGCTGTTACACCACAATCACAAATTTTAAAAAAACTTCTTAGTCTATTGAACTCAAACTCACAGAGACTATACAAATCAGATTAAATGGAAGAGTTTTCTCTTGTGGGTACTTGTGAGAGAAAGTCAGCCAAAATATGAGAAATACCTCTCTGTAATAAAAAGTACTTTTTTAAACCTGCAGCTTTTCTAGGGTCCTGCACATATAGGTATTGATGTATATCAGTGGTGATTTGCCCATCATTGTGATCAGTAAAAAGCAAGAGCAACTAAAATAATACAACAAGTCCTGTATGCACTTAAATTTTTGTAATGCTCAATGCAGGTTCCTCTCAACATTTTACAAAAAGGTGTAGAACACCATAGTAACCATTCAGCTATTTATCAATATAATTTCAATATAAATCAGTATTATATTTCATAACTGGCCCACCACCGCATTGTGCTTAAAAATTGCACTTTGTTGACACCTCTTAGGGCAGTGGCGCACACTGTGAATTGGGGTATTTGGCCATCCAAGTACCTAATAGCTCTGCGGGAAGGCAACAAAACCCAGCATCCATGTTCATTTCAATGGGAATTGTCATTCATGATTGTTGCTTGTAAACACTAAATGCCATATTTACAAGGTACAACCATTTTGCTCACCATTCCCACAGATGCTATTGAGTATGAAATGGGGAGTAATTCTGTATGTTTTGTTGTCTGATAGTGGTGCTATTGAATGCTCAGGCTGCAAAATGTCTGAAATTGTACTATGTGCCCCTGACAATATTTAGGAAGAAGCAAACAATATAGGAAAATAGTACAGTAACGCTATTCTCTTTCCAATAGATATATTCACACGTACTGTATGCCTACATGCTTACAAACACGCACACAGGCATGCACTATAATTAAGGAGAATTTCAGAATACGCTTAGGGCTATTTGAGCAATTTAGAGAACATCATTTGTCTTCTCCGTCAGGAGACAAAGTGACTCAGCTTATCACAGAGAGGGATTTAGAGTCAGACTGTTGCAACTGTTCTTTTAGATTCCAAAATACTGCCAAACAGCCAAAAAGCACACGTACCGTACATAACAAAACAGGGCACAAATTCTAAGAATGACATTGTATATGGCATGAAAGCAAAACATAAAGTTCCACCCATCATTTCTGTGTCGGTAGTGTGTTCTGTTCTGTGCAGGACACAGGAGGATTGGGATATGCAGGTGTAGGCAGTAACAGCAGCACCATTACCTTACATCTCAGGATTGACTGGATCTTTCTCATCTACATAAATTATTGTTTTTAACATTTTACAAAAAGAAAAAATTAGATGTGGTCTAGTCTACGTAGGATCTTCACATATTTGACATAACAACTGCTGTTATTTCCTGTATTTTAATAATCTGATTTCTAATATCCTTATAGTCACAAAAGGGTATATCATTCTCTGTATATTTATAGCAGGTATGTTTATATTTATAATAGAAACAAAGCACCGAACTCTACAGGAACAGTCCAAATAACTTATATAAAAAGGAATTTAATTTTTGGCTCACCTGCACCCAATGCAAGTGGGCATTTACACTGGGATTGCTCCTCCTTGTTAAAATATGTATATATAATATATACTTATAGACGGGTATCTTAGCTGTAATACAGAATGCTCAGGACCTGCGGCTTTCCAGACAAGAGATTGTTTTGTAATTTGGATCACCATACTAAATGTCTGCCAAAAGTCTGCTGTTTTGCCTCCAATAAGGATTAATTATATCTTAGTTGGGATCAAGTACACGGTACTATTTTTGATTTTTACAAAAAAAAGAAGTAATTTTAAAAAGTTTTAATTATTTGCTTAAATTGGAGTCTGTGGGTAATGGCCTTCCTGTAATTTGAGCTTTCTGAAAAATTGGTTTCCAGATCCCATACATATATTTATAATTTCCTATGTTATGTTTTTCTCTTTCCATCTGGGTTTCCTGCATTGTCATTCTCTCTGTGATCTTTATTTGTTATGTTACCCTTGCCTTCGTTTTCTGTTACCTTTGCCTTTTTCATTTTGCTGTTTTTCTGAATCCCTTACTCATTAATTTTCACTGTAATTCTCCGTACTGCTTTTATGTTGATCTTTTCTGTTTTTTTTATTTTCTGTTCTTTCCATTATACTGTTGAGGGGTAATGTAATAAACACTCAACTCAGGTCTATAGCTTATAGCAGCCAATTTGATACCTGTTTTCAAAAATACCTGCTGATATGTAACTTTTATTTTTACCCCCCTAAGTATATTGTTTTCCTTTTCTGGCTTCTCTTTTTCTTTTACATTATTTACAACTCCTTCTGTTCTATTTCTTTGAGCAGAGAGATGTTTATGTGTTTAAAGATAATGTTTGCTTGGGCTTTTTTTGTGGTTCTGTGTGGATGTTGAGGTGTGCCTTGTGCTGTGATTGGTGTTGGCATGATTTGGAGAAAAAGGTACTGTATAATGGGTAACAATAAAATTGGAAAATTGTATATAGATATGTTTAACATAGCCTTTATACAAAGACAGGGGAATGTTAAAGTCATAAACAGAAAAACACTGCACACACATAAGAATAAAAATTTGCATTTCACAATATTATATTGTTCATTAGACTGTTATTGCATTGAGGATACATTTTCACAGTGCAATAATTTTCCTGTTACCAAAAGTAACCGTATAGTGGTGCATACGCTGCCTACATGGCCTATGTCACACCATTCATGTGTGTGAAAGTGCATTTATTAAACGTTCTTCATTTGTAGGTGGAAGTCTGAGCTAACATTTTTGTGGACAGTTTTGTCTATAACAGTTTTATCATGTTTTCAAACTGATTTGTGCATCTTTTTGTTTTCTAGGACTGGCACCTTTAGATAATATGACAGCATTTATATAGCTGAGAGGACTTTAGTTAATTCCAGGAAAAGATGAATGAAGAACTGCCCAGATTAAAACACTGACTTTTCTGCAGTGTGTGTCACATGGCCTTGTCTCATGCATTCTTTAACCAAAACTCAAGAATGTTATGTCCAAGGAAAAAAAAGCAACCCTGTCTTAAAAACTGTACAGCCATTGCGGTCCCATCTATGAAAGGACATGGATATCTGGATTACACCATTGAAAACCACACTTCTAAGGCTTTTGAGAAAATGGATGAAATGAGAAGAAATAACCTACTGTGTGATGTTCTTTTAAGAGTCAGTTATAATGGTAAAGAGGAAGACTTTCATGTTCATAAGATAGTTCTTGCTTCTTGCAGCCCGTTCTTTAGGGCCATGTTTACCAATAACTTTCGTGAGTGCCATGCTCGGGAAGTTACCATCAAAGACATTTGCCCAAAAGTAATGCAGAGGTTAATAGAGTTTGCATACACTTCAAGAATAACCGTTGGGGAAAAATGTGTTTTGCATGTACTGTTGGCTGCCATGAGGTATCAAATGGAAGATGTGGCCAAAGCCTGTAGTGACTTCCTTGTTAAACACTTGGATGCCAGCAATGTCATTGGGATTTCTAATTTTGCTGAGCAAATTGGATGCCACGAGTTGTACCGAACAGGAAGAGAATACATCAATACGCATTTTAGTGAGGTAAGCTTTAATGATGCATGTGGCTCTCAAGCAGCCAAATTTTTTTTATTATGGAAAAGCAAATGTAAGCTTTGTTTTGTGCTGTTACTGTCTGCATATTTTACACGGCACTTTTCTATTTTACATTAAAAGATAGAAAAAGGGGCCTATTAATGACTGGATAGATAATTTCTGCATTACATTCTGCTTCTACGATCCTCCTCCTCTCATCTGAGAGAGGGAGCAGCCCCCTGCACTTCTAAAATCCTTATCACGGCTTCCCATAAAGGAAAAATAACGTATAAAATCCTTCTCTTATCCTTCAAATCCCTTTATTCCTCTGCACCTCACTACATCCCTTCTGTTGTGTTTCCATACATTCCTGGTCGACATTCCAGAGCCTGGTCACACCACCCTGTAGCATTGCTGTTTATTAAGCTTTAAACTTTTCTCTCTTGCTACTCCATACATTTGGAATGCTGTCCCTAAATTGCTCCAGAGACAATCTTCCCTTAGTCTCTTCTGTAATACACTTAAAAACTACTTGGAGCACTGGCATTAAATCTGACAGTGGACATGGGCCGCACTAGCAAGGCAAACCCTTGCAGAATGTATTGGAGTAGTGCACTGAAATAGTAAATGTTACTGAAATGGTTACTTTCATTTACAAGAACAGCAATTGCAGCTGGTAAAACAAAAAAACATTAGAAGGCTATTGTCTAATTATGTGATTGCCGTCCTTGTCAATGCAAGGGTATTTTCAGATGCTTTGTCAACTATGGTTTGTCAGCTACGTGATGGGGTGCCTTGACACCTCACTTGTAGGATATGGAGCCACTGGCATGTGTACAGGGGATAACTGAACACTATATTCATGCAGTAACATGGCACTCAGCTCAGGCCATCAAAATTACCTGGTGCTTACTCCATATAGGCAATCTCCTGTATCCAAACAAAAATTCCATATATATAAAAATAAAAAATCTTTATTAAATAATTGCTGAACTGAACCTTGTTGACTGAATGCTAGCACTGGCAATTTATGCAGTTATGTGGAAGTAGCACATATCATTTTTATGCACTAATTTGATTTGTCTACAGGACTGATTTTAGCAAAAGTTCTACACTAACAATTTTCTCTTTTATTTCCTTCCCATATCCTGCTAACCTCACTGCTCAAACAGAAGCATTAGTCAGTTTTATCTTACACTCATGTGATTTGGGTTTAATTAAATCCTGTGCATTAATGCATCATTTAAAGGAGAAGGAAAAAGATAATCACAGGGGGGGGGGGTTCCAATTTGTTGGGTACTCCACAGTGATTATAATTGCCTACCTGAGACCAGGGGTGATGCCCTTGTTCACTAAAAAATGCATCAGCCCTGGCTACTCCTGTCAGGGTACCACATCACTATATTCTTTTGTGTCCCAGGGATCCATTGCATCCACTGTGTGTAAGGCTCCCGGCAGGATATACATGCACAGAGCAAAAACCTGCCTTTTAACTGTACTGCCTAGAGCCATACAAAGATCCACAAGCAGGAAAAAAGGGAAAGGTGGTGACCTACAGTAGTACTTTTATATCCCCACTGATCTTGATGGGTCAACTACCAGGCTTATCTTCTCCTTTGTGCTTAAACAATCTATCTCAGCCCACCAGGATGGTCAAATGCTTGATCTCACTTCTCTTTGGCTTACCTATTGAACACCACTTTCCCCCTTTCTGATGACAATCTCCTTACACCAGTGCTGTCCAACTGGCGGCTGGCCCTCGACCCCCCTCTGTGTGGCCCCCCACCTGTCTGGCTGCTTTCATGGCTTACCTTTGTGTAAGCTTTAAATGGTATCAGAGAAATCGGAGATTAAATGGCATTGTTCACACCTCAGATTCAGGCTCTAATTCCCCTGTATTGTTTAAACATGTAATCCTCTGTATTGTTCACACCTTTTAATCCCTGCATTGTTTACCCCCTGCATTGTTCACACCTCAGGCTGTAATCACCCACATTGTTCACCTGTTCACACCTGTAGGAGCAGTGCCAGCCTTGTGTCATTGTAAATGCTTGCCTGTGTGTATGGCACATACAGGCAACATAGGGCAGGCAGAGTATGGCACACACAGGCAGTACTCTGCCTGCCCTATGCTGCCTGTGTGTGCCATACTCTGCCTGCCCTATGTTGCCTGTATGTGCCATACACACAGGCCTGCCTGCCTATGCCTGCCTGCCCTATGCTGCCTAACTCTGCCTGCCCTATGCTGCCTGTGGGAGGTCGACCTGGCAGGGGTTTGTTCTGGGAGTTTGTTGGCAGTTGGAAATTGCCATTAAATGGTCCCTAAAGTGTGTAATTATGTGCTGGGGGTTGCTGTGCTATCAACAGGGGAGATAATATGACATAATATAATTCTTTCACATATGAATGATGGTTGATATCCCCGCATTGAGGACCAAGCATTTGGGTTTTTGCTGCACTACCACCATTGTGATAACATGGGTGTGGTTTGAAGTGGGTGTGGTTTAAAAAGGGGAGGGGTCGAAACTAGCGGCCCTCCACTATGTATGCTAGAGAAATTCCAGCCCTCGGCACCACAGAAGTTGGACAGCACTGCCTTACACTAACACTTTCCATGTCATGCACTCCACCTAAGAATCCTACCACCAGATGCAGAAACCTTCACCACACAAATCTGCTCCATTTATGTAATCTTTTAATGACCCTGAAAATGCTGCATCTTTCTACACTAACAGAATTACAACTGCACTGGAAAACACTGGAGCAAACAACCCTGGCACACCAAACGCACAAAGCAACTGCAAACGCAGTCTCAACATTACCTTCCACAAAAGTGCCCTATAAATAAGCAGTTACTTAAATCTACCTCTCTTCTCCAGACCTGACCTCACTTTCAGATTGTGTTACAGACTGTCTAACTGCAACTTCTGTAATTTATGTACAGAATTCACAGGATTATTGTACTCCCTTACAAAGCATTTACCAATCCTGCCTCAACACCATACATCACCCCTCTAATTGCCAATTAGACAACCTTTGGTCTGAACACAATCTTCTCTCCTTCTTACTCATTACTTCCTCACACTTCCGCATCCAGGATTTTTATGAGCGGCATCCATTCTCTAGAAATCTCTGCCCTGCCTTTTATTCAGGCCTATAATCTAAGCCCTTTGCATCTTGACCACCCACTTACATCTTGATCACACTAGTGGGTATTTTTTCACATTTCATTATACACTTACCTTTGCCACCTATGCTAACAAGATAACTACAACTACTCCCTCTGGTTACCCTCACCATATATCTTACTTTCTCTCCTTCTTAGATTGTAAGATGCTGTTAGCAGGACCCTCTCCCTTTTGTTTTCTTACAATATGCAATTGTAACTGTTAATGGATTTTTGTATTTGTATTCCATGGCCCTGTAAAGCACTGCAGGGAACAATGGCACTATATAAATAATTATAGTCATCCAAATAACATTAACACTGGTCAGTGTGGTTATAGGCTGACCAGTTTGGTTTTAGAGTATCTTTAGTAAAAATAAGGCTGTATGTGTTTTTATTAAATTTATCATCCTGTGTTATCATCCTTCCATGCTTCGCCATCCCTGTTTGTGCCGTATTCACCCATTTGGCCTGTGGGATCAGTTGGATACTCAAGGTTGACTTGTGCATGACCACCTTTACTTTTAAATATTAAAAACCTCTTTCAGCAAGGTTGCATGTTTGTAAGAATAATAATTATTTGCTAACTTTGTTAGTGGAAATACAAAAGCATTCTTTTAAAAAGAAAAAAAATCTGCTTTCAGGTCACAAATGAGGAAGAGTTTCTAAGTTTAAGTCATTGTGAGCTACTGGACCTGGTCAGCCAAGACAGTCTAAATGTACTCTGTGAGTCTGAGGTATACAACGCTTGCTTAAAGTGGATGCAGTGGGATCTGAACAACAGGGCACAGTATTTTCATGCCTTACTAAATGCTGTTCATCTTTATTCCCTGCCTGCAAAATTCCTGGAGATTCAGCTAAAGAAGTGCCCCATCCTAAGTAAGGAAAACAGATGCAGAGTCTATCTGTCTAAGATTTTTCAGGAAATGTGCTTGCACAAACCACTCCCTCGGCCAAAACAGAGAGGCAACCAGTTAATTTATGTAGCAGGGGGCTATCTCCAAAACTCTCTGAGTTCCATGGATGCATTTAACCCACAGACTGGAGAATGGATAAAGCTAGCTGACATGCTGGAACCAAGGAGTGGACTAGGGGCCTGCATTGTCTCCGGGTTGTTTTATGCAGTGGGAGGGAGAAATAACTCTTGCCAAGAAAATACAGATTCAGACTTACTAAGTTTCTTCAACCCTGTGACCAACCAGTGGGCATCAAGAGCACCTATGAATGTGCCCAGAAACCGGGTTGGAGTAGCTGAGATAGATGGTGCCATTTATGCTGCTGGAGGATCCTGTGGATCTGAACACCACAAGAGTGTTGAAAAGTAAGCTGATAATATATAACATTTTCTGCACACAGATATATATATATATATATCTATTTAGTCTTCCCAGGGTGTCTCAAATGTTTTTAACTTGCCTCTCATGGCTGTTTATGTAGCAAAGAAGACACCTGGGCACTGGGCCTTAATATTGAGGGTGGGATTACAAGTGTTTCTGCAAACTGTACATATTATTATGTAGTACACCTGTTGGAACCCAAATCAGTTCTGGAAGACAGGTTCACAAACCAAAAATGTATTAAGAATTTTACATGCATTCATTTTAATTACTTTTGTATTGTATAACTGAAATTTGAAGTAATTAAAGGGGATTCTGGAAACCCTAAACAGCATTGAAATTCCAAAACAAAGTAAAGTTATTTTTCTCCAGCATCCAAACCAAAATAGGTTGAGGTGACCCTAGTCATCTAAGTGGTCTCAAAGCCATCCTTTGGTCAGCATTGTAGTGTTTGTCTGCCCAAGTATAGTTGTTTCATAAATTCCCTATTAGTTTATACTGATTCACCTCAGCTTGTATGTGGATATCCAGAAAACGCAGGAATTCATACTTGCAGAAGCTATATCCATATTTTTATTGTTTCTCTTTGCATACCTTTGCAATGGCAGGTATGATCCAGATAATGATAGATGGACATTTGTTGCTCCTATGCCAACTGCACGTATTGGTGCTGGAGTGGTTGCATGTCGGGGCCGTTTGTATGTAGTTGGTGGATTTGATGGAGATACACGCTGGAACACCGTAGACTGTTATGATCCTGAAGAAGACCAGTGGCAACCTGTGGCATCTATGGAGACCATTCGAAGTGGTGCAGGTAAATTTTTTATTTTTGGCATTGTAGCCGAAAATATACTTAAATGCTCTAGCAAAACTAGATTCCTGAGGGCTAGTTGCTCACTAGCTGGCACTCCTGTTCAGCCCGTGGTACTGTTTGCTGATGCCCCGTTTTCATTTACTGTTCTCCCAGGTGCCTCCTGCACCAATTCTAAAAGGGCAATCTTTGAAAAAGTTCCGTACTTCAGATGCACTAGCCCAAGCCCAATGGGGGACACCTGGAAGAAGATGGTGGCATGACGTTTAGCAAACCATACCCTGGGTTGGTGGCATGTTTTTAAAGAATTTCAATTTCCAGATGGGACAAAAACGGGCAGGCAATCCCTTGTTATGTTGTGTACTATCCTATTAAAGGAGACATATTGGATAAATGGGAAAAACCCTAATTTTGTAGGCAATTATCAATAATATACGGTGCTGGTTTCACTTTGTGCTAAAAATTAATCCTCTCTGTAAAAATGGCCCCTTTATTGAAGCTCCCTATAGATCCTATCACTTCTCCATCCAGTGTGAAATGAAGAGTGGGCGTGTCCTAACGGTCCCTGCCAGAAGCACAGTAGGAGGGGGATAGCCAATCACAGCCCTGCACTCACACAAGCAAAGACAGACTTCAGTTCCCTATCAGGTCAGCCTAGCTGCTGATTGGTTCCTATCCTACAGTGCAGTGTACGGAGGGCCGCCGGCTCCCCAGCTCATCCAGAGAATTCAGCCAGCAGGAAGTGGAACAGATGGGCGGGACTAGTGGGGTTTTTGTGGAATTTCTCAGTAAATCAGTCAGAAACACAACTTTTTAAGCGCATTCCTTCTATATCTAGAGGAGTATAATTCACTGGTACATTCTTAATTTTTATAGGATATGTCTCCTTTAATAATAATAATAGGAAAGGCATCATCAGATTTATTCATGAAACAACCTGTACACATGTACACATGTTGACTAGGCTATTTTTTTTAATCTGGCTAGGAAAGTGATGTTAAACACCAGTAATTCCATTGAGCTCTGTGAGGCACTGAGCAAATGTAGTGTTGGTAAAATATAAGCTGATTTTCTCCCAATATTTTGACTCTCCTAACACAGGAGTGGTGGCCCTGGATAACTACCTGTATGCTGTTGGAGGCTATGATGGTACAAATCAGTTAGACAGTGTAGAGCGGTACAACATTGAGAGGAATTACTGGGAGGCCATGGCACCAATGAAACACAGACGGAGCGCCCATGGCTTGACTGTTCACCAGGGAAAGATATATGCCCTCGGTAAGGAATTAAAGTATTTTTTAAATTATAATGTAGGTTTGCTTGAAATTAAAAATTAATATATTATAGGGCAATGTGAATGTCCTGCTTAATATATACTCTTAGGGAGACACAAAAGCGGGAATCCATGTGATTTGTGATTTTTCATTCAGTCAGGAGGAAAAATGCTTGGAGTATCCAGGAGCATACAGTACAGCCCTGAATGATGTCTGTATATTTTTTATAAATGATGTGTAGACTCTAAATTTTTATAAATGGTGTGTAATTATAGCAGAATATGCAGCCTTCTTAAAGGAGAACTAAAGCCTAAAATGAATATGGCTAGAAATGCCATATTTTATATAATAAACTGTCTGGACTGGCTTAAGGTTTCATCTCCATAGTAGTAATGATATAGGTCTTTATAGTTGTTACAGTAGCGTCCTATCTTGGATTGTGTTAGAACTGTACGGGACAGTGAACATACTCAGTGGGCTCTGAGCAGCTGTTGAGAAGCTGAGCTTAGGGGTTGTTGCAAATTATCAAGAATTAAAATGAGATATGTCTCTCATATAAGCTGATTCTACAGGGTAATCCGTTCTGATGCAGTTGCCCTGGTTTCAGATCTGTCATTTAATGTGAATCTGAATGAATTAATAATCAGCCTTTTATGGTTTCATTTATATTATTTATATACACACAGTATATTTTGAGTCGGCCCCTAAGCTCAGTAACTGACAGCAGCACAGAGCATGTGCTTTGAATCAGCAGAAAAGAAGATGGGGAGGTACTGGGGCATCTTTGGAGGCACAGATCTTCCCTGCTCAAGGGCTGTGGTTGCCTTGGGCTGGTACAGAAGCCCAAAACATGATGTACAATATTTCTGCCCTACTTCTTTAGTAAGGCTTTAGTTCTCCTTTAATCAAAATATCAGTATTTTGAGGAGAAACAAAAGGTAATTAAGACTATTTGCCATTCATGAAAACTATAAATTGCTGTGACCCTTCATTTTATTAATTTGAATTGACAGGGATTTGGGTCATATGTTCTGGCATATTCACTTAGATACATACTTAAAGTTGTACCCTATGTGTGCTTGGGCTTTCCAATACTTCTAGTGGAAGTCATCTAATGTTTGTTTTTAATTTTATATTATGTTTTCCATTGTTCTGATGTGCCTGGTTCCTTATCTACAGTGGTTCGTGAACATGGTATAATTTTCTATATTGTATGAATGTGACCTTAAACATCATCTAATTTTTTTTAAAAGAAGTCCTAAAAGTAGAAGAAAATCTAGTAAAACAAACGAAAAAAAAATTATATTTGGTCATGTATTTAAAAAAAAAAAATGAATCCTTAGGATTTTCTTATAATTTGAAGGTGAAATCACAGCCTGGTGTACAGTCAATTGAATGACAATCAGGAGTGAGTTATTTTATTTAAAGAACAGGGATCCACTAAAACCTGATCACACATTTTTGGATGTGTATGATGGCTTGAACAGAGGAGGTGTCTGAGGACCTCAGAAGTGGTCGCCCATCAAAGATAACTCCAACTGCAAGGCGTCTTATAGTCTTAGAGGTTACAAAGGAACTCAGGGTTACTTCTAAGCAACTGTAGGTCTGTCTCACATTGGTGAATGTTTATGTTCATGAGTTCACCATCAGGAGACCATTAAACAGCAATGGTATGTATGGCAGGGCAGTAAGGAAAAAGCCACTGCTCTCCCCAAAAAATATTGCTGGCTGTCTACTGTTTGGTAAAGATCATGTGGACAAACCAGGACGACACTGAAAGAATGTTTTGTGGGTGGATGAAGGCAAATATAACTTTTAGGCCTAAATGTGGAGCATTACATTTGGAGAAAGAAAAACACTGCATTCCAGCATAAGAACTTTATCCCATCTGTGAAACACGGTGGTGGGAGTGTTCAGATTTGGGCCTGCTTTGCTGCATCTGGGCCTGTACAACTTGCCATCATTGATGGAACAATGAATTCTGAGCTATACCAGAGAATTCTAAAGGAAAATGTCAAGGCATCTGTCTGTGAGTAAATCACAAGAGACAGTGGGTCATGCAGCAAGACAATGTTCCTAAACACAAGTCGTTCTACCAGAATGGTTAAAGAAGAATAAAGTGAATGTTATGGAATGGCCAAGTCAAAGTCCTGACCGTAATCCAATTGAAATGTTGTGGAAAGCAAGCAGTTCATGTGAGGAAACTGTTCTGTATAGCGAAATGGGCAAAAAAATTTGATGTGTAGGACTGATCAACAGTTACCATAAACATAAACATTTAGGCGGCGTTATTGCTGCACAGGGGGTCACACCAAATACTGAGAACGATTTATATACCTTTGCCACACACAGAAATGTTATTGGATCATTTTTTTAATGAATACATGACCAAATATAATAGTTTTTGTTTTATTTGTTTAGCAAGGTTTTCTTCATCTACTTTCAGGACTTGTTTGAAAATAAAATAGGTCACATTCATTTAAAAAAATAGCACCACAGTATATGGAGTAATTTTGTTCTTGAAACCTCTGAATATTAGCACGTCTAATAAAAGTGACAAAGGATTGTAAACACTCACCATTTTTTTGTATTCATAAATCTCTTGTTATATTTCAGGTGGATTTAATGCCGGAGGTTTCCTCTCATCTGTTGAGTGCTACTGTCCAGACAGGAATGAGTGGACAGAAGTGACTGTGATGCCCACTGGTTGCAGTGGCATGGGTGTAGCAGTAACCATGGAACCGTGCCCTCAATTGTGTGATAAAAATGAAGAGAACTGATCAGCAGATTGTGCTCTGGTTATTTCATTCACAGTCCAGCTGGAAATGTATATTCAACTAAGTTATTGGCTACCTCATTCCATCATGCTGCATTTGTGTCTGAGTTTTTTTGAAGATTTCATGCCACAGCCTATCTGACTACTGTTTGTATTATTTGCCTAAGAAGACCGACAAGATTGGGGGATGCCCTAGTCTAGCCACATGGTATAACCGTTTGAAAACAAAGGAAAAATGTGTTACCTAAGGTGACAAATTGCTTTTCTTTAGTCAAGTGTATGGGATGGAAATTTGGTGTATTGCAACAGTAGCATCTGGTATGTATGCTTCTTAAAATAGAGCTATCCAAGAAGGGAGCTAAAGCCTGGATGCATGCAGCTAGGCTGGGACTGGCAAACTGGAAACTCCAGAAAACAGTGGGCTGCTCTAAGCTGCCATAAACCTATGAATTGTAGTGGGTCTGTGTGACATTGCAATCCAGATTATAGCTGTAGCCCCATAAAACATCTATTAGAACCATATACTGCCCAAAATACACAAGAAGTAATTTATTATGAGTGGGCAAACTCCTCAGTGACTTCTAATAACTGTATAATTTACAGTAGGGGGTACATT
Organism: Xenopus tropicalis; assembly: GCF_000004195.4. NCBI lineage: Eukaryota > Metazoa > Chordata > Amphibia > Anura > Pipidae > Xenopus > Xenopus tropicalis. The sequence continues at coordinate 106,046,057 of NC_030677.2, forward strand.
ATCGCCTACATATGTAGAAATCTGCAACCTGTGGTTGAACTGTAACACCAACACAAGCATCTTGTATCTTTTGTATAGCAAACAAATATTTAGCTTTCACTGCTCAAGGCCACCAACCTCCTCATACAGATGAACCCAATACTGGTTGCACAATTAGATTCCACATTCAAAGTCCATACATAAAAAAGATGAAGAAGTAAAAATTTGCTTGCGTGACCATTAGGGCCCTGGCAGGCAAGATTTGTCACCCATGGTAAATCTGCACTCCCATGGACAAGAGCCTTCACTATAAAAACATATGCTGCAACAACATTCATATACAGTATATTATATGATAGCTAAGGCATATGTCATTTTGTTAAGTACTGTTTGTGTATGCTGCTGTTATTGATGTCTGCATGCAATGCTATTAACAGGTCATGCAGTGTGGAAACTCCCAATCTTATCTATATGTAGAGATATGCAGAAACTGTACCTTCTATAAAGTCAGTATGTTATACACAGTACAGCATGGGCCTTACTTACTGCATAAAAGAATAGTAGTGAAAGTGTTTACTCACAAGTTAAAGCATATCTGTGCAGATTAGAGTGTCTAGCAGGCCAAGACTATTAAGGCTAACACAACAAAGAAATCTCTGCTGGCATATTTCCACAGAAAAACATCCAAAAGCCCATTGACAATAAATGAAACAGCCTAATATTGGTGGTATATATACATGAAATATGTGGTCAAAGGCATGCTGCATGTACGTCCCTTAAAGGACAAGGAAAGGCTAAGTCACTTGGGGGTGCCAAAATGTTAGGCACCCCCAAGTGACTTTAATCACTTACCTTGTACCCAGGGCTGGTGCCCCTGTTAGGAGAAAACAGCACCAGCCTGGGGTACATGAAGCGAGCGCTTCCTCCTTCGTTTTGCCGGCAAAGTCCCGGGGCCAGTGCATGCTCAGTAGAGTGAAAAGCAGACTTCTCTGTTAAAGTTCAGCTTTTTCACTCTACTGCACATGCGCACGCAAGCGAATCAGGAAGGAGGAAGCGCTGCAGCTACCCTGGGCTGGTGCTGTTCTCTCTGAGCAGGGGCACCAGCCCCGGGGTAGAAGGTAGGCGATTTAAGTCACTTGGGGATGCCCAACATTTTGGCACCCCCAAGTGACTTCACCTTTCCTTCTCCTTTAAGCCTGCTGCATGCCTATGAGGTTGTTTGTAAAGAAGAGGTACAGGCAGAAAGAGATTCTTCTATACAAAGAAAACATGTCCAGTAAAATCTTTTAATCATCTGCAAAGATTATGGGACTCCAAAAGTTCCATTTAATGACAGAATATTTTTATAATGTTATCCTGGATCCAAGGACACTATACTGCAGCTGGGTAAGACTGGCTATAACCCAGAAAAAACAAATAGTGGGATTGTACTAGTCTAGTGTAGTTACATAAGTAAACATATCCTTGGATTCTATGACTTACTGGGCTAGGGCAATAGTTGCTGTATTTGTGCATAACCTGTAAATCCCTTCTCCTTTATTTAGTTTAGACACTACATAAGTCACTACACATTAAAGAACCCTTCTCTTCTATATAAAGAAGGGACATTATAGAAACTATGTAAGTAATCAAGAATAATAGCTCTCATAATAATTATTTGTTATATACTGTATTATATGTGGAACAAGCATTTAAAAGGCTAACTTCTTTCTTATAACACAACCCTACATAAGTGATGTGGTTTTTTTTACGCATATTTTGCGTTGCTACACCAGCTCCATAATGTTTTTCGGAACAGTGGCCATCTTGTTTCTGACTATACTGGATAAAAGCCCACTGTTCTTTCCCTAGCATGGATGAAATGCTGGGAAAGTCACTAGCTCATAAAATCTAAATTGTTTGTAAAAATGAATACAATGTGTTTGTGAATATGTATATGAATGTATGTTTGTATATATAAACACTTTTCTGACTGTTAATTTGATAATCTATACTTTAATAATACAGAGATTGTAATATATATGTATACTGCATTGTAATTGTTGTACAATAATTTAATCCTATCAATATTAAGCCCCCCTGTTATGGGTATCTGCTACTTGCATACTATGTATGCTGCAGATACCTGGGACTTAGCACTTACAGCGATAAACATATTAAGCTATTCACATTGCAGACAAATGTACTGTATTGTATAATAGGGCATACCAATGTAAATACTGTGCATAGAAAACATATATTTTCAAAATATATTAAAATATATTAAAGATTCAGATTCATTGTTTTATTTACTTATGTGTGCTATATGTATATGTACATTATATATATATATATTTAACATAAAAAAGAGAAGGGAATGATCAATGCACAGTTCCTGGTCCCTTGTTTCACTAGTAATTGTTATTTTTTTTTTAGTTATTAACACATAACTCACACCCGTCCCTTAGTCTTATGCCTTTTAAAATAGGTGTTGGTCTGGGCAGGGGGGACTTATACATACACTATAAGATCCATGTGAAACCAGTGTTTTGTTCTTGGCAGTCTCTTTTATTTTAAAAGCTCTAGTGGGAGATCTTCTGGTACTGGCAAATTAAGGTGGCCGATTGTAGCTGCCGATACCTGCCCATGTATGGGCACAAACGACGGGTTCCCCGACCGACATCTGGCCTGAAATCGAATAAAAGTCAAAAGAAGTGTTCATTGGTAAAGTAGAAACAATGTGTGTTTAGGGAGCTGGTGAAACATACTGTATACATCAGCTTTAAAAATCACGATAACAAAACAGTACAACAAATAAGGGTTAGCCTGTCAAAATGGCAAATCTTGACGTGCTCAGGTTTGCAAACCATTGAATTAATGTTATTTTAAATGCAATTGGAAATCATTAACAATAAAAGGCTATTGTTTCTCAATAAGTACAATCATTAAGAAGTGATTATAAGGACAGTGCCTCTTTTAAAGCTTGTTTTTTCACTAGGTAGATTATAAAAATAGAATTATTGCCATAAAAATAGCCCCATTGAAAATAGGGCAAAGGATATTAAGTGAAATAAAAAAAGAATGCATTTTACTTCTCCCCACAAATAGGAGATACCTAGCGTGACAGATCAGCTTCTTCCTTAGTCACAGTGACTCAGCAGTACAGCCAGTTTAGGGCAAGGTTGCAGGGAAGTTAATGCTGAAAAAGTGGTGTGACTAACTGACTATTCACTCTTTTCAGCTTTTCTGAGTGTGATTACTGCTTTTATGAACTTTGTAAAGTGACCCAAATTGGAATACTTATAAAGCAAAAATCCAGTAAGTGTAAGAAAGGAAAACAATACATTATATATATATTACATTGCTACTAGCAGCTATAATATTATGGTGACCTGCTTAGTAAGAATTTCCTAAATTACTTTGTTAGTGATGTTTTTTAAGATTTAATGCCATTAATAGAAATGTAATTTATATAGTTCACAAGGATGCATTTAGATTACTTACATTAGCAATTAATTATTACAATATTTTAGTTCATGCATACATTTCGGCGTTTATAACAACTGAAGTAATTTACGATCTGAAAGTCAGGGTGCAAAGTTTAAGACACAAAGCCATCAGACATGTTTTTGCACTTTGCACCCTGCCTTCCACTGTGGATGAATTGACGCAGGTCACTGTGCCCCCATAAATACAGCGCTATATTTACTGCTTGCCTTATGACAGATCATCAATTTTACATATAGCGTCATTTAAAGTGGGTGTGCATTTAAAACATGAGGGGGGCAACTCTAAAATTTGGGAACTGACTACACGATATTGCCCCTCAATTTTCTCACCGCCCCATTATAAAACACATTCTGCTTCCTGTAACCCTAATTACCAGATGCTGCACCTGCAGAGTGCAAAGAACATGCAAGTTATGCAAAAATACCCACCTGTACCCCTGTTATGCCAAGACCCCATCCATTTTGTTCTTAAGGGCACACGGTGCGTAAATCTGCTTTTCTCGGCCCTGAATTTTTCAGTTAGGCTGTGAGAAGTGTATCTCCTTGCCTACGTTTCCCCACGTGCCTGCATTAAAAACTACAATAACCGCCTGTGTGGAGCAGAGCAGATCAGAAGTCAGCCTAAAAAACATGAAGGCAGATGCATTTTAGGCTGACGTCTGATCTGCTCTGCTCTGTGTACACACACTCAGAGGGTAACTGTAGTCTTTATTTCAGGCAAACAGTGCAGCACAGGCAAACAGATCTGCTTCTTTCTGCCACAGGGCTGAGAGGAGCAGATATATGTACCATGTACCCTTGTCCTAAGCCCTGTCCTTTTTAAGAATAATGACAGACAAGGAGATTAGTTGCCCGTGATAAATTTCCTCATAGGCAACTAATCTTCTCGAAATGCCTTCCTACCAGTGATAATGTAAATTGCTGGTGGAAAAATATATGCATCGCTTTGGCTTTCCAATGTTGCCTCATGAGGAAACTTTGGGAGACTTTGTAAAGCCAAACGAACTTGGGCAACACTATTTCCTATGTTCAGAGTGACTTGTATGATCAATTTTTTGCTGCAGGGTTCCCACAGCAGCCTTGTGTCAGTGATTGTTATGGAACAGGTGGCAGGAGGAAGCAGCAGTACAAAGGGTTTCCTGACCCAAGCACCCCATTATTCCTTGTGTGTATTGTCTTATTAAACTTCTGGATCCCCAGAGATCCTCTTTGGAATTTCATTGATTTTTTTTGTTGTGCGACCACTGCAATACTTGCTTCCTTCCAGGCCTAGCATTAGCTCCAGATTGGGTTATACTTCTTCTTTACACTCTTGTGCTTGACAAAAATGTCAAATATTTATAACTCCCATTTAGCTAATTTTCGTTCATCCTTCTGCATAAAATGAAAGGCAAGTAAAATGTATATGACCCATATGCTGAATTGGTTTGCTTGCCCTTTAACACTAAGCTGCTCGTTGTTAACCTTTACTCCTGCTAGGATAGGGAGGAAAGGTAATAAAGGTTTGTCTGAGTGTTTGCACTTGTTGGCCTCTCGTTCTCTAAAATATTTAATGCTATGTAGCATGAAAAATGCAGGAAGATTCCATTGCCACATTTTTTGTCAAACACTGTAACAGTGCAACCTCCACACCAGAGGTGAGTCACTCTATAAAAGACAAATACAGATATACCTGTATGCCGCATATTTACTTACACACAATGCATTACAAAAAATAGACATTCTGCAAAATAGATGTTTGGTTGCTATGGGTTATGCAATATAGCTCCAAGGTTAGTAAATGAACCCTATGTTTTTATGGGCATCAGAACTAATTATTAATACATGCAGTGTGTTTTGCAGTTTATTCAAAATTTCCACTCATATTAAAACAGATATTGTACCCTTTACTGAATAATTTAAGCATATCACATTTTATCTTCGAGCTCCTCTATTCCCACAGTGACTTCTAAAAGCATTATTGTATATATAATAGGGTTTACATTTTGATATATGTTTACACAGTTCCAAGACAGGGATATGCAGTATTTGTAATGGCAATAAATGTAAGTGTTTTGCAAAATATGAAAAGGAATATTGTATACCTGTCATGGCCACGCAGCCTTTAAGATTGGAAGTCAAAATATAGCAGGAATCTTGACACTGAAAAACAGGCCAGTGTTCCTTAGAGAGGTATCTGAAGGTGCAACCAAGGTGTGTCATCAAAATGATAAAATTATATAAACTCCAAGAATTATAGTGCACCCAGGTACTTGCATAAGCAGAAGCTATTGTTATTTTCAGACAAGCAGTAAACAGTATTTGGTAGTACATGTATGGGACCTGTTATCCAGAATTCTCGGGGCCTAGAGTTTTCCAGATAAGGCTAATGTACCATGGAGCAAGTTAGTCTCCTGTGTTAACTAGTCTCCTGTGATAGATCTATGCTACCACGGGTAACAAACCACTCCAATATGTCTTTCAACTGACAAAAATAGGAGTCACTGGTGGATAGGCCTACACACAGGGTCGGACAGGGGGGTACAAGCAGGCCCGGATCTGTGGCGAGGCCACAAAGGCCTGTGCCTAGGGTGCAATAAATTTATTGCAGCCGCAAGTAAAAGATGCTACCATAAGGAGCACTGGGGACTGGACATGCAAAAATCTTCAGCGCGTCCTCTCCCCAGCATTTGAGCGAAAAAGGGGATGCGCCTGCATTTGCGCACGATGGGGGGTGGGTACGGGGGCGCAGAAAATGGGGCAAGCCCCTACAGGGGCACCCGCCCAACATCCTCCCCTGAGCGAGCGTAAGTGAAACTTACTTTCAAGGGGACAGACAGAGGTGCCCGAGGGATCGCCAACAGCGATCAGATCTGGGCCAGCGGGGCGCACCGGGTTTTTTCCTGGTGCCCCGGCAGCCCAGTCCAACCCTGCCTACGCATTGCTTTGGCTTTCTGAAGTTGTGACTCCTATTGTTGCCTGTGGAAAGGCAATTAGGAGTGGTTAGTTGCCCATAGTAGTAGAGATATATACAAGCAACTAACTTGCTCTGTCAGACATTAGCCTAAGAGGGTGTTTCCATAATTTGGATCTCTGTTCTATAAGGCTACTTGAAAAATATTTAAATGTTTAATAAACCCAATAGGATTATTTTGCCTAAATTAAGGATTAATTATATCTTAGTTGTGATAAAGTACAAGGTACCGTTTTATTATTACAGAGAAATAGGGAATCATTTTAAAATTAAAATTATTTAATTAAAATGGAGTCTATGGGAGATGGCCTTCTGGTAATACAGAACTCTCTGGATTTATAGATGATGGATCCTATACCTGTATAGATAAACACTTTGCCCAAAGTAGTAACTATCCTATTAGATTTAGTTTTAATTTGTTACTTTGCATTTCAGGAAGCAGCCCCATAAGAGATTCTGTCTAAATGGAAGGGAGAATTCGAAAGGATCTGCTTAGTGTAAAATGTATTCTTGCAGAGAACATTTATGGACAAGCCTAGCCATTGTACCAGTTCTAATAATATAGCAGCAAGTGCTCAGAACACCCAAAGTGTTACACATTATTGAGAGCCTTTCGCTTTGAGCTTGGTAACACAACATACTTCTATTATCATGCCAGATGGATGTTTTACTCAGCATGCTAACAAGCAGGGCTCTAAAAAGGCTCTATACCACAGCAGCTGACACGAGAGTAATCTGTGGCCTGTCTTACAGAGAAACTGTGAGGCTCTGGCTACTGCCCAGTATTGCTAATGCGGCACCACATATCATATCTTAGGGATGTTGTCACCAGCTGTCTGCGCCAGCATCTGGCAGCTGTATATTTTTACAGTGGCAGGCGATGAAAAGCTTAGAATTCTATAATCAGATCTGCTCAGTCTGGAATTTCATTAACGAAAAGACATGAAAGATATAGTATGTGTATATATATATGTATGATATGTTTATAAAAATGAACATTTTTCATACAAAGACTGTGGAGTGTTTTGCAAAAGTATTCAGACCCATGAACTGCAAATTGAAATACATTCACCTTTTTGTTCTTTGATCCATTCTATTGTTAATTTGGCCTTGTTTTTGGGATTGTTGTCCTTCTGAAAAAAAGAAATATTAACCATGCAAGATTTACAAGATTCCCTGTCTCTTCTGATAATATTCAGCCCCCCCACCATTCTTTCTTAGCAAGGGGCAGGGTGCAAAGTGCAAAAAAAAAAGGTGGTTTGCACCTTGCCTATCTTTATAAGCCCTTATTCTTTTTGTGTTATATAAAAGACAGAAAACAATTAAAGGTAGTGTAAATATGTCTTGCATTTTAAATAGTTTTTAAAGAGAAACATTTTCAGATTTCCCTATTTGAGTTATTGCCATTTTCATTCCATTTTCACAATCGTCAAGTCATAATTTTATGATCTGAGATTTCCTGTAGAGATATGCCCTAGAACAGTGCTGTCCAACTGGCGGCCCGCGACCCCCTTCTGTGTGGCCCCCCCACCTGTCTGGCTGCTTTGATGGCTTACCTTTGTGTAAATTTTAAATAGTATCAGTATTGAGATTAACTGGCCTCCTGCATGGTTCACACCTCAGATTCAGGCTGTAATTCCCCTGTATTGTTTAAACATGTATTCCCCTGTACTGTTCACACCTTTTAATCCGTGCATTGTTCACCTACTGCATTGTTCACACCTCAGGCTCAGACTGTAATTACCCACATTGTTCACTTCTTCACACCTCAGACTGTAGGAACAGTGCCTCTGTATGTACTGTGTATGGTACACACAGGCAACATAGGGCAGACAGAGCATGGCACACACAGGCAGCATAGGTAGAGTATGGCACATACAGGCAGCATAGGGCAGGCAGAGTATGGCATACACAGGCAGCATAGGGCAGAGTATGGCACACACACAGGCTCGGATTTGTGGCGAGGCCTAGGGCGGCACAAATTTAGGGGCTGCAAAATAATTTGTACATTTGGCTCCCATACGGAGCAATGGGGACCTCTCCCCACTGCTCTGTGTGGGACCTTAAATGTTTGCGCATGCGCACTTGCACTCGCAGCCGGGGGGGGGCACAGGGTGGCCGCGCATTCGTGCATGAGTACACGTGTTTGAAATGTAAATCCTAGGAACATTTTACATTCTAATATAACTACTTGGTCTGTCTGATAAGAAAGCCACTTAAGTATGTTGTTTAATCTACTGCTGGGCTGTCCCCCAAAGGTTTTTTTATGGCCCTCAGTCTGCTTAAAGGCTTAATCAGGCCCTTGAACATGTTATATGAGAAATAATGGGTCCATCACATTAAATAAGTTGGACAGCACTGATCTATGGTAAATAACATAGATAGACTCAGTTACTAGGATTGGTCAACAGATGGTGCTACAGCATCATTTTCAATTCAGCATACTATAATTCTGAGTTCAGAATTCTGAAATAAGATAGCTATTTTATAGATCTGTAACAAGGCATGGCTTAATTTCAAAAGCTGTTGCACTTTTACATGTTATGTAATAGGACATACTGGAGGTCCATACTTATCCTGTTAGAGAGTCTGTTACATGTATGGAAAACCAAAAAGGAGTACACAAATAGTATTAAATGCCAGCTAGTTTTTTCGTATATTGACTTAAAGTTAACTTTTAATGCAAGGTGTAATGTATACAGTGATATTATAAGAGAATGTAAATTTACATAGTTACATAGTTACATAGGGTTGAAAAAAGACCATTGTCCATCAAGTTCAACCCATCCGAGTAAACCCAGCACACAACCTATACTAACCAATCTATACACTCACATACATAAACTATATATATACAACCAGTAATACTAACTGTAGATATTAGTATCACAATAGCCCTGGATATTCTGCTTGTTCAAAAACTCATCCAGGCCCCTCTTAAAGGCATTAACAGAGTCTGCCATTACCACATCACTAGGAAGGGCATTCCACAGCCTCACTGCCCTCACCGTGAAAAACCACCTACGCTGCTTCAAATGGAAGCTCTGTTCCTCTAATCTATAGGGGTGACCTCTGGTGCGCTGATTGTTTTTATGGGAAAAAAGAACATCCCCCAACTGCCTATAATCCCCTCTAATGTACTTGTACAGAGTAATCATGTCCCCTCGCAAGCGCCTCTTTTCCAGAGAAAACAACCCCAACCTCGACAGTCTAACCTCATAGCTTAAATCTTCCATCCCCTTTACCAGTTTAGTTGCACGTCTCTGCACTCTCTCCAGCTCATTAATATCTTTCTTAAGGACTGGAGCCCAAAACTGCACTGCATACTCAAGGTGAGGCCTTACCAGGGACCTATAAAGCGGCAAAAATATGTTCTCATCCCTCGAGTCAATGCCCTTTTTTATACAAGACAGCACTTTATTTGCTGTAGTAGCCACAGAATGACACTGCCTGGAATTGGACAACTTGTGATCTACAAAAACCCCTAGATCCTTCTCCATTAAGGAAACCCCCAACACACTACCATTCAGTAGATAGTTTGCGTTTATATTATTCCTACCAAAGTGCATAACTTTGCACTTGTCAACATTGAACCTCATTTTCCAGTTAGCTGCCCAGTTTTCCAATTTTGTCAAATCGCTCTGCAAAGCAGCAGCATCCTGCATGGAACTTATAGTTTTGCACAATTTAGTGTCATCAGCAAAAATAGAAACAGTACTGTCTATGCCCACCTCCAGGTCATTAATAAACAAGTTAAAAAGCAAAGGACCAAGGACTGACCCCTGCGGTACTCCACTAACCACACTGGCCCAATTAGAAAATGTTCCATTTACCACCACTCTTTGTACTCTATCCTTCAGCCAGTTTTCTATCCAATTACAAATATTATGTTCTAGGCCAATATTCCTCAATTTGATCATTAACCTTCTGTGAGGTACTGTATCAAACGCTTTAGCAAAATCTAAGTAGATGACATCAACTGCCATTCCAGCATCAAGGTTCCTGCTCACCTCCTCATAAAAGGCAACTAAATTAGTCTGGCAAGATCTGTTACGCATAAAACCATGCTGGCACAAACTAATAGTATTGTGAACTGCAATGTATTCAACTATCCTATCCCTTATTACCCCTTCCAGAAGCTTTCCTACCACTGATGTCAGACTAACAGGCCTATAGTTTTCAGGCTGAGAACGAGATCCCTTTTTAAATAATGGCACCACATTAGCAATTCGCCAGTCTCTTGGCACCATGCCAAACCTCAACGAATCCTGAAAAATTATGTGAAGAGGCTTGGCAATCACAGCGCTCAGCTCATTTAATACCCTGGGATGAATCCCATCCGGTCCTGGACCTTTGTTTACCTTTACATGTTCAAGTCTCTTTTGAATTTCCTCCTGAGTGACCCACGCGTCAGTAGCTAAATTACTAGCACTGGGTAAATTAAAAGGGAAGCCTTCATTATCTGGCTCCTCAGATGTAAAGACAGATGAAAAATAAGAGTTCAAAATTTCTGCTTTTTCCCCGTTCTCATCAACCAACGTACCCCCCCGTGATAATAAAGTTCCCACCCCTTCTTGCTTCATTTTTTTACTATTCACATAATTAAAAAATAATTTTGGATTCTTTTTACTCCTTGCTGCAATATCCCTTTCCATCTCTATTTTAGCTTGCCTGATAGCTTTTTTGCATGCTTTATTTGCTTCCTTGTACCTGATGAAAGTTTCCGCTGTCCCAGCTAACTTGAATGCTTTTAAAGCACGTTTTTTATAAAGGTTTTGCTTTGCGATGCCTCTCCTTGCTTACAAGGGGGATATACTGTTGTGTATACTTGCAAAGCAATGTTTTAAAGATGTTCCATTTTCCTTCTGTGTCTAACCCCATGAAAAGCCTTTCCCAGTTGACACATTGCAGAGATGCCCTTATACTGGCAAAGTCTGCACGTCTAAAATTGAGTGTTTTAGTTACTCCCTTATAGAGCTGTCTCTGTAGCATTATCTCAAAGGAGACCATGTTGTGATCACTGTTCCCCAAAATTTGCAACTCTTCAGTTAAGAATTTCAGTGGTTTCAGCATTCATCTGGTAGTTAGGCCTTATTTACTCTAGAAGTCAAGCAGTGGTTTGAATGACAGACTGTAATATGAATAGGAGCGAAACGAAATATATAAAAAAATATATTATAAAAGTAAAAGTAACATTTAAAATGGCAGCCTCACAGAACAACAGGCTTCCAGTGTCCAGGATGCACATTTAAAAGCTAGAAAGAAGCAGAAGAAGAAACAAATATTATAAAAACTCAAATTCAAGACCAGTTAAAAATTTGCTAAAAATAGCTGTATGTCTATACTATACTAAAGGTAACTTAAGGTAATCTAAACATTTACATTTTTATGTTCTGTAACTTACAGGTATTTTGGTTATTGTTGTTTTTTCCATTGCCCAGGATAACCTGAGCTTTATAAAGCTACCTGATTTTTTTTTGTGTCACTTCTGTAACAAGATACAGTATATGACTCAAAATACCAAAACAATTATATATTTTTCATAAACTAGAGAAATATATCAGAAATGCATTTCATTATATGCACAAAAATACTGTTGACAAGCTTGCCGAAATTAAATATGTAAATTGTAAATTGTTTTGCACTATGCAAACTGCCTTCTTCCATTGCTGTATAGCTGTACCCTGTTTCAGAGCACAGAGACCTGCAGCTATCATCATAAATACAATATTGCAAGCAGCACTGTAATGAATCACTGGTGGGCGGGGGGAGACAGGTGGGTGTAAATGTAATGAATGCATTGCCAACAATAACTGCAACATTTATGTCCACTGTAGTGTAATTACTATATTGTAGTGTAGAATTGACTCCCGTTAAACATAACTTTTCTGGACAAAACTAATAATCAAGATGCAAAATGTAATATAACTAAAAATGCAATAAAACCAATACAAAAATGCACAGTGGAATGAGTGGTCAAAATCCCAGTAAAAAAAGTGCATATGAGTGTATACATGTTTGTACATTTTTGTACAAATTATGCCTGAAAAATGCAAGAAGACTGCAGATAGCCATAAAGGCAAATAATATTGCTCTAGTTACTAAGGGAGGCTTGATGCTGGAGGGTCAGGAAGCAAAGACAACAGCAGACACATTGCTTTTATATGTCTGCTGTTGTTATGGGACTCTGAGGCTCCTTTTTGCCTAGTGGCTTGGGACAAACTGAGAGCAAAGTAGCATTTTTTAAAGACAGTCCTATATTCTGTAATCAGGAAGTGCTTCATATTAAATCTAAGGCACTATCGTACTTTAACTGTAGAATCTTTATGGGCTTATTGTGAGGAAATCATTAAGATAATAGATTCAGGATTAAGACAGAATCCATGGCATGGACAATAGGGACATAATTTAAGGATGCAGCAAGCACAGAACGAACCAGTAACTTAGCATAAACAACTTTCTGGTAAGACAATTAATGATCTGTGGATCAAATACCTGAAAATCATTGTTTGCAAAATCAATATTTCTCTCCACTGGAACGATACTGCGCAAACCTTTTTAAAACAGTGTCTAACTGATTTAACTGATGAGCTAGACATAGGACCCCCATCTCACATAAATTGGGATTAAATATAGTTTTCTCTCAGTAGTCTGTGATATTGTGCAAATGTTTTTTCCTCCTGTGAAAGGGATGCAATCTATAAGTGGGTCCTGATCTGCCTAGGGAGCCCCTCTACTCATACCACTCGACCAACATTCCCACACTGTTTTGGAGGGGGAGTTTGACATAAAGATCAATTATGTTCATATTTGTGCTGCATAATGTTGTTATAGCAGGAAAACTATACCCTCTGAACAAATACTTAACCATCAGATAGTTTATATTATGTTAAGTGACCTTTTAAAGAATCTCGCCTAACTGGAATATATATATATCAGTAAATATTGCCCTTTTATATCCTTTCCCTTGATCCATCATTTAGTGATGAGCTGTGTGCTCCCTCAGAGATCACATGACCAGAAACATTGCAGCACTAAGCAAAATACAGAACTCTGACCATTCATTGGCTGATGTTGCCTAGCATGTATGTGTGCCTTGGCATGTTTGTGTGCACTGTGAATCGTATGATCCTAGGCGGCCCTTAATTCTAATTTGGAGTACCCAATAGCACATACTACTAAAAAATTATATTTTTATAAAAATGTTTTATTTAGGTGAAACAGGGTTTTACATATGATTTTGTTTATGCAATATATTTTCTATAGAGACTTACATTGTTTCTAATAGAAGCAAAATAGCAGTTTGAAACCTCTATCAATGTGTATCATGCCTTTATACAAAACCTGTTCTTTCTTTGTCTTTCTTTGTTTGTCTCTCTCTCTCTCTCTTTATACATTCATAAATGTAACCCCTTTGTATTTGGTATAAGACTAAAAAGTCACAACATTAAGCCTTTATATAGGTCACAGGACTTCATGGTGCCTTTTAAGCATGAAATCTTAAAAGCTATCTTTATAAAGAATCAATGGTTGGTGTCAATATTAGGAGCAAAAGTAGAGTCTAATTTAACAATTAATAAACCTTATTTAACTAATTATGAAATAAATAAAGAGTAGAACAAAATTTAATAAACATAAATTCAATGAACTGTGGTATATAAGAACAGTCAGATAAATTATTACTAAATAAATGTTTAGCTGATATAAGGTAAGGCAAGCAAATGTTGCCTATTTAAGACTATAGCTTCAACACATAGATTGGGAGGATAGTCTCTTGAATCAACACAAATAACAACATTATTGGGAGTGAAATCACAATAGTCTCAAATCTGATACCTAAGTTATAACACAGCAACTAATGCAGCATAACTTAGATGTAAAGAAACAAATAGGAAGAAGAAGAAAGTGTTTTTCAATTAATAGCACCCCTACACAGGGCCCCCAAAAATCAAGGCACGCCCATACCAACAGAACTGCACAGGGGGGTTGCCATCTGTCTTCACTGAAAAGGAGTACTCATAATGGAAGGCAATCTGGTCCTGGCTTCCACTGCACTTTCTTCTTGTTAGCAATTGCTGCCAGAGAGACAAATACCAGATGTGACATGGACAAAGATGGCAGCCACAAACCTTGCTGCTCAAATCTGCCCTTAGAAAACTAGTACTGGCTGCCCCTGATCTATTATGTGCAGCCAGTCATGTGTTTGGGGCAAGGGACTATTGGTTAAAAATGAAGGGTGCTGGGGTTTAGTTTTCCCTTAAAGGAACAGTAACACCAAAATATGAAAGTGTATAAAAGTAATTACAGTATAATGTACTGTTGCCCTGCATTGGTACAACTGGTGTGTTTGCCTTAGAAGGACAACTATAGTTTATATAAACAATGCTGCTGTGTAGCTATGGGGGCAGCCATTCAAATGAGAAAAGGCACAGGTAACGTAGCAGATAACAGATAAAACCCCATTTTATTCTACAGAGCTTATCTGTTATCTGCTATGTAACCTGTGCCTTTTCTCCCTTTTTCCAGCTTTAATGGCTGCCCCCATGGCTACACAGCAGCTTATTTATATCAACTATAGTAGAGTTTCTGTAGCCAACACACTAATTTTACCAGTGCAGGGCAACAATACATTATATTCTAATTACTTTAAAACACTTTCATTTTTTGGTGTTACTGTTCCTTTAACAGACAAAAGGGATTGGAAACCGGACCTGTAACTATTATAACAATTGTTATAAACATAGAATAAAAAATACAAAGTAGAAAACAAGAGCCTGATTCCTGCACCTGAAAAGACCAATCCCTAAAATCAGGGTCGGACTGGGGGGTGCAGGGCCCACCGGGGCTCCCGCCCCAGGGGCCCTGCAGGTGCCCCAGCCGCGTCCCCTAACCCCCCACCAGGGGCCCCCCTAACCCCCCCGCAGGGCCCCCGCCTGACGTCCTCCCCAAGCGCGTATAAATTGAACGCGTCAGGGGAGGAACAGTCAGTAGGGGGAGCGCCGGCAAAGGTTGGACTGGGGCCCACCGGGATTTTTTCCGGTGTCCCGGCGGCCCAGTCCAACCCTGAAAACAATGTTAGTGTTAAACATGCATCCTTTAAAATTTGTCCTTAAATATTCCTCAGAGTGTAATATAGTGGGAACTATATTCTTCCAATAGAGTAGTACAAAAACATTAGTACAGCAAATCATCAATGTCTAGTACATTTTGTGATGAACACCTGGAAATGATAAACCTGTAAAACATCTGTAATTAGGAAGGTCCTTGAAGGTTTAAGATCACATTCACATCTACTCTTTTCTTGCACTGTTCACTTGTGTCTGCCATTGACACAAAACTATGCACAAAGTTGTTCATGATGCAGGCTAGTTAAACCTTATTGAGACTTGGGAAAATCCTTGACAATCAATACTGGAAAAATAAACTTAGAGATAGAGCCATAGAGAAAGAATGTGATAGAATGCTAACTATTATTAATAGAAAAAGACATATATCCATGATTCATTAAGACTTATTTTGCATTTAAGAAAGGCCTATATATATAATATACTGGACCTAACATTTTCATAATGCTTTGATCATGTAAACTTACATATAGAAAATGTCACCCACCTCTAGATGTAGAAGAAAAAGTCCCTGTTCTATATGATTTCTTCATTCATACACATCTATACAAGCAATTTTTGGTGTGAAGAAAATGTATTGTACTTCATTTGTGATGTACAGTGAGTACAGACTTCGAACAGGTCTACATTATTACAGTATAACCTTTGCATATTTTTATTGCTCTAAAGTCTGTGCTGCTGTCTCTCTTAAAGTAACAAGGTCACATATAAAATTGAGATTTTAATATCATCGTTTCTTCTAGGGTAAAAGAAACAGAACCAAAAGAATGCAGAATCCGCAGAGTTAATCAATGCAAAACTATATTATTTGGCTTATTTTAAGAAAATTATAATAGAGCAGGACTTGGAAAGCACAACATTTCTGTTTTATTGACTAAAACATCAAATTATTTAACCTGTGAAGCTTCTGGCGCAGCACAGACTGAAATTTTGTGCTATCATGTATTGTTTTTTGTGATGGTGTATAATACAATCTTCTGATGATCAAGCTATTCTACAGTGAGTGTTTGTTTTTCCTTTTGTAAGTATTTCTGTGGCTATGGTTCTGTACAGACTGTTTGATTCTCTTTGTATGGGCCACTTTATTTGGGTACAGGATCCCTTATTCAGAAACCCAGAATAACGAAAAGACCATCTCCCATACAGTCCATTTTAAATTATACTGTAATACAAAAGAACCTTGTAATTGGTCCTAATTGGTCCATATTGGTGGCAGAACAATCCTATTAGGTTTATTTAATGGTTAAATGATTTTTAACAGATTTAAGGTATGGAGATCTAAATTCCATTAAGATCCCTTATGCGGAAACCACCAGGTGTGAAGCTTCCTGTATAATAGATCCTATACTTGTATAAAATTATTACATTTCATACTTCACAGCTTGTTTAGCCCAGACTGATATAAAATTCTTATTTTGCAAGGTTTTCAAGAATCAGGCAAATATGCCCTAAATAGTCCAATGTGACATCGCTCCAATTAGATACCATGTCTAACATTGCTTTGCCTTAACTTTATCTGAAATATCCTTTGGTTTTTCAGTGTTCAGCTTTTTTATTTTTGCTTTTTATGATGGGATTTTGTATACTAACTATATCACTTATCAGTAGTAATCAAGAAATTAAAGGAGAAGGAAAGGCTAGTAAAGAGTTAATCTCAAGCTGCAGGTATACCTTCAGTTGTCTCAATAGTGCCCTTAAGTCTCCCCATATTTCACCTGTTCAGAAGATTAGAAGCCAAACAGGGAGAAAAAACGCTGAGCTGTGTAAAGAAAGTTCCCATAATGCATCACTCCTGCACAGACACCCAGACCAAGTGAACATGCTCAGTTAGTTAGACTATGAGTCAGCTTTCTGCTGATTGGCTCAGATCCACATTCCTAAGGGGGGGGGAGTGAGTTCTTACCATTCTTGAGGGAGGGGGGAGCAGGAGAGAGCAGAGAACAGAAAGCTGCGTGTCTGTGGCATAGGAATTACAGACACAAGAAATCTTTTTTCAGAGAAGTCAGTGCAGCGTTTCTGTGAGTGGTTATGGCTGTATTTACATAGACCTTTCTGATAAAGCTTACTTAGTTTTTACCTTTATTTCTCCTTTAAAGACTACTACAGGTATGGTACCTGTTATACAGAATGCCCAGGACCTGGAGTTTTCCGGATAAGGGATCCTTCTGTAATTTCGATCACCATGCCTTACGTCTACTGAAAAATCATTTACATATTAAATAAACCAAAAATTAGTATTTAGTCTCCAATAAGGATTAATTATATCTTAAGTTAGGATAAAGTACAAGGTACTGTTTTATTATTATAGAGAAAAAGGAAATCATTTTGAAAAACTGGAATTATTTGATCATAATGGAGTCTATGGGAGATGACCTTTCTGTAATTCAGGGTCCTGTACCTGTACTAGTACTTGTTTTTTTACTCAAAACTTTCCCTAATAACCTACAGCTGGATAGAAAGGGGCAGATAATATTTGTGAATTTCCAGCATTCAACTGGAAATATTGGTAAATTAATTGTGCCAGTGATATTGTATTTTAACTTTTATACATATATGTAACCTCTATTTTGGCTCAATAACTGCCTTTCCAGACTAGTACCAATAAAACATGGGTTACACTGTACTCACTCACCCAGAATGGGCCTTCATTAAATGGAAGAGGAAGGTGAAGGTATTGTGCAACTACACCTCTCTTGCTGCTACACAGAAAAATAAAGACAGAGGGCACCAGAGGTTTTGCAAACATCAAAACAGAAATTGTTTATTGAACATCCACAGGGCTTACTTACAGCACAGTTTCTCAGAGGCAAGTGGTACAGGCAACATTACATGCATAGTGTAATACAGGCTGAAACTCCCCTTGGCAGGAATCTCACTTCGCTTCTGTGACACCCCATAGTGACCTGAATCACCTCATCGAATTCTCTATCCTGATTCCCTATCACCAGGATCCCTACACTACAGGCAATATGGCCTGGGAGATGTACCTACCACTCCTATGTTGAAGCTCAGAACTGCTCTTTCTAGCTCCACCCTAACTGCTTTACAATCCTATCTAATGCCTCATTCACAAGGCCCTGTCCCCCAACTTTAACTGGGCCTGTACCCAGACTCACAGTGGACATCCACCTTGTTCCTCACGTGGAAGCAAACAGAGAAAGTGACACTCCTCTCCTAGCACTATATCAAAGTGAGGCAGGACCTACCTACTAACAAATTGCATACATATGTATATATATTTATATATTAGGGATGCACCGAATCCACAGTTTTTGGATCTGGCTGAACCATGAATCCTTTGCGAAAGATTTGGCCAAATATGGAACTGAATCTTAATTTGCATATGGAGAGGATAAAGAGTGATTTTCAACTTCCACGTTTATTTGACAAAAAGTCATATGATTTGGATTCAGTTCCGCCAATATATACAGTATATGTATATATATATATTCTGTATATATATATATATATATATATATATTTCAAAAAGATTACTGCGAGTGCACTCCAGGGTCTTTTCCATAAAAACGATCTTTATTATAGTATTGCCATCTTATCAACGTTTCGGCTCTGGCCTAGAGCCTTTTTCAAGAAAAAGGCTCTAGGCCAGAGCCAAAACGTTGATAAGATTGTAAATATGTAAAAAATGCTGATGCACACCAGGAAAATGTAATCAAAAAAAGATACTTATTTTATTTAGATCGACATTTCGGTCCTCACCAAGATCTCGATAAAGGTCCCGGGTGAGGACCGAAACGTCGATCTAAATAAAATAAGTATCTTTTTTTGATTACATTTTCCTGGTGTGCATCAGCATTTTTTACATATATATTTATATATATATATATATAAAATCATTAAATGTAAAGTAAAAAGTGTATGTATCTTAATTGTATCACTGATATGCTTTTTTGCCTATCAACCAATAGGAAGATCTGCCAATCCTGGAGGGAAATCCTGGAGCTACTGCCACCCTGACGATGGCATTAATAACATGTGGCACTAACAGTGAACACTGGTATACACTGCCCTGGGTCATCAAAAAAGTCAATAACTGCTCCTGACAATGAGCAGTTGTATTAATTTCCCCCTGAATACGAGCTGTGCTTATGGTTGCCCCAGCAAAATCATTGATATCAATTACCCCTGGAAAAATTCTTTTTCACAATTTTTACATTCCCCTTTAAAAATGTTATAGAGAGGGATATTACTTGCATTTGCACAGTAAAGCAAGCTTATTTTTAGAAACATTTTGTACAATATCAGTTTCCTGCCCTTGATTCAGAATACTTTCCATAGGTAACCAAGAAACCTGTCACACAATTATGGTTAGTGTATGTTAAAGTGCCTCTATATCTCATGCATAGTGATGATCAGAAATTGCACGTTTTGCTTCGCTGAAAAAAATGTAAAACCTGTGAATATTCAATATTCATATTAAAGTCAGTGGGAAATTACATTATGGTTAAGATATTTTTAGCTCTGCAATAACATTAATTGCCCTACCTTGTTAGAGAAGTCCTCTTCCACTATGCTACAACTATTTGTCATACAAAAAGTCTTCCACATTGCCAGTTTCTCCAAACATGGTGCCCAGACAACTCCTTAGACAGGTGGGCGGCTGTGGAGAGTTCCAAACTGATTGGCTGATGTGGAAGACAAGGGGCACTCAATAATGATGTCAAAAAAGCTTTCTCAGCAATACCCATTCACCTTGCTTGTTTTGAATTTGGTTTGGGGAAATATACAGCATAACGTATTCCATAAATTTATCCTAAACACACATGGGCCTATTTATCATGCTGTGTAAAATTATTTACACCAGAAAAACAGCATAAAGAGCAGTGTAATATAAATAGTACATTTATAAAACTACGTATTTTCTGTTATGCTGCCCAATTGCCATTATTTATACAGGTTACTTAATGTGTTTATATTTATGGTGAAACCCGTTCAAGTGAATGGGAAAAATTTAGGCAAAAACTACTTTTTTCTCTGGAGGATCAAAGCTACTAGCTTTTAGTCTGCATTTTATGTAGAAATCGTTTACATGGAAAATGTATGCACTGCTTGATAAATATGACGATGGTGATATGTGGTGTATTTAGTCACCATTATTTTTTTTACAGAGCATGATAAATTGTCCCCTTAGTTAAATGAATTCAATAACAATACATAATCCTTGTTGGCTGTGGTAATAATAAATGTGGAAACATTTCCTACTTTTATATTATATTATACCTAAGTTGATACATTTAACAAGCCAAATATTACTGAAAACTCAATGTAAAGTTAAAGCTAATGCTGCAAATAAATGTCATTTTTCAGTGGCTACTGTAGAGTAGTACCTGAAATATGTGCTTATGCTTGCATGATTTTGCTTTTATGAAGAGCAATAATTTAATATTCAGATTTTAAAAGTCTAATTTGCAAATATTCTCTTGCTCTTTTGCTCAGGCTGAGGAACCCAGCTGCTCTAAACATGTCCAGACACAGGAAATGGTTTCCTTGGCAACAGGGACCTCTTTAAACCAGCAAAACAGCTCCTTTTCCCAGCACAGACATACTGCTCCTAGTACTCCCGGCAGCTTTCCCCTTTGAGCCTCAGTCTCTAGCACTCGCTTTATTGCTGTCTTCAACAAACTACTTGCATGTATCTCATAACATGCTCATAATAATGCCTTGAAATATTATACTTTATTTTTATGTTGTTTTTTTTAATATCTTATTGGTGTATGATGTATACTCCAGTTACAAATTAGAAGAGTCCCAGTCCTTTAACATCCAAGAATTATCTCCAGTTATCAGCAGCGAACAAGCTTCCAGCTCTTTCTAATAAAAATCTTCTTTTATTTCATGTATATTTCTTTAGCATAGCTAACAGCTATACTATAGGTGATGTGTAGGTGATGTAAGCCAACCAGGTTTTAAAGGAAAAATAAAGCCTAACTAAAAAAGAAGGGCAGAATGTTGTGCATTATGTTTTGGGCTTCTGTACCAGCTCAAGGCAACCACAGCCCTTTAGCAGTGGAGATCTGTGCCTACAGTAGCCCCCAACTTCTTAGGGGCACAGTATACTGTATCTACAGAATATAAATGTCACACTATAAGGCTGATTAGTAATTAATACATATAATTACTACATGGCAGCTTTGAAACCAGTGCAATTAGCATCAGAATTTAAAAATGAGCCCTTAGCATCATCTTTGCCGAGGGAAAAGTCAAACTTTAACAAAAAAGGCACTCTACTGAGCATGCAGACTGGAGAAACTGTGGTGGCTGTAAGTACCAGTGTCAGGATCAGTCGGGATTTGAACATGGCTTGATGCGTTCCTGGCAACATGCACTTGCCTCCTGAGCCACTGGAGGCATTTTGGGCTAATTCTAATCTTGACCCTTTATAAACCTGTCCCTGACCTTTACCCCTGGCTTGGCCATTAATCTGTTTCCTGAGACCCTGCTGCTGTGTTCCTTGTTCCTGTGGATTTCCTCTTCATCCCCTTCTGGTTCCAAGCTCCAGATTTTGAGTCTTGTTCCTGCTCTTGCCCTGTTTCTGTTCTCTGGTGCCCTTCCTTGTTCTGCTCTGATTTCCACGGTTCTGACCTTGGCCTGTCCTCGACTTTGCTTGTTTTCTGCTAGCCCTGACCTTTACCAGTCTCTGCCTGCCGATTCATATATTCAAGTGTGTATATCCTAAGTGTGCACTGTTACTTCACTACATTTATTAAAGTTCTTCACTAATCATCATGGCCTCTGACACCAGTCCTGTGATATATGGTTACACTCCGGGTTACCCAGTCTTCAGGCTCCCAACTTCCTGGTGCTCCACGGCGTCTCCTCAGGGAGATTGTGACAACCAGTTTACATGCATATTGACTGTAATGTTCCAGGAATTCATATCAACTGTTGGACATTTTTTCTTTTTTGCATAAAGAAAATACAATTTGTTGTATATTAATAAAAGTATTCTGTGATTTTAAAGTTATTTTAAATGTAATTGCTATTAAAAGCAGTATTTATCTGTTTAATCACCGCATCTATGGCTCCGACTTGTAAAAGAATGTAGACATGGCCAAGTGAGTAACAAGCCTGGAGAAGAAAGGCTTCTGCTACATTGTTTGATCTTTTTGAGACAAAATTACAAATGTTCACTCTTGCCTAAAAGATACACAGTTCAGTATGTTAGTACGTATACATTTAACATGTAACTCGTTACTTGTTTGTTGCTGTATTTTTTGTGACCTGCTTTTGGCAGGTATTAATAATATCAGTGAAGCATCTGTCTTGCTCAGATTTATGTTTGCATTTCTATGAGTATATTGTGGAGGCTGGCTTGGCCTATAAGATAGTGGAAAGAGAATAAAGATAACAACATGTTCTTGTTTTGATTATTGGGAAAAAATGTGTACAGTTTATATATGTAGTAGGACCCCGAATTTTACGTACCCAGATTTTACAGGGTTTTATTTTTGGTCCCATACAAGCAAGCTTTGTTTCATTCCCCAGATTTTATGTTTTCCCATGATTTACACAATTTTAGAGCCCCCCCTGCATAGGTATAATTGGGGTTCTACTGTACTATCCAACAGAAAATACCCACATGAAACTTTCTCTTTTGTGACCATTAAACATCTCAATCCCTATTCACAAAGCAAAGCCTATACAGAATGGCTTTGCCGAGATAGGAATGAAATAAATTGACTGGCCTGCATATAGCACTGACCTCAAATAAATGCCTGAGATATTCAAATGCAGACTGTGAGTGAGTCCTGATCCAAAATATCACTTATCACTAATGCTCCTCTAGCTGAATGGAAGCATATTCCACCAACAATGTTCCAAAATCCAGTGGAAAGTAATGATGAGTGAATCTGTCCCATTTGGCTTTTCTAAAAAATTGGGAAAACTGTGAAAAAATCCTTAAAACGTGACTATTGTGTGACTTTTTTGACGCACACAATGTTTCGGTCTACTTTGATATCTTTGTCATGGTATATATATATATATATATCAGTAATAATTACAGACAAATGTAAGTCATAATTATATTACTGAATTTTCCAGTGGGAGTGGCACAGTAGTGGACTATGAAATCTTGCTAGACTAATGAGACCTGGGTGGAAAAAGTTCAAGAAATGTTGTTTTAAAGGGAGGTGTTATTATGTTCTTAATTTCTGTATTAGTGTGCTGTAGATGTGGATTCAGTCCATTAAATTGTGTAACAAATTTTCAGTTTTCCAACTGTTTCATTATCAATATTGCTTTAAATTGTCTCTGGCATTGCAACAGTCAGTCTAGAAGGGGGCTCTGTGATGCCCCATGCCCCTCTTAATAATATTTGTCCAGTGACGTGAATCAGTCCATATTTTTTTTAAGGTAAAAGCTGGATCTGGTAGGGAATGCTGAATTACATCATTGTTTAATAGGGTATAAGCACTCCGGCCTGTGGATCTACAGAGATTTTATACACAGCATGAAACAATTTTGCCTATAAGCTGTAGGAATAAATGTTGTAAGGCCATCATTTATTCCTACATCGTAAATTTCCACATAATTACCAGTTCTACAATATGCTGGTATTGTACTTATTGCAAATAATATAAGGAAGATGTGCTTATACTGTTAAAGAAGAACCTGTCACCCTAAGCAAAATAAACTTCACTTTTTACTATATAATAATATCAATCTTGTTTCCTTCGGTCTTGGAATTACACAATCACAGCAAGCAGGCAGTTGCCATTTTGTGGGCATTGTAATTAAGACAAGCTTTAACATCCCCAAAATCTTGTTTATTTGCCAGAATCGGGGACCTGATGGCCATGCTCATGTCATCTATACATTTAGATGTTGAAGAGGAAGGGGAAAAGTGAGTGCTGAATAAAAAGTGAAGGTAATTGTTTGCCCCGCCTCTATGCCTAAGGACTTTTCATTAATAAAAGCAATTGACCAGGACATTATCTAGCACAACTGGGTTACACAAAAATTCTGATGCTTCTCATGCTCCTTTACATACATGTAAAGGTCTTTTCCTTATGTACATGCTCCATATGATCAGATAAAAGATCCCTATGCAGATTTGTTAGAAGAGAATCACAACAATTGGCCAATGTGGTGCTTGACTTGTATTACCCAGGCAGGTCATTGTTTGGCCCCATACACCAATAAGCTGTAGACTTTGTCTTGACTTTAAGAGTCAACAGCCCAAAACCTGGGCTGTTGACCACCTTGAGACTGAAGCTCTTCACTGAAAGAAAAGTTGAATGGTGCAAGTTTTAAATCAACACTTTAGGGTCATGGACCATGGGGAGATTAGTCGTCTGCAGTTAATCTTAGCTACCGTGGGTGACTAGTATCCCCAAAATGCCTTTTCACCAGCAATAAAGTGAATCGGCATTTGGAAAAAAGGTTGCAACTTTGGAAAATGAACGTATACGGCATCCTATAAGCAAAAAAGTGAATTGTCGGTGGGAAGTCATATACATTGCTTCATTTTTTGTGGAGATTAGTTGCCCTCTGTAGCCGAGATTTACATCTCAGCTGCAGCAGAGATAGGTCATCACCCTTAAAGGGACAATATACTACCTTTTTAACATGAGTTCAGTAAATATGGCTT
Source organism: Xenopus tropicalis (assembly GCF_000004195.4). Lineage (NCBI taxonomy): Eukaryota > Metazoa > Chordata > Amphibia > Anura > Pipidae > Xenopus > Xenopus tropicalis. Next base: position 106,071,215 of record NC_030677.2, read on the forward strand.
GGGCTGAACATGCCTTTGCTTATTGTTTTAATAAAAAAAAAAAAATATGGGTTTAACTAAACATGGAGACTAAGCTACTTTATGTTTGGTCCTTGTGAGGTAGATCATTAGATTAGAAGCATGGTTAACTTCACTCTCTCTGTTTGCCATATTCTTTTGTAATTAAAAGAATAAGAAAAAAGTATGATCAGCACAAGCCTTATTCATTAACTTATGTTGAAAAGTGGGTATAATATGTGCACATTTCTGTGTTATCTATAAGATAACTATTTATCTGCCTTATATTTCAACATTAACAGTGATGCAGTGATAGCTAAAGTTGGAATATAAGGCAGATAAATGTGGGCCCCCTCCTCAATTTGAGTTAGTTTTTCTAAATTGAATAAAATCGTATATTGGATGCTAGCTTATTTATTAAAAACGTATTTGAATAAAAAAACTCAAAACCTTAAATTTTTGGGAGTTTGCAAAAATGGCTTGACTTTGCCTAGGTCAACTCCCATTGACTTCTATAGAAACTCACAAGCTTTTAGATGGCGAATTTTAACATTAAAGTTCTTTTTTTTTTGCACTTATAAATAAATAAATACCAAACATTCGTGTTTTTGAAACATAATTCGAATTTCAGGTTTTTTTTTAGCGCAAAAAACTCTAATCATGAAGAAAGTCAAACTTGAACATTGATAAATCTCCCCCTTCAAGATCCTAGGTCACAAAATTAGCAGATCTTTTTCTGATTTGGAAACTCGTCTTTCCACGGGGTGTGGACGACATCAAAACTCCAATGAGGCCTCGCAGATTTCCCTATACACAGGCCAGTAAGCTGCTAACTTTATCTGGAGCAGGCAGCTTTTATCACCCTGTGTATGGCTTTAATCTGCCAGTCTATATTGCTAATATCCCTATACTAAAGTAGCTCAAATGTAAACAATGTGCCTGCACTAGTATGACCAACCAACCATCTTCAGTAGCTTGTATCAATCTGCATGTAAGTCCTTCTCATTCGTAAACATCAATCCAACTGAATTTATGGGTACCCACACATAAGGTAATCGATAATGTACCAATCAAGTTTAGCAAGGATAAATATTCCACTGGTGCAAGGTTGAATGTTTTCCTTGAAATGCAGAGAGGAACATTAAGCATCTGCTGCTTTTATCATTAAATTGCCACTTGTGTATGTATGCTTTTCATGTGTGTGGTTAGGACTAGGGGTAGGAACAGTGTGTTCATGCCAAGGTGCTACAAAGGAAGGGGGCACAATTTAAAAAAATATTATTGATTGGTATCTTATTCTGCCCACTTCTGACATGTGATTGGAGTACTGGAGTAGCCTTAAAGAATATTCCCATAATGCCATGCTCCTGCACCAAGACCAAGACCCCTGTACATGCCAGTTTGTAAGACTATGAGGAAGCTTCTGCTGAATGGCTCAGATCACACATTCCTAAGGGGGGGAGGGTGTTCTTAGCATTCTTGAGGGAGGGAAGAGAGGAGAGAGCTGCACAGACTCTGGCACAGGAATTACAGACAATGGACAGACAAGGAGACAAAAAATCCTGTTTCTTTTAATAGAGGGCTCAGTGCAGTGTTTCTGTGAGTGCTAATGGTTGTATTTACACAGACCTTTCTGATAAGCTTACTTAGTTTTTACCTTTCCTTCTCCTTTAAGGTAATTAGTGGGTGGGCAGGGGGGAAGTTGTACCACTGACATATGTCATGGGAATGTTCAATAATGGTCACTATTTATAGCTTGTGTATAAGCTCCTCCTAATGCAGATCTATAAGAACTGCCTGTTGGTGGCAGCTAATAAATGTCATTAATATAAATAAAACTTAATTTAATTAATTCTTAATACCAAGAATATCTGTTTATCTATCAATTTTTTTTATTGCCACACACATTTTAAGCAGTCATTTGATATAAAACACCTATAATTCTGTGCTGGAACAAAAATCAATGTTTTTTGCTCACCAAAAAGTATTTTGAGTTTTAGATTTTGAGCATCTAGATTTTTTTTCTGCCAGTGTACATATAATGCTAGTTTACTGCTATGAGGGCTTTGTCGAGCACCACGTGCAAAAAAAAAAAACAACTCTATTATTATTCCACAGAGCTTTTAAATTCATACATCCAAATCCTGAGAGAATGATAATGAGGGAAAGAATGAGGTTTGGTTGAATGAACAGAATCTGAGAAGCAAACTTTTAATTGCTGTTCAGTAGCAATAAGTATTCAGAATGCAGTGCCCAGTCACACTGGTAAAAGATTCTATCAGTGCATGAACTAATCACCAGTCTTGCCTGCCGCACTGAGAGAGCCAGAAAGGATACATGAAAGCACAAATTTCAAATTACATTTTTTAAGAAATATAAAGCCTTGCAGTGGAAAATCATATTTTAATTTTAAACAGCTATTTTACATTAGTCATTTCATTGTGCCCATTATTTTAATGTCATCTGAGCTAGTAATGCACCCAGTTTAAATCATGTGCACTTTTAGGCAAAACATATATTTATTGAAGCCCACTGTTTTGGTCAAATAATTTGACTTTCATCAAGTACATAAAAATCCTGATGAAAGTCAAATTACAGTGGTGTGAAAAACTATTTGCCCCCTTCCTGATTTCTTATTCTTTTGCATGTTTGTCACACTTAAATGTTTCTGCTCATCAAAAACCGTTAACTATTAGTCAAAGATAACATAATTGAACACAAAATGCAGTTTTTAAATGAAGGTTTACGTTATTAAGGGAGAAAAAAAACTCCAAATCTACATGGCCCTGTGTGAAAAAGTGATTGCCCCCCTTGTTAAAAAATAACTTAACTGAGGTTTATCAATTTCAATTTTCAATTTCAATATCAATTTCTGTAGTCACCCCCAGGCCTGATTACTGCCACACCAGTTTCAATCAAGAAATCACTTAAATAGGAGCTACCTGACACAGAGAAGTAGACCAAAAGCACCTCAAAAGCTAGACATCATGCCAAGATCCACAGAAATTCAGGAACAAATGAGAACAAAAGTAATTGAGATCTATCAGTCTGGTAAAGGTTATAAAGCCATTTCTAAAGCTTTGGGACTCCAGCGAACCACAGTGAGAGCCATTATCCACAAATGGCAAAAACATGGAACAGTGGTGAACCTTCCCAGGAGTGGCCGGCCGACCAAAATTACCCCAAGAGCGCAGAGACAACTCATCCGAGAGGCCACAAAAGACCCCAGGACAACATCTAAAGAACTGCAGGCCTCACTTGCCTCAATTAAGGTCAGTGTTCACGACTCCACCATAAGAAAGAGACTGGGCAAAAACGGCCTGCATGGCAGATTTCCAAGGCGCAAACCATTTTTAAGCAAAAAGAACATTAAGGCTCGTCTCAATTTTGCTAAAAAACATCTCAATGATTGCCAAGACTTTTGGGAAAATACCTTGTGGACCGACGAGACAAAAGTTGAACTTTTTGGAAGGTGCGTGTCCCGTTACATCTGGTGTAAAAGTAACACAGCATTTCAGAAAAAGAACATCATACCAACAGTAAAATATGGTGGTGGTAGTGTGATGGTCTGGGGTTGTTTTGCTGCTTCAGGACCTGGAAGGCTTGCTGTGATAGATGGAACCATTAATTCTACTGTCTACCAAAAAATCCTGAAGGAGAATGTCCGGCCATCTGTTCGTCAACTCAAGCTGAAGCGATCTTGGGTGCTGCAGCAGGACAATGACCCAAAACACACCAGCAAATCCACCTCTGAATGGCTGAAGAAAAACAAAATGAAGACTTTGGAGTGGCCTAGTCAAAGTCCTGACCTGAATCCTATTGAGATGTTGTGGCATGACCTTAAAAAGGCGGTTCATGCTAGAAAACCCTCAAATAAAGCTGAATTACAACAATTCTGCAAAGACGAGTGGGCCAAAATTCCTCCAGAGCGCTGTAAAAGACTCGTTGCAAGTTATCGCAAACGCTTGATTGCAGTTATTGCTGCTAAGGGTGGCCCAACCAGTTATTAGGTTCAGGGGGCAATTACTTTTTCACACAGGGCCATGTAGGTTTGGATTTTTTTTCTCCCTAAATAATAAAAACCCTCATTTAAAAACTGCATTTTGTGTTTACTTGTGTTATCTTTGACTAATAGTTAAATGTGTTTGATGATCAGAAACATTTTGTGTGACAAACATGCAAAAGAATAAGAAATCAGGAAGGGGGCAAATAGTTTTTCACACCACTGTATATGATAAAACATTAGGGGGAATAGTAAAAAAAAATTGCAAGTGGTGTGTAAAATACTGTTTTTTGCGAATGTGTAGCGCTGCTCACAGTGTAATACTGTTCATGAAACATTTATTACATTGCGAATGTTTAATACCTGCTTGAATGTGAAAATAAGTAACTGTCACAAACAGAATGTTTCTGTCGCGCAAACACAAAAAAGATTTTGTCGCATTGCAAACATTTTCTGTTAGTGACATATATTACATTCCCCCATATAACTTTAATAAACAGTGCATTCATATATCACGGAATCCATTATTTGCTTTCCATTTATTTGTAACTCATGATTCATTAGTATCTCGCAGAACAAAATTCCCCTTTAGGGCTCTGGCACACGGGGGAGATAAATCTCCTTGTTCGCGGGCGACTAATCTCCCCCATGTGCCAGAGCCCTTAAAGGCTTGCAGAGAATGTATTGGTTACTATTCCTTTGGATGTCACATTTAGACAAATGCGTTGTTAGGAAAATGCAGCTTTATCCTTTATCAGTCAGAAATTAAAGGAATGATGTCATAATTTTTATGGTATAGTATTTATCACTAAACTACATTGCAAATAATTCATTCTACCATTTAAAATTGTATTTTTCAACCAATAAATGTATTTTTTTTAGTTGTAATATAGGTGTGTAGACAGCCATGTCCGTGCATTGTGCCAGATCCTGTGCCTTCAGCAATAGCCAGCACTACACAATGCAACTGCACTGATTTGAGACAGCTATTGTTTCTCCTACTCAATGTTATCTCTTAAAAGAGAAAAAAAGGTAAAAACTAAGTAAGCTTTATCAGAAAGGTCTATGTAAATAAAGCCATAAAGAGACACAGAGCTACTTAGTAGCATCTACTTGTCAGGTGTGCTAAACATCAGAATATTTCCTGACACAGACAATACCAAGAACTGCATCTGCTAAAACAAACCGAGACAATTATCAGTAAATGTCTATTTTTGTAGCCATGACAAGTAGCTGCTACTAGTAGCCCCTTGTGTCTTCACCCTAAAACCTCACAGAAAAAGCTACACTGAGTCCTCTATCAAAAGAAACAAAGGATTTATTTTCTTTTTTTGTGTATACATGTTCTTCGATATCAGACTTCCTGCTCTCAGAAAAAATCCTTTAGGGCACGGCATGAGTCTGCTCAGTTTGCTCCTCTTTCCCTCTTCCCCTACCTTCTCATCTTTTCCCTCCCATCTCATCTCTCTCCCACTCCCAACTAAACTGTGCAGACATGCTGCAGCATGGAAGCTACTGAAATCAAGCTAAAATGGTAGCTGCTATATTAAGTCAACAAAGAGAGATTCTAGGGTTGTTTACTCAGGTATGCTAAAGCTTTCTACAGAATAAATATAGCGTTCTAGCTTGCATTAATGTGACTAATCTATTGTCAATAAAATCCCCAAATATTCTCCTTTAAATTATGCTGGACTTGGCTGTCTCCTATTGCTCCTGCTTGGGTGCTTTTCTCTTATCTACCACTAGGTGGGGCATGGGAGAATTTTTTGCAATGCAAACAATTTCTGACATTTTGATCTATACAAAATGAATCTTTTTCCAGGCTATACATGGCCTGCTTTTTTGAAGGGTAAGGGGGATCTTACATGCCAAGAAACACTGACTCTTATTTTATTTAATGTATTAAAAGGCTTAAGTTCCCACTGCCTAATGTTGTATCTAATGTATTTGTGGTGTCTCTGTACTCTGCCTGTTACTGTATAATGTATTCAGGATCTGAAGTAATTGTTCTTGGAAGTTCTAGCCTGATCGTTGACTTTTGCTGTTTAGCTGCCTGGACTGTTCTGGATTTTGGGAGACCATGCATAACAATTGTTTGCATTGGCATATTTTAAAAGCAGCACATTTTGGCCCACAAGGAAATGCTTCAACATGCCTCAACCTATTGCAAAATTAAGCTTCCTAACACACCATGTACAGTTATAAAGTGCTATGTCTGTCATTACCCTTATTGGTTATGGAACCCTGGAATTTTTGTCACCCTTATAAAATCTCTTGAAAATACATTTTAGTGCAAATTGTAGGCTTTAAAACATAAGAATCCCTTCATATGAAGCATTACAAAATGCAGGAGAAGGCAATTTTCAAGCAGTTCTGCAATTCATAGGTTTTAAGTGCCAGAGATTCCCACTAACACCAATGCACGGGAATTTCCCATGTGCCAATACCCTAAAGTAGGGAAGCACCAAATCTAGGATTCGGTTTGGGATTCAGATGAATCTATGCTTCTGGCCAAACCAAATCCAAATCCTAAACATCATGTGACTTTTTGTCATGAAAACACGGAAGCTGAGGGGCTAGGTTTTTACCTGCAACTTGCTTGATTTCAAGGTTAAAACCCCCAAATGGTTGTCATTTTATTGACACATTAGGATCACCTCACTTTAGCTGGAAAGGGTGGGAGTTACAACATGGAGTTGCTCCTGTACAAACTATAGCAAAAAAAGGCAAAGTTGTGCTTCAACCTTGAAAGCAAGCAAGTTGCAGGTAAAACCTAGTCCCTTTGTTAAATGCATATTGAAGCAGTAGAATTCTTAATGAATCAGATAAAGATCAGTCTAGGTCTGGCCAGACTGGGGATGACTTTGATGTAGTTGTCCATCTTATATATTGCAATATATGGACAAACAATCCCTGTTTTGCTTAAGGGGGAGGGCATATCTTGGTAGCTTAATGCACATATTGTCTTAATGTCCTTTATATATAAATAATGGGAGAGTGCAGAGGATCTCTTGTTGTTGTCTATGAGAAAAACTGATGCAACATGCTGACACTTCCAACCTTCTATAATTTATTGAGCTGTAAGATTGGGTATCCATTGTAACTGTCAGTGTTGTGCTCATTTATAAATAGCACAGCTGGGCAACTGGTGGGAAATAACAGACCTGTGCCACTCTAAATGGCAGAGTCATGTGAATGAAAAGGTAACACGAGGGATTACTGGAGATGAGAGGGTTATTCAGTAAAGAGACCTGTGTGGAATGAACCATCCGGTAAACCAAAGAAAATTGTAAAGACAATTCCCATAATGCTCAGATCACACATTGTCAGCTGCACTGACAGGCACAGCGTTTGCCTAAATGTGGACCAAAAAAGTGAATGCATGCATTCAGGCCGATGCTGTGTCTGTCAGTGCCACTACATGGAGCTGCAGATGGGAGCAGATCCGCTTCTCTCTGCCTGCCTACAAAATGCAGGCAGAGAAAAGCTGACCCCATTTGCTCCAACCCCAGTATGCATATGTCCCATTTTACAGGTGTGTAGTTCTAAAGCTTTGTAGGGAAATTTGGTAAATGTGCATTGAGCCATAAAATACTGTAGGTGTGAAATAGGCTTAAAAAAAGTGTATTACCAATATCACAATGAAACCATTTTACACCACTTTATAAATGTGCTTCTTTATATGCAGGCGTTCTACCTTCATGGAAGTGATGGAAGTATTACTCTTGCTTTACTGTTTTGCCACTGCAGGCAAGGCAAGATGCCCTTTATAGGGTCTGAAGAAAGACAGAACACATGGATAATTGAGGATAACAGCGCCAAAATTTCAAAACGGTTTCAGTAAAAGTGCTGTATGTTTAGTAGTGGGAATCATATTAGCTTAACATTTCCATAACACAATATTATCAACAGATATTAAAATATCAATGTCTTATTCTTTCATTTTGCCAAAAATAAGCCCATCATTCTTCAGCGAATATAATGAGATATTTTCAGGTCAGTGATGGCCAACACATTTTAGTGTTTCTGTATAGTGTAAGTTGGCAGACATGCAGTTAAACCTTGTTAAGATTTGCTGCTTTCTTTTTTGTCACATCCTTCTTTTATTACCAAACAAAGGGCATAGGGGTAACACTGCAACATTGTGATTGTAGTGGGTTTCTGTGCCAGACATCATGGTGCTGAGTGTGGAGCGTTCTAAAGAGCCAAGCTGGCATGTGATTTGGAACAGAGGAATGTTCCCTATGCCAGGTTCTTCACATGATAGCTACCATACCCACCATTTATTTATTTTAATGGCTGAGATCCAGAGTTGGGTGTGTGGGACATGGTACATTAGAAATGCTAATAGGCAGGGTAATCAGAGCTTTTATTTTATTCCATCAAAAACCCCAGGTCACCACCCTCAGGAGTGTTCTTCATGATTACATGGATTATATAAATTATATTTATGTGACCTTTTACATTGCAAACATTAATATATATATTTTTTTTTATTTAAAGAGGGATGGGTTACTGCAGAGGGGGCAAATATTCCTACTTTTATTATATAAATCCCCCTGATTTTCTAAGTATTAATAGTTAGTAAGTAGTAAGTAACTTAAAATTTGGCATGAATTTTTTTTTTGGTCATATATTTTCAGAAGAAGAAGAAAGTTGCTAAAATCTTTCAGTCATCTCCTAAATAATTTTGTCTGTTTGACAATACTATAGTGCCACATATTTCTTGCTGATTGCCTTGTTAAAGATCATTGTCTAGCCTTGTCTTACATACAGTGATATCTTGTTTCCCTTAATAGTATTACATTTACATTTCAAATCCTACAATAAAATTAAGTCCAAACCAACATGAAATTGGCACTAATGGAGTGTTGAGTGCAGTGGTTTGCTCATAACCAACAGATGTAAGATGGTAATTATTCCCAGATCACACCATAATAGTTTTAAGTGGGGTTCAAGGGGGGCTTACCGTGGTATTGTCTATGTTGGACTCTGCATTGGGGAAGTAAAGAATGCAACTTCTGGGAAGGTGCAGCAGTAGTAGAATAGATTGTATAGTAAGTTAGCTAGCCATAGTGGCATCCTATGATTCTGCTTTTTAGTATGCAGCCTTCAGCTAATGTTGAAGAACAGCATCCAGAAGCCTTTACTAGCGTGGGATAATGGTGGGAGTTGTTGTTCAGCAGCAACTGGAGTACTTAAGCACCATATAGCTCTGCTGCAGCTAAGGTCAGTTATGGGCTCTGTAATGTTCTTGTGAATCTTTATGACCAACTGGTCATAGCAAACTAGATGACAGTCCACTAGTATTATGTACGGCTGCAGAACACAGCCTTCTATGGAATATTTTAACAAATAATATTTTCGACCTCTAGATGGCCCTATATCTCTTTGCACTAGATTTGAATTCCAAATCTCCTTCAAGAATCCCCAGAGATACTTTAGCAATGAAAGAGTTAAGTAAGAGAGATATAAAGCCCACTTGGAAGCTAAGTGAATAGACATAAATAAAGTCTCCTACTTCTTGTTTCTTTTTTCTTTCTTTTTTTTTTTTTTTAAACTCTCCTACAATTGCAGCACAGGGCATCAGTGCCCACATTTAGAGTCTGCAAAGCGAATCAATGAGAAGTACTTTAACAACTTATTCTCCGCTGTGTTTCAAAACTGAGAAAAACAATGGATTATTCAAAACAAATATTCTATATTATGAATTATAGGGCTGCAAGCACCCTGGATATAAGTGAGATAAATGCCTTGCTTATAATCAGAGCTGCCAATAAACAATGCAACACAGGGGACTTAATTATACAACGGGCACAGACTACATGGAAACATATTGCAAAATCTTGTGGATAGTGTTCCAAAAAGTGACAGTGGCTCAATTCCTACCTTTGTGTCATTCATTAAATCATATTTTTTATTTAATTTACCAAAATTAACCGATGAAAGCAATTAAAAGGAACATCACCGCAACCAAAATCGAAGCCAGGTTTATAAATATGATACATTTTTAAATGAGTCGTTCAAAGTTTCTGTAGTCAGTGGGCAAAAGTTAGGAGAGTTAAAATAAGAAACGTAAACATTGTAGATTAAGTAATGAATGAAGGCTGATAACTAGTGTGAATGTGGCTGGCAGAGAATGCCTGCTAGTGCTAGCCTTTTCTGCAACAAAATGCACAATAAAACGAGTATGGTAAAATGGCGCATCTCGCAGATCGTTTCATATCAGGGACATGCAAAAGATTAAAAAAAAATTAATAATAATTCAGCAATCACAATTAACGCAAACTGCCCAGCGCTCTCCAAACTCTGCAACCAGCGAAAGAGACTGTTTCAAGCCCCCCTCAATGTGAATTGATTCTACTATGGGCCCCTATTACTAGCCCTCTGCATACCAGGGGTGTTTTAGATTCACAGATAGTGGCAGGCTACATAGTATGCCTCTCCCCTCTATAGTTCCCATGCATAGGCTTGCTAATTTAAGATCTAAATCCTTTGCTATCTGCTAGCCTTTGCTTTTCTCTTCACGTGCCTGAAAAAGCACGACTAGGCAAAGTGTACTCCCCCGCTCTGTGTAGAGGATGGACTATTCCACAATTTATTCCAAGGAAGACTGACAGTTTTTGGGTCATGAAGCAGCTGTTGAAGTCAAGCGGCTCTCCCCCTCCTCTGGAATAAGAAATGAATCCATTTTAAAGTAAATAACTAGAGCCCTGAGTTTACATGAAGAAGAGAAATATATTCTTTCAAAACAGACACAGGCAACTAACTTAACCCGGAATGCTTCATAAAGCAGCATATTTCAACACATATTACATATTTTATGCAATAATACTGCTCTTTTATTTTCCCTTGTCATCTCGCAATCCACAACAACTGGTATCAAAGGATCATTTATGGATTTATTTGCCTTCATGTTATTTAAAAAAAAAGTTCTCAGGACAGACTTCCATATTAGCAAGCTGAATGTAAATAAAAGGCAAAGCATTGGCTAACTGAAATAAAATATATACAAATATGCTAGCCTATAATTAGGAAAACTGCTCACTGGTGTGTTTCTTACAATGCCTTGTAACTGGTGTGTGTGTCTGTGCGTGATTATAATATACATTTCTATAGGATATAATTTGCAGGGACATTTGGCTTATTACAATTTAACATTTTTTGTCTTACTGTTTTGTTTTTTCCTGAAGATATTTTATCTTTAATTTACCAACAACAAACCTATTTTGACATTGTTTATGTTTGTGCATAATTTAACTGTGCAGCATGGTTTGCGCATACTGTGCTCAACTCATATCGTATACTTATACAGGTATGGGATCCCTTATCCGGAAACCCGTTATCCTGAAAGCTCTGAATTACAGAAAGCCCCTCTCCCATAGACTCCATTTTAATCAAACAATTCAGAATTTTAAAACTGATTTCCTTTTTCTCTGTTGTAAAAAAAACAGTACCTTGTCCTTGATCTCAACTAAGATATAATTAATCCTTATTGGAGGCAAAACAATCCTATTGGTTTAATTAATGTTTTATTGATTTTTTAGTAGACTTAAGTTATGGAGATCCAAATTACAGAAAGACCCCTTATCCGGAATACCCTTGGTCACGAGCATTCTGGAAAATGGGTCCAATGCCTGTATGGTATAAATTAAATTAATATAGGTGGTACTTAGCTGCCAATTAGCAGTAAGGGCTGATTGGTCTTTTGCAGTTAGGTCTAATTCATTGTTTTTCATTTTGAATTTTAAACTATGGCAAACTATTGCCAAATGCTAGATAATCCCATAAAAAATTAGATGATGAGATTAATAAAAAAGTGTGTCTGATAATTACTATTAGGGTTATTTCAATGGTAACTAATTCTGGGCATTTATTCTTGAGTCGTAGGCAATTTCCAGATCCAGCATTCTATTTATATCCATGACAATTTGGTGATAGTCTCAAGCACAAGCAATTGCCATCGAAATGAATGGAGCAGATTCCAGGCATTTTTTCTTCCACCCATTTACTTAAAAAATTGGTTAAGGGCTCTGGCACACGGGGGAGATTAGTCGCCCGCGATAAAACTCCCTGTTCGCGGGCGACTAATCTCCCCGAGTTGCCTACCCCTGCCATCCCACCGGCGAACATGTAAGTCGCCGGCGGGATGGCAGACGCGGCGGGGCGATTTCCCTGAAATTGCCCCGCCGCGTCCAGAGCCCTAAGGAAAAAAAACACTTGAAATCACCTCATGCTGATACCCTTAGGCTGATGCCACACCAGGCGTAGGGCTGATTTTTTCGGCAAGCGGAAAAACGCTTGCCGAAAAATCAGCCCTACGCCTGCTACTTGTGCCTGCACCCGAATGAATGGGATGCGCTCGGGTGCAGGCACATGTAGCCGATATACGCATGAAAACGCGAGACTTTGCATTCTCACGCGTTTTCATGCGTATATCGGCTACATGTGCCTGCACCCGAGCGTATCCCATTCATTCGGGTGCAGGCACAAGTAGCAGGCGTAGGGCTGATTTTTCGGCAAGCGTTTTTCCGCTTGCCGAAAAAATCAGCCCTACGCCTGGTGTGGCATCAGCCTAACTCTGCTGGTGCTTCAAGAGATAAAAGCTATTCAAGTGAAAACATATTTTTTATACATTTAAATTTTTCAGTCCAAAACTAAATTCTTTTACCTGAACTATAGGGTTGTCACATTTTCTAGAAAAAAAATACTGGGCTTCCTATATATTTATCTTTCTTCCCTATTAATAACATTAAGATCAAGAATCATTTTAACCAGAAAGTTGGCAACCCTTCTGAGGTGATACACACTTACAGTGGTGTGAAAAACTATTTGCCCCCTTCCTGATTTCTTATTCTTTTGCATGTTTGTCACACAAACTGTTTCTGATCATCAAACACATTTAACTATTAGTCAAAGATAACACAAGTCAACACAAAATGCAGTTTTTAAATGAGGGTTTTTATTATTTAGGGAGAAAAAAAATCCAAACCTACATGGCCCTGTGTGAAAAAGTAATTGCCCCCTGAACCTAATAACTGGTTGGGCCACCCTTAGCAGCAATAACTGCAATCAAGCGTTTGCGATAACTTGCAACAAGTCTTTTACAGCGCTCTGGAGGAATTTTGGCCCACTCATCTTTGCAGAATTGTTGTAATTCAGCTTTATTTGAGGGTTTTCTAGCATGAACCGCCTTTTTAAGGTCCTGCCACAACATCTCAATAGGATTCAGGTCAGGATTTTGACTAGGCCACTCCAAAGTCTTCATTTTGTTTTTCTTCAGCCATTCAGAGGTGGATTTGCTGGTGTGTTTTGGGTCATTGTCCTGCTGCAGCACCCAAGATCGCTTCAGCTTGAGTTGACGAACAGATGGCCGGACATTCTCCTTCAGGATTTTTTGGTAGACCGTAGAATTCATGGTTCCATCTATCACAGCAAGCCTTCCAGGTCCTGAAGCAGCAAAACAACCCCAGACCATCACACTACCACCACCATATTTTACTGTTGGTATGATGTTCTTTTTCTGAAATGCTGTGTTACTTTTACGCCAGATGTAACGGGACACGCACCTTCTAAAAAGTTCAACTTTTGTCTCGTCGGTCCACAAGGTATTTTCCCAAAAGTCTTGGCAATCATTGAGATGTTTTTTAGCAAAATTGAGACGAGCCATAATGTTATTTTTGCTTAACAGTCGTTTGCGCCTTGGAAATCTGCCATGCAGGCCGTTTTTGCCCAGTCTCTTTCTTATGGTGGAGTCGTGAACACTGACCTTAATTGAGGCAAGTGAGGCCTGCAGTTCTTTAGATGTTGTCCTGGGGTCTTTTGTGGCCTCTTGGATGAGTTGTCTCTGCACTCTTGGGGTAATTTTGGTCGGCCGGCCACTCCTGGGAAGGTTCACCACTGTTCCATGTTTTTGCCATTTGTGGATAATGGCTCTCACTGTGGTTCGCTGGAGTCCCAAAGCTTTAGAAATGGCTTTATAACCTTTACCAGACTGATAGATCTCAATTACTTTTGTTCTCATTTGTTCCTGAATTTCTTTGGATCTTGGCATGATGTCTAGCTTTTAAGGTGCTTTTGGTCTACTTCTCTGTGTCAGGTAGCTCCTATTTAAGTGATTTCTTGATTGAAACAGGTGTGGCAGTAATCAGGCCTGGGGGCGACTACAGAAATTGAACTCAGGTGTGATAAACCACAGCTAAGTTATTTTTTAACAAGGGGAGCAATCACTTTTTCACGCAGGGCCATGTAGATTTGGAGTTTTTTTTCTCTTAATAACGTAAACCTTCATTTAAAAACTGCATTTTGTGTTCAATTATGTTATCTTTGACTAATAGTTAACGGTTTTTGATGAGCAGAAACATTTTGTGTGACAAACATGCAAAAGAATAAGAAATCAGGAAGGGGGCAAATAGTTTTTCACACCACTGTAAGTGGAGCAACTAGAGAGGCAGTGGGGAAGTAAAGCCTCTAGCAATCAAGGTGGTTGGCTGTTTGGAATGTATTGGGAAGCAGGATACTTTAAAAATAGTGGAGAAGTTTATATACCCATGTCTCTTTGCTTCAGTGGCTTAGCAAATGGGTGGAAAATCACTTGGGCGCAAGGAACCATTGTTTTTTTACCATCCTTCTGCATCCTGGACTGGCAAATAATATATATATATATCACTACTGGATATCATATATCATGATTTGCCTATGCCAAGTCAACAATCATGGCTCAACATAGTTTGTTATTACTGACAGAAAGAGAACATGAAAACATGAAAGCGCACCATTTAAATCTTTTTTCTTCTCAATTATAAGGCTTGTGCTGGCGAGGTTTCATGGTATGAATAGATAGTACAATGAAAGCTAACGAGAAAATAAATATTTTCAGAGGCTTCCAGAGATAGAAGCCATTAGCCCAAACATTAAAGCTGACATTCTATACAAGTAACAAGTTATCACTTAATATAGTTAGCATTTTAATATTTCACTTAATATAGTTAGCATTTTGCTGGTTTGCCCCTGGTGCCCACATACTAACTATGGGATCATCTGTCAGCTCCATCTAGGGCCAAATTGTACAACATCTGATCACAGATAATATGAAAATTGCCCCTGCTGTCAGCCCTGTAGCCCTGTAGAAATCCATTGCTGGTCTGTTTAAACAGACAAATACATATCAACCAACATTAAAATAAATTGAATTTAGTGTACTCAGGAGGAAATTGGGTGACTCAGAAGGAAAATTAAAAGAGACTGGAACATGGGAAACACAGTTCCAGGACTAGGTGGTATTCATCCCAAGGTACTAAAAGAACTTTGCTCTGTGATTGTCAAACCTCTTTCTCTAGGATTCTTTGAGGTCTGGCACTGTAAGGCCCAATGGCGACAACGCGGCCGCCCGCCTGGCCACAAGGGGGCGCACAATGACGCCGGCGCGCGCCTTAACGCGTGTGCGCGTCTTGGCGCCGGCGTACGCCTTGACGCCAGCGCGCGACTTGACGCCGGCGTGCGTCATGACGCCGGCGTGCGTCGTGACGCCAGCGCACGCTCTGACGCCAGCGTGCGTCCTGGCGCATGCGCCTTGCGCTTTAAAAGACGCCAGAGGCCTAGGATCACTGCGAAGTGATCTTTTTCACCTTGGAAGACACTGAGCGTTGTTATCCTTCTGAAAGACTTGTTTTGATCCGGCTTTCCCTTGACTACGAATCCTGCTGCCTGCACCGACCTCTTGCCTGCCCGACTATCCGTTTGTCTCACCGATTCTGCTCTGACGCCTGGTTCGGCACTCCTGCCACTCCTCCACTTGGTCCAGTCCTGTCTCCAGCTCCAGCGGCTGTGTTCCTTAGTGGGAGGTGTAGGAGAGGTCCTTCCTCTACGAGTTCTTCCAGCAACACTTCTTCCTTGATCCTGACAGTATCACTTCGCCAGTATGGAAGAATCTGAGGAAGTCTCGGCCATGCAACTACTCACCCAACAGATGGCTACCCTTACTCAAGTGGTACGTGATCTGCAAGCAGGGCTTCATTCTGTCCAGGCCCAGTTACAACCCCTGCCGGGAGACCCTGTTGATGTACTTGCTGCTCCTCCGCCTATTGTTGTTCAGCCACCGGCGACCAAGCTTAAGCTGTCCCTACCTGAACGTTTTTCGGGGAACCGCAAGAAGTTTCGGGCTTTTATGAACAGTTGCAAGTTGGAGTTTACTTTGAACCCCCACATTTATGTGACGGAACAGTCTAAGGTGGGGTTTGCTATCTCACTCCTTTCCGGGGAGCCTCAGACTTGGGCCCATCGTCTTCTAGAACAGGACAGCCCATTGTTTGGTGACTCTACTGCTTTCTTTCAGGCAATGGCTGTACTTTACGATGATCCTCAAAGGGAAGCTTCAGCTGAGGCCGCACTCAGATCCCTGTTCCAGGGAAGACGCCCAGTAGAGGAGTACGTTACGGACTTTCGTAATTATGCTGCTGATACCCAATGGAACCAAGCGGCGCTGAAACATCAATTTCGAATTGGCTTGTCGGAAAGCTTAAAGGATGAGCTAGCTCGTGTTGGGGTTCCGGAGGAATTGGACTCTCTCATTGGTACCGCAATCCAAATAGATCGGCGTTTAAGAGAGAGGAAATTGGAGAAGTCTGGGTTGTCCCAACCAAGTTGGCTGCTTCCTAAAGCGCCCCTGTTCCCTAAACCCATCTCTACACCGTCCGCCTCCGCTTCTTCGTCCTTTGGGGAATCCGAACCGATGCAGATTGGCCTTATCCGTTCCCCATTGACTCCTGAAGAAAGGCTACGCAGACGTCGTTTGAATCTGTGTCTCTACTGTGGGGGTTCTGGCCATCTCCTTCGTAACTGCCCTGTGCGACCGACAAGTAAGGGGTCAGCACCCGTTCTTCTTAGTGCTGGAGCTGTCAATGGACTTTCACTCATGTCTGTTATTGCTGTTTTACAGTGGCCCGGAAAGACGCTCCAAGTCCCAGTACTGATTGACTCCGGGGCGTGCGGTTGCTTCATTGATCGAAACTTCGCCCGCTCCCATGAGGTTCCTTTGAAACCAAGATCCTGCCCACTGATGGTGAAGTTGGCCGATGGGTCTGATATTTCTTCTGGTCCAGTTCTTTTCGAAACCCTTCCTCTGTTAATAAAGATTCAACAGCATAGTGAAAACCTCTCGTTTGACGTGGTTACTTCTCCTCTGTATCCTCTTATTTTGGGTTTTCCATGGTTGAGGGCACATAATCCTCTCATCGATTGGGATACCAAGCAATTGACATTTCCTTCTGACCGAAGCTCCCGTCATGGGGTGACCCTAAAGAAACTGCTGGTTCTCTCCCCTGATCCCCGACTCAAGTTCATCCCAAAGCCTTACCATGGATTCCTAGATGTTTTTGATGAAAGAGGGGCTGATATACTACCTCCTCATCGGGTTTATGACTGCCCTATAGATCTTTTCCCTGGAGCAGCTATCCCATTTGGGCGAATTTACCCTCTTTCTGAACCTGAACTTACTGTTCTTAAAGATTATATTGAGGAAAACCTCCAGAAAGGATTTATTCGTCCATCTACTTCTCCCGCTGGCGCAGGTATTTTCTTTGTTGAGAAGAAGGATCAGTCCCTACGTCCCTGTATTGACTACCGAGAGCTGAACAAAGTTACCATTAAGAATCGGTACCCCTTGCCCCTCATATCAGAACTCTTCCTAAGATTACGCTCGGCGCGTGTCTTTACGAAGCTAGACCTTCGGGGGGCATATAACCTGGTTCGCATTCGGCAAGGGGACGAATGGAAGACAGCGTTTCGTACTCGCTATGGGCACTTTGAATATTTGGTCATGCCCTTTGGCCTTTGTAACGCGCCTGCAACCTTCCAACACTTTGTAAATGACATTTTTAGGGACTTTCTGGACCTATTTGTGATCGTATATCTAGATGATATTCTAATTTTCTCCTCCTCCTTGGAAGAACATCGTCTTCATGTTAAACAGGTTTTTTCACGCTTACGCACTCACAAACTGTTCGCCAAGCTAGAGAAATGTGAATTCGAGAAGTCGACAATAGAGTTCCTTGGTTTTGTCATTTCCCCAGAGGGAATGTCTATGGACTCTCGTAAAGTCTCTGCTGTGTTAGACTGGCCTGTTCCAAATAACCGCAAGGCAGTGCAGAGATTTGTTGGTTTTGCCAATTTTTATCGAAAATTCATCAAGGACTTTTCCAAGACTATTGCTCCTATTACCACCCTTACCAGTTCACTAAAGAAATTTTGTTGGACTCCTGAAGCTCAACAAGCTTTTTCCGATCTCAAGAATCGCTTTACGTCAGCACCTATTTTGAAGCATCCAGATCCTACTCGTCCATTTGTTCTAGAAGTGGACGCCTCTGAGTATGCCATCGGGGCTGTGTTGTCACAAAGAAATGAAGTTCAAGGTTTGCTCCACCCTGTTGCCTTTTTCTCTAAGAAACTTTCCTCTTCCGAACAGAATTATGATGTGGGGGATAGAGAATTACTCGCTATTAAATCTGCTTTCCAGGAATGGCGACATCTTCTGGAGGGGGCCGCTCATCCTATTTTAGTGTTCTCCGACCATAAGAATTTGGAGTATTTACGCTCTGCTAGGAGACTTCGACCTCGCCAAGCCAGATGGGCACTCTTCTTTTCTAGATTCAACTTTCATGTGACTTTCAGACCTGGCTCCAAGAACGGGAAAGCAGACGCCTTATCCCGCTTGTTTTCCGCCTCTGAAACTGACCCGCCCAGTACGATCCTTCAGGCCTCCAATTTTCTCCTCCTTCAGTCTGAGTTGCTTTACAAGATCCAACGTGCTTCCGAATCTATCACCAACCTGCCAGTGAATGTTATTCGCCAAAACAATTACCTCATAGCTCATAATAAGATTTTTGTTCCCGAAGCTTTACGACTTGAGGTACTCAGGTTTGTTCATGACCATCCTGTGTCTGGCCATTTGGGGGTTCGCAAAACACAGGCACTAGCTAAGAGACATTTTTTTTGGCCTGGCGTGACAAGGGACTGTGTTAAATATGTCACTTCTTGTCAAACGTGTGCCCGGTTCAAAGATACGCACTCACGCCCGATGGGCCTGCTGCAGCCCCTTCCGGTCCCTGAGAAACCTTGGGAGAGGATCTCTATTGATTTCATCGTGGATCTTCCTAAGTCTGCTGGTTTTAACACGATCCTGGTAGTGGTCGACGGACTTACTAAGATGGCTCATTTTATACCTTTGTCTGGCCTACCATCTGCTGCTATTACGGCGGAAGTATTCATCAAGGAGATTTTTCGACTTCATGGCCTACCCAAAGTGGTAGTTTCTGACAGAGGATCTCAGTTTACTTCACGTTTTTGGAGATCACTGTGCAAGGGGCTTCATATTCAGCTCGCCCTGTCCTCTGCTTTCCATCCACAGACGAACGGACAGACCGAGCGTACCAATCAGACTTTGGAGCAGTATATAAGATGTTTCTCCTCCTACTCTCAAGAGGATTGGTCTATGCTCTTGCCTTTAGCAGAGTTTTCTTATAATAATGCTGTACATTCCTCCTCTAAACAGACTCCCTTTTTCTCCAATTATGGTTTTCACCTTACTTCCTTGCCGGGGCTATCAGAAGTCTCGGTTCCTGCAGCCCAAGACAGGCTTCAATTTTTAAACCATAATTTCAAGTTTCTTCAGCAAACTATACAAGAAGCACAACGTAATTATAAAAGACTGGCTGACAAGAAACGAAGGAAAAATCCCGGATTTAAGGTCGGTGACCTCGTCTGGTTGTCCACCCGTAATCTTAAGCTTTCGTGTCCATCTAAGAAGCTAGGTCAAAGATTTATGGGGCCCTTCCCCATTATCGAACAGATCAATCCTGTGGCTTTTAAATTGGGACTGCCTACTAATCTTCGGGTTCATCCTGTCTTTCACGTCTCTCTGTTAAAGGAAGTGGTAAGAAACCCGTTTCCAGGTCGTACTGAGGTACCTCCAGAACCGGTAACTGTGCAAGGTGCGGAGGAATTCGAGGTCCAGGCTATCCTTGACTCCAGATTCCGTAGAGGACGTTTACAATACCTGGTCCAATGGAAAGGCTATTCGCCTGAGGATAATTCCTGGGAATCCGTGACCAATATCCACGCTCCTCGCTTGATTCAATCCTTCCATAAAAAGTTTCCTGGCAAACCTGCTCCGGTGCACGTCCGGAGGCCGCGCCTTGGGAGGGGGCAATGTAAGGCCCAATGGCGACAACGCGGCCGCCCGCCTGGCCACAAGGGGGCGCACAATGACGCCGGCGCGCGCCTTAACGCGTGTGCGCGTCTTGGCGCCGGCGTACGCCTTGACGCCAGCGCGCGACTTGACGCCGGCGTGCGTCATGACGCCGGCGTGCGTCGTGACGCCAGCGCACGCTCTGACGCCAGCGTGCGTCCTGGCGCATGCGCCTTGCGCTTTAAAAGACGCCAGAGGCCTAGGATCACTGCGAAGTGATCTTTTTCACCTTGGAAGACACTGAGCGTTGTTATCCTTCTGAAAGACTTGTTTTGATCCGGCTTTCCCTTGACTACGAATCCTGCTGCCTGCACCGACCTCTTGCCTGCCCGACTATCCGTTTGTCTCACCGATTCTGCTCTGACGCCTGGTTCGGCACTCCTGCCACTCCTCCACTTGGTCCAGTCCTGTCTCCAGCTCCAGCGGCTGTGTTCCTTAGTGGGAGGTGTAGGAGAGGTCCTTCCTCTACGAGTTCTTCCAGCAACACTTCTTCCTTGATCCTGACAGGCACAGTGCTGAGAGATTGGCAAATTGCTAATGCATAGCATAGTGCCAGCATAGTTTCATGCATAATAGACTTTGCCAGACAAATGTAATTGCTTTCTATAAGAAAGTAAGCAGAAACCAAGACAATGAGTTGCAGTGGATGTGATTTACTTTTTGCTAAAGCATATGATACAGTACCACACAGAAGGTTACTGATTAAATTTAAAAAAATTGTGCTGTACCATAATATTAGTACTTGGATAGAGAACTGGCTGAAGGATAGATTAGAAAAAGTGCTGGTAAAGGGACATTTTCTAATTAGACCAGTGTTGCTAATGGACTATTACAGGGGTCTGTCCTAGGCCCTTCACTTTTCAATTACTGTCTCTATTTATGCTGATGCTACTAAATTGTGCAAAACTATGCAGGATGTTGCCACTTTTTAGTGAGTTTGACTAAATTGACTAGGCAGAAAATTGGCAAATGAGGATCAGTGTTGATAAATGTAAGGTTATATACCTTGGTAGAAATAATATAAATTGCAGTTATACACTAAATGGTAGTGTGTTGCAGGCCTCCTTAATTGAAAAGGATTTGGGAACTTTTGTGAATTACAAACTATGCAACCTTGCGTATGCAGTACAGTTTTAGGCTCCAGTCCTTAAGAAGCAGGTGAAGCAAATGAACTAGAGAAAGTAGACTGGTAAAAGGTATGGAATAATTAATATATGAGTAAAGACTGTCAAGGTTGGGATTGTTTACTGCATTGTATAATCACCCAAAATTATTATTTCCTTATATAAAGTATTAGTATCTGCAAATTCATTTTGCAAATACAGCTTCAAAATTCATAAAGTCATAAAGCCAAATTGTTCTATTTTTAATCTTGTTAAATCTGATCAGTGTAACATTTTGGAAAAACCAGAAAGGCTAGGGGGATGATGACTAAAAGGAATAATAAAAAATCGCTGTATATCAAATACAATAAAGGTATTCACATACCTCATGCTTCATACATGCATATAGGTATGAGCATATAAAGTAAAGTACTATACAGAAAAACAAACTTGCAGGATGAACAGACTCAGAAGTTGATAAATTTTAAATGATGTTCACCACTAAAATACATTGTTAAGCTTAAATTACCATAAAATCTGTGATTACAAGGCTGGTATGTTTTAAATAATTAACAAAAGAACTCTGTAGTATGCAGCAAGCGGTTGACTGCTTTTAGACCACCCACTTAACTAGCTTGAGGGATATGAACAGCACAGTTGTTGCCATGTTTGTCCCTTTCAGTACAAAATAGATATGCCTTGTTAGCATTTTAGCAGTTAGCATTTTCCATTCACACTGTCAATTTATCAACGGTGGCAAATTTTGTTCTTGATTCTCTGTAAGAAAATGAAGGATGTGCTGGTAGTTTTCCTACTATGATCTACTGGCTAAAGTAATAAAATGTGTATTTTCAAGATCTCTAGTAACCACTTGCAACCAATCAAATGTTTGATTTTAAAGAAGTAACCAGTAAATGTTGCCTGCTGATTGGTAATTTGGGTTACTCAAACTTGATGCAAACTGTGCCTTTAATTACCCCTGTGTTAACAATGAAAATGCTCAACTTCATTATTATAACTGTAATAGATATTCTAAATCTCATCACCAGTCCTGGCCCATGAGATGAATTGATTGGGGAATATTGTCTCCATCTTTTGTTTAATAATAATAAAACAATCCTTGATAATTTAAAAGAGCATATTACAAGGTGCCTAAATGTTACGGTTTTGAATAGTGTTGTTATATGATATAACCACAACAGCTGAAATTAAACATTTTATCATAGCAAAAATAGTTACAATAATAGTCTAGTTGCAGTTCTGAGTCATGATTAAAGAGATATTCAGCAAATACTGATTTCTATAGTATATTCAAAACTGGAGATATTTATATCTCTACATATCTAAAAATATTTATAAACTTTACAGGGCTTGGCAGAGCTTGTTCATACTTTCACAGTAGTTTTTTTTTCCCCAGTGGGTCTTATAATCACACACATACACATTCATACAAGACACACACAAATGTCATTTTCCATTTGTAGCCAATAAACCTACTTGTATGCAATTGAAGCATTGGAGAACTCTTTAAGTATTAGGAGGGAAACTAAGCAAATGGGAACACCATTTCATCTACATTAATAGATTGCAGGTCATTGTAGGGATGCTCATACCTTTCCTCAGATGCCGGTAGGCCATAACTGACCTTCATTTTTATTTTCCCTTTACTCAGAGCTGAGAGGATGGGTTCCTATTGATATACACTTCACCTTCTTGTACAGGGTAAGACTAAGAAGGTCGTAGAGTCCCATTAATAGATTAAAATATCACCCTCTATATGTCCAATATATTTCACATATTTTACACCCTTTCTCCCGAGAGCACATCAAAACAAGCAGAATGATTTTATGCACAGAAAACTAAAATTATAGGCTAAGAATATGTCAAAAAGAGGAGAAAATATTGCCAAGAACCATTACTATTAGTGATGCACCGAATCTACTTTTTTGAATTCGGCTGAACCCCCAAACCCTTTGTAAAGGTTATGGCTGAATACTAAACCAAATCTGAATCCTTAAGTTTTGGAAGGGTTAAATCTGTGAAAAATGGGAACATTTTTTAACTTTCGTGTTTACATGACAAAAAGTCATGTCATTTTTAGGAGTCAGTTTGACCACAGGCATGAATTTGGTTCGACCAAATCCTGCCAAAAAAGGCAGAATCTTGCCTGGATTTTTTTGCATCCCTAATTTCTATACACAAACTAATTAAAGGCATCAAAGCATAAACAATATAAGAAATAATGAAGGACACTGAAATAAAGGGGTAACAGAAAGAAAAGAGGGCAACATAGCTGCTATAAAAAGAGCTTCATTGATTGAGAACATTGAGAATATATAAGAGAACAGAGTATAAAGAACAAAGGAAAGAAAGGTACATAGAACAGGTTGAATAAAGAATGAAAGTTTTGAAACATGGAAATGGATACAAGAGTGGATATACAAATATACAAGTAAACACAAATGGAGGGCATTAAGCATAAGGGATATAGTCAGCACATTTAATAATTTTTACCACTGGCTAAATGCCCTAATAATTACATACTGCAGCAGAGGAATATCACATCCCATTCTTCCAAAGAGAACTTATGGAATGGAGGGGGTTCTCTGCCAAAATAAAAACTTCAGTTAAAGAAAATTATAGAAAAAATATATATATACTTATTCTTGGGTCCTCAGAAGTTGTTGTTGTTGAACTACAGTTCCCAGTGTTCCTCACCACATAACACAAGGAAACATCTTTGGACCAAAGGTTAAGAAACAAGGCTTTAACAAATTCCCTGGTTCTACTGGAAAGTAAAAGTATCTATAAACACATTTGAAGCCATCACTTACTGCTTAAAAGGCACAGGTGTCAATATATCGGGCAAACCTACCAGGTGATGATAATAAATAACACTCATATAACATGTCTGCTATGTTCTATATCCATGAAACCCAGGATATATTTCATAGACACTAGTGGGTAATAACAAACCGTAAAAGAAAACTGCTATAATCAAGGACATGATGATTCATAGCACAACCAATACAAGTCACGCCTGTCTTTGCCCTTCTACTCAACCATGGTCTAAAAACAGCCTTTTCCCTGCCAGACTGTATGCTGTTATCAAACTGTTTTGAAAAAATGTTAAAAAAGGAAACCCTGAATTATGCATATCAAGAAAAGCATCTTTTAATATTTTAATTTCGTGACCATGATCTCGCTTTTCTTTACCCATTGACTAAATATACTTAAAGGCAAACTTATTATGCTTCTCTTATATTTTTGTGGATGGAAACCATGGCCAATGGCGTACCATTCCCATAGATACATTTTTTACATGCATTTTTCTCCTGCCTTGTTTAAGGCCAGGGAAATATATCATGCTGTAGATACAATAAGCAAGAATATTGATCACATAATACCCACATTAACCAGCGAAACCCACTTACTCACAGACAGAGCAACTCTTGAAGTAATGATTTTATTTGCAAGAGGAGAGTGGTGAGAGGTCTTTCAGTATCGAAAGTGTTATTTGCACAGGGGCACAGCTGTGCTCTAACATCCACCGGTTATCTTACCAGATGTAAAGTATTGTATAAATCAAAGGCCTTAAATCACTCAACCTATGAACATTTTCTTTATTCTGTATTTCCTATAAGTTTCTGCTTTTTAGTGTTTAAAAAGGTTAAAATGATGCTATTTTTAAATTTTCCCAGTGTACCTCTATGCAGGTTGAATAGTACTCTAAATCCAAACACAAATCACCATGCTTTTTGTCAACAATATATTTATTTGTGCTTGCCTGCTAAATAAAGAGTTGCATCTTTTATTGTATACAGCACTGCTGGGAAGGGAGGTAAATGGGCAAAATGTGTTTGTCCTATCATGTGCTTTTTTCATGTGCCATTCATGTGTAAGAAATATATTAACCACAGGGTTTTCTTGTGCTTGTAAGTGCTGCACTCTTACACTTGTGCCAGATGCACAATTATGTAAGCACTTAAAAGAAAAAGTATAACCCTGAACAAA
This sequence comes from Xenopus tropicalis, assembly GCF_000004195.4. Taxonomy (NCBI): domain Eukaryota; kingdom Metazoa; phylum Chordata; class Amphibia; order Anura; family Pipidae; genus Xenopus; species Xenopus tropicalis. The sequence goes on from NC_030677.2 coordinate 106,096,575, forward strand.
TTAAGCGGGACATTTATTAATGTACGAACGCTCAGAGCACGACAATTTCGTACCTTGCGCGACAATTTCGTACTTTGCGACAAAATTGTATTGTCGCGCTGAGTACGAACGTTTCGGATTCATTCAAGCTTCGTTATCGTGACTTTCCTTGGGCCAGGTTGGAGCTGCAGAGTGCCATTGATTCCTATGGGAGGCTTCCAAAATCATGCACAGGAGGATCAAAGTCGGAAAGGTTTTCCCGCCGTTTACGATCGTTCAGTACGAAAATTTCATGACTCTCGGAGCGCCAATACAATATTATCGTGACTATTCCGATTTTTTCATAAGCATTTTCGTGATATTTGCGATCATCAGAAATTATAGTATCCAATCCGAATTTTACCCATTTCAGGATTGGAACTTGTGATTTGATGAATGTGCCTCTAAGTCTCACATACATGTAAGGTTAATGTAAGGTCAAACAATTAATGGACTCACAATGGAATCACAATCAGTTTCTAAAGTTAGTAGATTTCAATGGATTACTCAATTAGGAAAAAGTTAAAGGAACAGTAACACTAAAAAATAAAAATGTTTTAAAATAATTAAAATATAATGTACTGTTGCCCTGCACTGGTAAAAGTTGCGCGTTTGCTTCAGAAAGACTACTATAGTTAATAGAAATAGCTGCTGTGTAGCCATGGGGGCAGCCATTTAAATTGAAAAAAGGAGAAAAGGCACAGGTTACATAAGAAGATACCAGATAAACTGTGTAGAATACAATGGGAATCTGCTACTTATCTGTTATCTGCTTAGTAACCTGTGCCTTTTCTCCTTTTTTCAATTTAAATGGCTGCCCCCATGGCTACACAGCAGGGTATTTATATAAACTGCAGTAATGTTTATGAAGAAAACACACAACTTTTAACAGTGCAGGGCAATAGTATATAATATATTTATTATTTTTATACACTTTCATTTTTTGGTGTTACTGTTCCTTTAAGTAGATCTCTAGCATGGGTTGCCACCTTTTCTGAACGGCCTTCCCATATCTTTATGTTTTTTCTCAATTAATAGCATTGGCACTGAGCAACATTTATACCAACCTGGAAAGTAAAATACTGGCAAGCTGGCGACCCTATGTCTAGTGTGGTAACTAAACTGGTACCATGGTTTTGCATGGTCTCCAAAAGAGACACTTAGCGGTTATAGATGGTGTAGTATTATTTGTCTGTATGTTCAGTTCCCATAAGAAAGAGTGCTTACTTAATTGCATCTCTACTCTTATGTTAGGTTAGTGAAGATTTTAAGCATAATTGCTTTTAATTAAAAAGTCCACATGGTCTTAAAACTGTTTTCTTCAGAATGTCACAATAAAGAGTTTAATACTGTTTTAATCCTGGTACAAAGAGCAAATTCTATATTATACCTCAACTGATACTGCCCTCCTGGCATAAATTCAAACTGGGAAGGAGCACAACCATTAGTTATCTCAACTAGTTACTTTATGAAGGCACCGTTTAATATACATTAACGAATATTTATTTCTGGGTTTCACTTTATTAGATAAAGAATAGAATATGTGTGTTTTTCTGATGCATACACATATTTTGTTACCACTACCCACAATAAATGTTTTGCAGTAAATCTGCGGAAGCTTTTTTCCTATTTTTTGGATTTTTGCAGTTGTATTTGGTTGCAGCACAGAACAACAACTAGGAGCTAAAGCATTTTTCGTAAGTACTTTATACAAAGTTCACCAATAATTTTTCATATTTTGTGTTTGGTGGTGCTGCTGGTTAATTACTGGCCAGAAGAAGTCCTTTAATTCTGCAGAAAGAAGAATGGCAGGCATCTTTGCAAAGATTCTAACTAAAAAGAATATAGTATCTAGTAGGATTATGTCTAAAACAACCAGAAGCCACTCAGATGAGTGGTGAAACGTTTTCAAGAAAACTCAGAAAAGTCCAGTTGTTTTAGACATAATTCTACTAGAAACTGTATATCATGACCTGGATGAACGAGAATCTTCATGGACAACTAAAAAGAATATTAAAAATGGAGGAGTATACCCTTTGTTTTATATATGCTGAGATGCAGTTCTGCTGGATTATAATACTATCTCTTTTCTCATAAGCAAATTAGCATGGTCATTGAGCATTTCACCCATTAAGCCACAATATGTCAGGCAGTCCCATTACATAAAGAAATGCTTATTTTTTTGTTGTTCTAAGACAACCTTTCTGTGACTTTGCATTACTTTATGCATGAACTGATGCCGACCTTTACAAACAATACCCTTCTGACTTAATGTTTCATCTAAGTTTATGCAGAATTTAGAGCTGATGTTATTAAACATGATATCTTTAGAAGATTCTGCTCTTATTCCTTTCAGAATAAAAGGTTTTGTTTACAGACCTTGTTGTAATATTTAATAAATGAACATTGCACACACTTTATCTATTTTAGGGGACTGAAGTGCAGCCTTAATCATTAAATGATCCCCAACACCTCATACTTTTTATACTGATTTTACACCATTGTCCCACTTATGGCCTCTATTATTGTGCTGTGTGGCTGACACTCTGCCGCTTGGGCTGCCACTGAATGTTGGCAGATTTTTTAAATTAAATGCATATGGTGCATCTTTTCATTTTTTACTCTAATTGAATATATATACTTATTTTCTTTTCCATATTAAAGTGCTACTGGGTGAACCTCAGCTCTTCCATAATTTGGGGATTAGCCTTTATTTACACCCCCAGAGGGGAAAGGGACAAAGCATGGGGCATGGTCAAGGTGTAACAGTAAATGGGTTGGAATGTTATGGTTTTGGCTAAAACCCCAGTCCTGGGAGACTGATGGCCCTGTCTGGATTATGTAATTTGGAGACTTTGATGTTTAAATCATCTCTAAAAAACAGTTATTTTTAAATTAAATGAAAAATTTGGTACTAGTCTAAGCTCACTATGATGTTTCCACAGTTATTGCTGTCATTTGCAGAAAAAAATACTCATGTTGCACTTACACAAAGCTTTTTCAAATGATAGGTTCTACATAATAAGTGGCATATTTTAATCTTTATAATGCCTATAAATTTACATTCTTCATCTTTTTTAAAGCAGACCACCCTCAGTAACAGTGGTTTTGGGCTACAGAAATAGAAGACTGTACTTTTTCTTTGTTGTTTTCATTTCTACATTTTTATGAATATGCCTAGAGAGAAAATGGAGTAAGTTTAAGATGACTATATCCAGCATGTGGTTTATATATATAATTGTTTAGGGACATGTGACAATGCAACCTCACATTGAGTATACTGTTGTAATAAAATTACCGGTGCGGCGGGGACGCCCGCCGTGCTGCCATCGGCGGGGACGCCCGCCGCGCCGCTCATCTTGCCGGCTTTCTACTAGTTAGAAAATGTTTCCCATATTGCATAGCCTTTAATCATACATCAGGTCAAGAATTACCAACAACAGAGAAAGATTTTCACTCATGTATGTGCTGATATGCCCCTTATTTTGAATAAAGTTTTGTTTTGGGCTCCAACAGGTTTTCACTGAGTAAGCACCAGCATAAAGAACCAAGAAAATTTGTATACACAGCATAAAAATGTGATCTGATAAACAAAAGCAATTCAGCAAAGTCAAGACTGAAATTAATTTTCAAATCAACCTTTGATAAATCTGCCATTATATATACAGTGGTTGACAAAAAAACAAAGAAACACAATTTAATTGGGTAGGAAATTTGCCAAATGAGCATCACTACATATAGGGGCAAAAATAAGTTAAAGAACCAGTTAGGTTAGGGCGTGCCTTGTTCACAATTTTTGGCCTTGAGCCACTTATGTTACAGCTCATACCCTTTGGGTTCCTAAACTATTTGTATTTACTAGTAATGGCAAAGGACTGGATTAGTTAATGCCATTCATTTCTTAACCTGTCTCGACCAATATGGACCAAGAATACATGTTACAGCCAAAAGAACTGACTAGGTTGCATCATCTTTTGAGAGACACCAAAAGCAAGTCAGTTTATTGATCTGCAATATTATATTGAAAGTGCATGACTAATGACCTATGTGAAATATACAAGTTGCTAGTATAACAAATAAAGATGAAATCATAAAATAAATATATGCATAAAGTGCAATAAGCATAAGTTATAGACATTATGGCACATTTATGTCCCCCAAGCTTGGTGGACAACTTTCACTTTTTCCCCTCAGTGAATTGTGTTGCTCAGTCCTTCCTGCCTTCATTCTGAAGCAGGCACTGCTGTGCCTATTGATGTAGGGAACCCTAATGCTACCATGACCTCCTGACCAGGTGGTATCTTCAGTGCTCCGGCAGTGCAATAGGCACAGCACACTTGCACCAAAAAAATAGAGCACACACATGACTCACAAGCCAAACACCAGAAATGATGCCAGACAGACATAGAAAATATTTGGCATAACTGTGTCCAATTTGTGCCAAACTGGGGTAATTGCAGCACAATTGTGCCAAGAGAATGATGCCAGAAATTGTTGGGAAAACAATGCATTGTGGGAAAAACTGTTGATTGTACTCAAAATTGCATTTTGCACACTGTGCCTAGCTAAGGTGAATGTGCCCTATTGTGTTTCTTCTTAGAATTATGAAGCAAAATTCTTTGGGTCATATTGGCAAAGGGTAAAATTAGCCAGAGTTTTAGAGGTGAACACCACAGCTGTCACTTTACTTGTATAATGCTTTTATGGACATATTTATCAAAGGGTGAATATAGAGTTCACAGGGCATTTGGACAGTATTAATTTGAGTAATTTGCATTTGGACAGTAATTGGGGAGGGTACAAGAAGCAATCACAGTGTGTAGAGCAAATAACATACAAAAATTAGATAGAATCCAAAAGTGTAGCAATTGTATTTTGCAAGCCAACTTGCAGGGGCTTTGCTTTCATGTTCATATTGGAGCCAAATGTCTTTTAGTATTAAAGAACATTTACAGATTTCTACTTTTACTCTTCTTTTTCTTCTTGGCTGTGTTTTGATTATTTTACTGAGTTTCCTGTTGATCCCCAAAGAAAGAAAATAATCTCAGCATAGCTTTAAATTTATATTCATTTTATAGATGCATAGATTGGTTTCAAGAGAATATTCTGGCACAGTGTCACAGAAGAAAGTGCATTATCCTGATATATTACCCTATAATTCACCGTGTTTGGAAATCTGTGCTTTGCATACTTTAGGAATTCTCCGCCCTTTAAACACTCGAAGTTGTCAGCTGGAGTTTCTGGTGATTTCTGGCTCAAGGTTATCAAAAGGTTAATAACTTTACCAATCACAGAAATGCGGTGCCAACTTAAATATTTATATATGCAAATCAGCAAGCACATTTTCTCTTTTTTTAGCTCTTATTTTGCCATTCTGCATCTGTCTCGTACGGCTGCTTCTGAAGTGCCTCACTATAAAATTTAAATGTGAGCTATCTCTTCAGAAGACATATACCACACTGACCATCTGCTGTGTGGCCATAAAAGTTTATTTTCTCTCATTTCAAAGATTCTAGATAGCAGGCAACCGAGTGCTCTTCCAGAACGATGTGTTAAATATGAAAATTTTATACAATAAAGAACATTTACAAATAGAAGTATGTTTTTATAAGGGGTAAATTCCCTTAGCAACAGTTAAGATAAGATGAAACGGGGGATGTAGTTATTGATTAAAACTAGCAAAAATCCCCGAGCTCAGCTCCTAATCCACTTTCTCACAATCTTTCAACAGAGAGGGCCGATGGCTATCTTTAGAAATTGATGTCAGCCATCAGATCCTCAAAGCGATGTTTTATAGAAGAGTGTACTGTAAGGACAAAGGTCCTGATGCAGAGATTACAGAACATAACTTAACTCTGCCATAGTATTGTATGCAAGTTCAGTTTGCACCCATAAGAACCATGACTTTTGCCTGTGCTCAGCTGAGGTTTTAGATATGTATTGCTTTAAAAGTCAACAAAGGCAAGCTGTGTATTATTATAATTAGATAACAATGAGACCCACAGCAAAATGTGGGAGAAGGCACAGTCGCAGCTGTATTGCAAATCCCATCTGTAAGTAACCCAAGAAGCTCTAGAGCCACTGAAGCTTTAGAACTGGGTATGGAGTGTACATATGACATCTTAACACTAAAAACTAAAAACACCTGATTATTTTACACTGATTTCCCAACTCAATATGAAATTTAAAGAAATGCCACAAGAATCTCTAAACAATGAACCCCCTGAATTTCCAATGTATGTTATATTTATGTTTTATATTTAGTTACACAGCTACATAGTCCACTTAGGTGAAAACATTAATCTGTCAAGATTGAGCCCTATTAATGACCAGCATACACAGTAGTCTGTTGTGACTAGTGATGAGCGAATCTGTCCCGTTTCACTTCGTCATAAAATTCACGAAACGGCAAGAAAATTCGCAAAATGACGGAAAATTCACGAAATGCATTTGTCGCCCGCGGTTTTTTTTTGTGGCCCACATCTATTTTTTGTCGCCTGCGCTCTTTTGACATGACCGCGCCCTTTTTTGACACAACAAAAAAAATTTCCGCGCAGCGAATTTTCACAGAAGTTTTGCGATGGCGAAATGCGGAAATTCGCTCATCACTAGTTGAGTCACTGTAGGAACCCTGGCCCAAGGTGGTAGTAATACCAAGGCTCTCTCATGTCAAAGGTCGCACTTAAACATGGTTCATCAGAAGAGACAGGGTGGATGCCTTGGTTCTTAGCACGATTACTGTATGTGTAATTGTGTTTGAGGAGTGTGTTTGAACACATGTACCTTTAATGAAAAAAAGGTGCATTTTAGAGCACCGCACTTGCAGTCGGGTTAATAGTGTAACTTGTAGTGTGATTCTTAGTATCACATCTACTGGCAAAATTTTCCCTATTAAGTTATTATTAACTTATTATTAGTTTAGTAAATTACAACAGATGTTTGCTTTTCACTAAAATATCCACTGACATAGCAGTACGTCTTGCATGGAGATACAATGGAAATAAAATATAATGATCATTTGTTACACACACACATACATACATATATATATATATATATATATATATATATACAGTGAGCTATTAATATAGTAGTTTGTACTATCCCCTTTCCAAACCAGAACATTTATTGCTGCTTTAACTCTGGAGGAGAGAATATGAAACTTCCATTGTATTCCAAAAGCTGTGTAAATATTTGGAAACAAGTTAATCTTTTAGCATCATCCATGCCAAGGGAAGCAATTTTACCAGCTGCTTAATGAAGCTCCTTGGGTAGGCATGCCAGGCTAACTCTGTCAGTCATAAGACAATATACCACATGCGTTTTGTACTCATTCCAGGATAATAGCTACGGTAATGTCTTGAGTTCAAATCAAAATCCATCTCTGTATTCTAGGCTTAAGCTTTGTTTGTTTAGCTAAGCTTATCTCTCTTGATACCCGCAAAGGTGTGATCTTGCTAAGCTACCTGTTTCGGAAATATATTAAAGGAAAAGAATTTAACCATGCAATCATTTTTTATAATTCCACAGAGAAATAAATAAAAGTGTAGACCACATCAAAGGTATGAAAAATGGGTATTTTATCAGCAAGCATTAAAGCTGTAGTCTAAAAAATGCTTTGAATATACAGGAGTAAGAAAAATCAGGTTGTCTTAATGCGGTAGTATTAAAGGATTTTCCAAGAGGGCCACTGCTTAAAAAAGGAACGCGAAAGTAAACCAGTTCCCTGGCTGTGCCCTCTTATTTTTATCCTTTATATAGGGATTTATAGATACATTTTGCAATGCTTTAAAGAGATTATAGAGCATTTACATCAGTCCCTGCCCCAATTGAGTTTACAACATAAGGTCTCTACCACTAGGGCCTATTAACCTGCCAGTAAGCTTTTGGAGTATCCAGAAAACCCACACAGACACTGGTAGAAATATAGAAACACCTTGTAGATGCCCTACCGGGAAATTAACCCAAGACCCCAGTGCTGCTAGGCAACAGTGTTAAGGGCAATGACAGAAGGCAAGATTTATGTGCAGAAAATGCCTACCAGGAATACTGTCCAGACAGCACCAACCAAGTGCTGGCTACTGATCTGATGCAAAATGCAAATGCACACAAATGCAACCTGCCTCACCAACTGTGATTAGGAGAAGAGGCATTAACTAGTGATGAGAGAAATTTTGTAATTTGTGAAACCCTGTAAATTTTTCCAAAACCACAGAATATCACTAAAATGCCTTGGGGTCAATAGGAATATGAAAAAAACATTGACGTTAAAGTGATTTTAGCTATGCAACAGCATAAATTGCCCTACATGGCTCCCATGTTTCCAGTTTCTTCCAAACATAGCTCTTGGACAGGTCCTTAGATAGACAGAGGAATGGCAGCGGAGGACTACAGTCCCATTGGGTGATCTGGAATGCAAGAGATGGATAATAATGACATCTTTGTTGATAAAGTGCTACAGATATGGGACCCATTATAAGGAAATTCATTATCCAGAAAGCTCCGAATCGGTAAGAAAATAATTCACATTTTAAAAATGATTTTTTCTGTAATAATAAAACAGAAACTTTAATTGATCCTAACTATGATATAATTAATCCTCACTGTCCTCACAGTTCTGTTTGGTTTATTTGATTTTTAAATTATTTTTTAGAAGACTTGAAGAAGAAGAAGGTATAAACATCCAAATTACAGAAAGACCTTGTATCCAGAAAACCCCCAGATCCTGAGCATTTTGAATAATAGGTTTCATAGCTGTATATGAATATGCAGCACTGTAAATTTTACAGAGATACAGTAAGAAGGAGGTCCTTGTCCTCCCCGTAGTTCCATAATTGGTTTGCTCTTTAGAGCCAGCACACAATGTATTGCAGGGGCTGCTGGCATGGGCGTCCACAGAAGGGGGCAAGAGGGGGCACTTGCCCCCCCCCTGGAAAAGTAGCAAAAAAAACAAAAACCTTACTCCGTTTCTGCACTTTCCCCTCAAGCCCGTTTTTGCTGTGCTCCGATTGGATCTTTCTTCTTGTGGATTCACCAATCAGAGCACAGCTTCCTTGACAGACAGTAAAATTGACCAATCAGAGCACAGATGCACACAGGGATCGGGAGATTTTGCAAACTGGAAACAGAAATAAAGACTGAAAAGATGAATCTGCAGCTGTAACTTTACCTGAGAACCAACTCTCAACTTTTGCTGCAGTTTTCATCCCACAGGTACTATACAGTTCTAAAGAATCACTAGCTGACATTAAATTGTTTAATTTATAATCTATCCCCTACCCTAACACATGGAGGGTAAGTTAACTCTTTCCCTCTGAAAAAGCTCATTGTGTGTTTATATATGTGTTGTTGTTTTTTGCACTTACTATTTTTTTTTTTTTTTGTCATTGTTTTGTTCATTTATAGTAAGTTACAGTGGGGCCAATGTTGTGTATCAGTGCCAGTGTTATAGTGCCAGGGCCTGAATATCTGCCATCAGTACCCACTGCTTCTCATGGCATATAATGTGCTGGTTTTGTAACTACGGACTGTGTCTCACTGTATATAATGGGGAGTCAGTACCCACTGCCTTTCTTGCTATAAAACTAACATAAACACATCTAAAGGGGTGGTTCACTTTTAAGTTAACCTTTAGTATGTTATAAAATGGCCTATTCCTAGCAACTTTGCAATTGGTCTTCCTAATTAATTTTTTTGAATAATTTGCCTTTCTCTTCTGCCTCTATACAGATTTCAAATGGGGGCCAAAAAATATTGCTCTGCGAGGCTACAATTTTATTATTATTATAATTTTGTATTACTTATTTTTCCAAGTAGGCCCCTTAACTATTCATATTCCCATCTCTTGTTTAAATCACTACCTGGTTGCTAGGGTAAATAAGACCCTAGCAACCAGATAGCTGCTGAAATACCAAATGGAGAGCTGCTGAACAAAAAGCTAAATAACTGAAAAACCATTAAAAATAAAAGTGAATTCGAATGCGAACTACCCCTTTAAGCTAACTGATCCCAAACACAAATGTTTGCAGATCCCCTAACAGAAGTGCGCGTATGAATACTTTTACTACTAATACTAAACATTTTAGGGTAAAAAAAAAAAGCACCCCCACCCACACTTTTGTACAGTATCCCTGGGAGTCAGTGGGAACGGCAAGAGGTAGTTGGGAGGTTAACTTTTTACGTCAGCAGTGAATCCACTAAGTGTCACATTAGCTATAGGTCAGTCTGTGTATGGGCCATATTTAGCCTCCCCTAGTATCATCCTGCAAAAAAAAAAAAAATATATATATATTTATCTGTTGCAGGATGATGCTAGCTTACTTGCCCCCCCTTGGAAAATTTTCTGCGGACGCCCATGGCTGCTGGGATGTATTTCCAGGCACAGGTATGCATGTACACACACTTGATTTTAATTTTAAGTTCCATAGGAACAGCCACACAAGTTTTATATAATTTACCTGAAGTAGAATGACAATTTTATGAGGTATCTTACTGTAATAGAATATTAGTAAACTATTTGTGTGAAAGGCACTTAATGAAGGCTATTAACCAGTCTTTTATGGTCTGCCTCAGGAATCTTTTTCCATTGCATTTTATAATTTTATACCTAAAACATGAAGGTCAGAAACAGGTTTCAGATCAATACTAAAAGTAATTGCCTGACACTTGTAATTATACTGACTAAAACATACTAATTAACCTCAGTGTAAGTCTTCCAGTATAAAACGAAATCTAATTTAACAAAATCTAGTGGGCAAAAAAAACTGCCATTAAGGAGCCCATGTATCATGAATAAGGTTATGTTAAGATGGAACAGGCGCAGGATTCCTCCACTCTTAGCATAAGAGCTACTGATTCACAGTAACATAGACAACCCTTATGCAACGAGAACATCACTAACTGATACATGAAGTAAAACAATAAATGAATCATTTTAGTGTACATATAGTACACCTAGCATTTAAAAAAGGTTGAACATACTTCAGTGATCTAATATTTTCCTCATAGCCAGCAGCACTGCATTAGTGCAGCAAAGGCCAAGAAGTACAGTCTGTTGTACTATACCTAGTAAAAAAATGGCATTTTTTTTAGGAGTTTCACAAAATAAAAACTGTAGTACCGTGTTAGCCAGTGTCAAAAATAATAAAAAAAAAACACACAAATACAAGAGTATTGTAGAAATGATACCTATATTATATATTATATTAAATACCTATAGATTTTTCATTTGTATTTTGCCTGATGAAGGGGCCTTAGAGCTCCGAAAGCTTGCAATGTATTTTTATTGTTAGCCAATATAGGTATCAATTCTACAATACTCCTGTATTTGTGTAGTTTTTTTTTATTGTTTTAGGAGTTTGGAATTCATTCCCAGAATTCCTTTTGTTTATTTGTATCTGTATGAGGCAGTGTCCTCAACCTTAATGATTTGTTTGTTAAACCACACAGTGACTCCACCTAAGCTGATCAGAAAACCCTGCGCTACACTGATGAGCCTTAAAACTGGTGCTTTATGGGCTTTTCCAGGGCACTCACACGGAAGGGGCAATTCAGGAAGCCTGGTGCCTTATGAACTGTTTTAAGGACATTTTGTGGTATTCCAGGAACTGCCTCGTTCTGAGGAAAGAGAGGATGTCAATCCAAGACTGCCGCAGACTGATTCACAGTCTGCTCTGTGACTACAACATCCGGGACAGCCATAGGCGGATTTTCAATAAGGCTTGGGGAGGCTAAGCCTCCCCAAACCTGATTTGGCACCTTAAAACCTGACTCCGTTTCTGCACTGCCCTGCAAATCTTCTCGGGGTTCTGCAGAAATCAGCTGTGCAAAATCTCCCGATCCCTGTCTGCACCTGCGCCTTGATTGGTCAATTTTACTGCCTGTCAAGAAAGCTGTGCTCTGATTAGAGAATCCACAAGAAGAAAGATCCAATCAGAGCACAGCTTTCTTGACAGGCAGTAAAATTTACCAATCAAGGCGCAGATGCAGACAGGGATCGGGAGATTTTGTAAACTGGAGCCAGTGCACAACTTTGAACTTTTGCTGCAGTTTTCATCCCACAGGTACTATACACAAGTAACTATACTGTATATGTTCTAAAGTCTGACCCACTAGCTGAAATTAAATTGTTTTTTGTCATCTGACATCTATAATATTCCTATCCCCTACCCTAACAGATGGAGGGTAAGTTAACTTTACCCCCTGACAAAGCTCATTGTGCTTTTATATATTTGTTATGGTTTTTTGCACTTTCTATTTTTCTTTTACTTTTGTCATTGTTTTTTTCATTCCTAGTTAGTTACAGTGGAGCCAATGCTGTGTATCAGTGCCAGTGTTATAGTGCCAGGGCCTGAAAATCTGCCATCAGTACCCACTGCTTCTCATGGCATATAATGTGCTGGTTTTGTATATATAGACTGCATCTCACTGCATATAATGTGCTGGTTTTGTATATATAGACTGCGTCTCACTGCATATAATGTGCTGGTTTTGTAAATATAGACTGCGTCTCACTGCATATAATGTGCTGGTTTTGTATATATAGACTGCGTCTCACTGCATATAATGTGCTGGTTTTGTATATAAAGACTGCGTCTCACTGTATATAACGTGCCTGGGATGTCAGTACCTGCTGCCTCTCTCTCTGTAAAGCTAACTTAAACACATCTAAAGGTGAGGTTCACTTTTAAGTTAACTTGTAGTATGTTATAGAATGGCCTATTCCTAGCAACTTTGCAATTGGTCTTCCTAGTTAATTTTTTTATAGTTTTTGAATAATTTGCCTTTCACTTCTGCCTCTTTCCAGCTTTCAAATGAGGGTCACTGACCAAAAAGTATTGCTCTGTGAAGCTACAGTTTTATTTTTCCATGCAGGCCCCTTAACTATTCATATTCCCATCTCTTGTTTAAACCACTACCTGGTAAATAAGACCCTAGCAACCAGATAGCTGCTGAAATACCAAATGGAGAGCTGCTGAACAATAAGCTAAATAACCGAAAAACTATTAAAAATAAAAGATGACCAATTGCAAATTGTCTCAGAATATCAATGTCTAGATCATGTTAAAGTTAATTTAAAGGTGAACTACCCCTTGAAGCTAACTGATCACAAACACAAATGTATAGAGAACCCCCAACAGAAGAGCACATATGAATACTTTTACATCCTAAGCATTTTAGGGTTAAAAGCACCCCCACCCGCACTTTTGCGCAGTATCCCTGGGAGTCAGTGGGAACGGCAAGAGGTAGTTGGGAGGTTAATTTTTTACACCAGCAGCGAATCCACCAAGTCTCACATTAGCTATAGGTCGGACTGTGTACGGCCCATATTTAGCCTCCCCAAACAAAAAAGTCACCGTCCGCCTATGGGGACAGCCTTGAGGAAGAAGAAGACTGAAAATCCCTCTCCTTCTCCCCATCCCTCCCCCATTGTCTTTTAAGTGGAAAATAAAGCTTTGGGCATGTAAATTCCACATCCCTTCCCCATCTCCCCATCCACTTCCCCCTACCTCCATTGCTTTATTATGAAAGTACAAGTATTATGCAAAAGTAACGAATGAATGAGAAAATGTTTGTTTTTTGTATATTTATATTATATTATATATATATATAATAAAGAATATTTTTCAATTAAAAAAAACTGGTCTGGTTCTGCTTTAAAACCCAGTGGGTGAGCTTTAGCCTATAGGATAAACCCATGTAAAGGGATTTTTTTTGGAGTTTGGAATTAATTCCCAGAATTCTTTTTGTTTATTTGTATCTGTATGAGGCAGTCTCCTCAACCTTAATGATTTGTTAAAAAAAATTAAAAGAGTCAACCTGCATGTCTCTAACCATGTTCACTTTATATACAGTATGGTTCTTTTTATTGTGATATATAGTAATGCATATAGAGTTTGGTTGTACTCTAATGATTTGAATTGTTCCAATGTTTTCTATAAATGTATAACAAAGAAGTATGTGTGAAATGTGACAATTTCATATGTTAAAAAGTTAGATGTCACAGCTATGTCTATTTTGTTCTTGCATTCATCCATGCAAACTTACATAAAATTCAAATTCACATTTGCTAAAATTAGTTTTTTTCGAATTAAACTCGATCATTGCTGTACAGGTATCGGACCCCTTATCCAGAAACCCATTATCCAGAAAGTTCCACATTTCGAAAAGGCCATCTCCCATAGACTCCATTTTAATCAAATAATTTACATTTTTAAAAATGATTTCCTTTTTCTCTGTAATAATAAAACAGAACATTGTACTTGATCCCAACTAAGATATAATAAATCCTTATTGGGGACAAAACAATCCTGTTGGGTTTAATTACTGTTTAAATAATGTTTTTAGCAGACTTTAGGTAGAAGATCCGATTACGGAAAGTAAATCCAGGTCCCAAGCATTCTGGATAATGGGTCCCATACTTGTATTTATAAAATGTCACGATAATGCTTGAATCGTTCGTATGAAACATTTGGATTTTACATTACAAAATCTCAAATTTTTGGAGTTGATAGAGTCGAAATTTTTTTACTTTAAAAGTTAACAGACATTCGTTTCCATCAATCCTCTTTATTTTTCTCAAACAGGAATTGTTCCAGCAGCCATTTTAGGAGCATTGGCACTCTTTAAAAACAATAATGTGCTTAATGTAGAGAAACATCATGCAGATTTACTGCTTTAAAAATACTTTTTTTTTTTTAAGGATTTTTAAAGCAGTACATTGTGCTAATAGGCTAAGCGGGAGCCATTGGGGATTGATGCATCGAGCTTGGGAGCAGTAAGGCTGTGCAGTTGAATACCTATACATTAATAACGTGTTTAGTTTCACTTGTAAACTGGGTGAAACTAAATACAATGGTGGGATTTCATTCAAAGAATTCAAGTATTTGAATGATCATAAAGTTCTCTCTTTACTTTTATTTGCAAACAGGGTTTGACAGGGCCAGAAGTACACCTGGAAAAAACTCCTGATACCTGTACTATTGCTTCCCTGCTGCCTTCCCTCCACTGATCACATTAAAAGTAAGTGAGAAAAGTGGCTGGCAGGGGTGAGCTGGTGGACAATAGGAACCCCTGAGCAGGTGTGGGGGCCTCTGGGGCAGGAGCCCCAGTGGGCCTCAGAAACCCAGTCTGATGCTGTCCGCAAAAGGTTACTGTCTCTTTAATTTCTGTTTCCTGAGGAGAGCATTTCCAAAAAGTCATAAGACATTATTCAACCATTCTTTTCTGTGTCAACTTTAAATTGTTTACACCCATCATAAAGCAAAAAACTGTGAAGTTTGCACTAAGATTGGTAATCTGTAACAGCCAATCTGGAAGGAAATAAAGAAAGCACATACTGTATTTAATGTATGAGATGGGCTAGTAGACCTGGCACAACATTTTCTAAAGCTACCACTATATATATATATACATACATATATATATATATATATATATATATATATATATATAGGTATTGGACCCCTTATCCAGAAACCCATTATCTCCCATAGACTCCATTTTAATTCAAATAATTCACATAATTCGACCTACGTTTCAGTTCCCTACTGGAACCTTCGTCAGGGACCCAGTAGGGAACTGCAACGTAGGTCGAATAAATCTCACCTTTAGCATCCTATTAAATTTTTGTTGTCCTTGAAAAAATTATCGCTAAAATCCTGCGAGTGCCGACACTGCCTATTTCTATTTGACTACTTTAGCTCTGGCACCCAGGTATTGTTTAGGTTTTTCGGTGTGCTCTCCATTCTGTTATATATATATGTTGTAAAACCTTCCTCTTTTTAAAGAAAAAACATACATTTGCATAGGTTATTATGGGAAAAGAACATAATGTTTATTTAGCCTTTGCATCATCATCCTCAAGCTTATGTGCCTTTATTCTTTCAGGTATTTTGAAAAGTGAAAACTCATTTGCTACAGCTGAGTGGGTACTTTAATAAAGCGCCTTTGTGCCCGAAGCTGCTAGGACAATTTAATGACATTAAAAAAAAATTCTGTTGAAAGCTAAAGGAAGTTATTGCACACAAATGTAAAGTCTTTTGTACATATGGGGTGCAATTTCTCAAGGCTCACATTTCCATGTTTTGCAGGAATTTCCTCATCCCTGTTCAGACGTAAAGAAAATAGGTTTTGTGGGTTTTTTGCCATTATCAGTTTGGGGAGTTTCTTTGCATTCCAAGCATCACTTCCAAAATCATATACTGTACTCTTTCTAATGTATTACTATTTGGAAGGTTGCTGTGCACTAGGGGTATCTCAGTAAATACTTCTTTAAAATATGTTTCATATTTTTACAATATTTTGTATATTATTTCTAGGTGTGTAAAAAATAATGTCAAAGCATATTATATGACAGTTATGGTACATGAAATATTAGACTTTCTCCATATACTAGCTTCACTGTTTTTGAAGATCATTAGTGCAGAACAAAATTACTCTTACGAAAGTCAGTGTTATTTGGATTCAAAGAAAGTTCCCATGACATAATAAAAGCATAAAGAGTGTTTACAATTTTCTATTTTTCGTAACTAGGTATACACTAATATATGTGTGTAAAAACAATATGCATAATGCCTATGTTTAATTGTGTCTCTGTTTATTTGCAACTAACGCCCCTTAATGTCAGGTGTAACTGATTTGCCGCTTGAGTCATGTACTGTGAAGCACAAGAGTCACCAAGGTGCAGAGGAGCCCAGCACCTAATACCAACCTTGATCAGGAATTTATAACAGGGTCCCACTGGAACATTATGCCAATGCACTACAGGTTTATCCTTTAAGTCACATGTTTAAATGTTCCTGCAGCATCAGACTGGGCCACTGGGGTACCGGAAAAAAACCTGGTAGCCCCCCCCCCCCCACTCCCAAGATCCACAGTCTCCCTCCCCCGATGCACTGCAGGTAAATTTCTTTAAGCAGCACTCGGGGGAGGGTGTCAGAGAGTGTTGGAGGCCTCTGCGGGGGGGGGGGGGTGAAGGTGGCAGGGGCCATTGGGAGGTGCAGGGGCCCCTGAGGCAGAAGCCCCGGTGGGCCCTGCACCCCCTAGTCTCACCCTGTGTTCCTGCATTATCTAGCACAAATCAGGAATGTCATATTTTGCCTGCAAGATTTTGCTTAGAAATAAAGGGAACAAAATAAATATTTCTAATACACTGTAGTTATATAGGCTGGAGTGAGTGGATGTCTAATGTAATAGCCAGAACGTTAGCCAGAAAAATCAAGCCTGCCCAACACCTGCCCAATTTTTGGCCAGATATTGGTCAGTGAAGCCTGTAGGAGGGCCCCATATACTGGCAGATGAGCAGCTAAATCAGTCTGAATGACCTGAATTGGCAGTTGAAATCTGCCTGTGTATTGCCCCCTTTAGTTTGCTTTTGATCCCTAGCACGCAGGTCAGATTTAAAAGCAAACTAACTAAACAGTTATGTCCCATATGGCCCCCCTCTCAAGTCAGTGATTGGTTACTGACTGCTAACAGCTTAGAGAGCTGAAAGGAGGAAGTAGTGTTCTGCATATTATGTTAGACATCCGTTTACTCCAGCCTTTCTAGATTACATTTTTGCCTAACTAACTATATTGAAAATATTTTTTTTATTTTGCAGAGCCTATCCATTTTCCTATTAAGAGGGGACTTCATTTATGATTTAAAGCTGACTACTGGTCAGGTAACCTATACCAAATAATTAGCAAGGTTATGTTTATTACATTGCCTTGTCTTTCCAAAATTTCAGGAAAACAGTAAAGTGGATACATACCAGGCTATTTACCAAGCAATGTAAAACACTAATCTGAGACACTATGCTCAGATTAGTGCAGTTTAATTCGGTATAATCTAGGCCAGTGATCCCAAACGAGTGGCTCAGGGGCAACATGTTGCTCACCAACCCCTTGAATGTTGCTCCCAATGGCCTCAAAGCAGGTGCTTATTTTTGTATTTGTGGCTTGGTGGCAAGTTTAAGTTGCATAAAAAACCCAGTTTAATGCCAAATAGAGCCTTCTGTAGGCTACCAAATAACCAATTATAGCTCTTATTTGGCAACCCCAAAACTTTTTTTATGCTTGTGTTGCTCCCCAACACTCTTTCCATTTGAATGTGGCTCATGGGTTTAAAAGGTTGGGCACCCCGATCTAGGCACTGGAAATTTTGATGGCTAAAGTTAGGCCTTTGCATACTTGGGTTATGTTATGATCTAACAAAATAGGTACCCACAGCTATTTGCTGAATCTACCTACAACAGTTTAGCCACAACAGAACTGTTTGTATTGCAAACTGATCCCTCTCTGTGTGGCCAATCTTTTTTGTTGACTGCCATACAGCAAGAAATGTATTTAGCACAGTGGGAAGATAAAACAGTTTCAGAAATAAATCATAGGTTTGGCAAACATGTCATAGAAGAACATTTATTAATAAAGCTGGTGTTTTGATGTCCCTGTACCTTCAAAACTGCATTTCAGTGTCTGCCAGTATTGACAAAGCTGCTGCAGCTGCTTGATAAATACTGGGTACCAAGCAAAGGATAGTCAGGGATTATCAATAGCACAGTAGTATTACAACCTTAGTGAAAAATTTGGTGGCACTCAGACTTCTATTTCCTAAAAGAAACAATGATGTTAATTAATTAAGGGTTTGTTGGCAGCCACTAGTTTTTTTGTGTTTATAAATATTCTGAGCCATAAACATTAAAGGAACAGTAACACCAAAAAATGAAAATGTATCAAAATAAGTCAAATATTGGGTACTGTTGCCCAGCACTGGTAAAACTGGGGTGTTTGCTTCAGAAACTCTGCTATAGTTTATATAACTAAGCTGCTGTGTAGCC
Source organism: Xenopus tropicalis (assembly GCF_000004195.4). Lineage (NCBI taxonomy): Eukaryota > Metazoa > Chordata > Amphibia > Anura > Pipidae > Xenopus > Xenopus tropicalis. The sequence goes on from NC_030677.2 coordinate 106,115,413, forward strand.
ACAGGGGCAGCCATTCAAGCTGGGAAAAAGGAGAAAAGGCACAGGTTTCATAGCAAATATCTCATAAAATACTATTGTATTCTACTGAACTTATCTGTTATTTGCTATGTAACCTGTGCCTTTTCTCCTTTTTTCCTGTTTGATTGGCTGCCCCCATGGCTACACAGCAGCTTTTTTATATAAACAATAGTAGGGTTTCATAAACAAACTGTTACTGTTGCTTTAATAAAGTAGCCAGTTGTAAGTGCCTTTTAAGTTGACTGGTAAAACTGTTCAAGAAAACATACATGTCTTACAAGTGTAGGCAAGTGGTGGCTCTTTGGGATCTTTTTTGTTTTCTATTTTTGTAATTTACAATGGTTTTATTGTTAAGCTAGTAGGGTTCACTTATGAACATAGCTCATCTGAGTCTAAAAATGGATGCTGTCAAAAAACATGGCAATTAGCATCTGAAATTGCACTTGCAGTGGTAAATCAGCCCTAGTGTCTCTCCATGACTTACGATTTGAACGTGGCGGGGGGGAGGGGGGTTAAAAAATGGTTTTTGAAAACACAGTAATAAATCATCAAACAGGTTAAGCTAATAAAAATGTTGGCCTCTGTGCTTAAGTGTCAAAGCAACCAATCCGCACCTACTGGTCACCTGTTTGGAAGCAGCAATCTTGTTGGTTTCTAATACTTACTAGATCTGATGAAACCTTTCTGAATATTATTGCACTACAGACTATAATGAGATGATAAACTTACCTTTACTAAATGTTTATTAAAACTCATGATGACAGTGCCTTCTAACTTTACCATAGTTGTAACTATCACGGTGGATGTGGGTGCAACTGCATCCAGGCCTGCCCTCATCATGGTAATTGATGGCGGTGGTGGTCTGGAGACAATTGTAGAGAATTATGGTAGTTCGAGGGATGGGGTTTGGGAATGTGGACCCCATTGCTCCCATTTTGCCCCTAGGTACATTGCTGTCTACAATACATGTTTTATTGATATTCATTTATTATAGCAGTTTTTCATAGTCATGGACAAATGTTATAGCCTTTCTGGCACTGGTGGCACTTGTTAGTATTACTCTTTAATTCTCTCTTTTTTTCTGCCTCCATTCACAGTCCCATAGGTTCCCACACTACCCTACTACTACCCACTATCCAACTAGAACACAATTACCCAGGGCTTTACCCTACTACACTAACTGAATTGGCACTAAACTGCACCAAATCATTTACCCATGGCAGCCAACAAGATCATTGTTTTTATTTTCTAATCTTGAATAGCCTTTTTTATAGCTTGCTGACTGATTGCTATTGGCAACTGCACTAATGCAATTTAGCACCTATGTTTCTTAATTGGCTATTCTGTGTTTGTTTAAGAAACTCTAGTAATTTACCTATTCCCGTGTTTATGGGTATGGTTTGGTGGTAAAAAAGGAACAGACATTATGTAAGTTCTTCTTTACTCACTTGTTTCCTATTGCCAAGATTATGGGTATGGTCTCGAGGCAAAATAGGAAGTAGCATATTACTGTTTATATAGTATTTGACAAGACATTAGAGCTAACATGACACATGCTTGAACCCCTTGGCGCTGTTTCCTATCCAAATAATACTGGATTAATTATACCGAGACAACACCTTAACACAGCAACTGCCAGGGCACATACAGAGTGAATTTTAGTGTAAAAATGCAAATTTCCTGGTATTTATATTATATAGAGCTGAGACATTTAAGCGGCTCTTTACAAAGATTATATAACATTCATACCAGTCATTCATACCCAGGGGCAGGGTTGGACTGGCTTCCTGGGACACCAGGAAAAATCCCGGAGGGCCCCCCGTCGGCCCAGACCCGACCCTTGCCAGCGCTCCCTCTGCCCGACCGTTCCTCCCCTGGCACGTTAAATTTCTGTGCGTTCAGGGGAGGATATCGGGTGGGGGCCCCTGCAGGGGGGGGAATTAGGGGACGTGGCTGGCGGGGGTACCTTCAGGGCCGATGGGGCAGTAGCCCCGGTGGGTCCTGCACCCTCCAGCCCGACCCTGCCCAGGGAATCTTACAATCCAAGGTTCCTAGCACATTCACACACACTATGGTCAAGTGGCCAAATAACCTGCCTGTTTTGGGTGTGTGGGAGAAAACCCCTTGCAGACACTGGGAGAATATACACCCCTCCCCCCATTCAGAGAGTACCCAAATTTGAATCAAATTCTGCACTCCCACTGAGCCACCATGTTGACCATATGCATTTTTGCAACTGAATCTGCTTTTCTACCTACGCAGTTTAATAAAACGTGTACAACTAGCCTAAAAATATGTAAATTTCAGTTACCTGGGTAGTGTAAAGGTGTTCATTTCCCAATAAGCTACTAAGAAATGCAAATAGACATTTAATGCATAAACAAAATATTGTTTTATTTACAGTGTATACATAAAATATTTTCAAATATTTGCCGTGCCCATGACTGCGTTGCAGGAGTTGGTTTTGAAGCACACTGTAGAACACAGTGAAATCTCGCTATTTCTTTGTCGAAGAACCTGACAGCCTTTCTAACTCATTAAGATGTGTATTCGCTGGAGGAAATAAAGAGCTTTGCACTACCATTTCTGTGAAGCAAAACACTCCGCATAGGCAGCCAAGCGTTAGATGAGTAATATGGGGGCTCAGCGGGGTGGTAGGAATATTAACCTGCACAGGCAAAAAATTATGTTTAATATTAAGAGAGGAATAGCACAAATAAAACCCAGACATAGAAGAAAGGATTACTATTTTGGACAGAAGAGAGATGGATGAAGATGCCATTAAGCTAAAGGCATGTCTGAATAAATTCTTCATCAGTTTTTTACAACAGTTTATATAGAGAAAAAAAAAGGCTTTGGTTGATGTGTTTCAGCTAATTCGAACAAAAACTAAAGTCTGCTGTTTCATTGTTTATTTGATTATAAGTAAATGTGTTTTCATTGCAGAAAGGGGAGATTCTCCTGGCAATATACACTATACACCTGTATGCATATTTAAATGTTGCGCACACATGAGAACACTTAGCAGAGACATGTATGCTCTGCATACATGCAGCTAATAATTGGCTGATTTCTCCACGTAAGCTTTTATGGGAAAGTGCCACATAAACAAACAAATAAATATATTTTTATCTTTTCATGACACCGTTAATGGGACTACATTAGGCAAATCTGTGATGGAAAGGGCCTGATTCCGTCCTGTGCCAGGAAGAAATTTTTCCTACTTCCCCTGGATCATATAGCAGTTAGTCAGGTTTCATTTGGACAAAAAGTTTAAACCCAGTGGACGTGTGTCTTTTTCAACCAAACATGTAATGTACTTTGTATCTCAGCAAATAAACTGTCCAAAGGTTTAATTGTAAATGATCCCTTGGAAGCCTTGTCCCAACAACAGTATAGAATTTTGATTATACTAACTTCACTGAATGCATTGCCTCTCATACTACACTGAACATTTAAAACCTTTTTGAATTTTCTAAAGCAAGAGCCAAGTAAACACTTTAAAATACACACATGCAATTATCATACCCACATTATTAAAAAATAATGAGCCACCGGTGCTGCATCCTTACTAAGCCAGTCTTTGCAGTCACACTTAAAAATGAATCCAAGGAGTCTAAGTGATTAGTTGACATCACTATTTCAGAAACTGATTGATCACATTCCTTGTGGAAGTCTTGCAGGAGACACATGGTATAACTGGAGAAAGTACTCAAGTTTTCTATGCAACAGAAGTCATTTAAGAACTTTTCTCTTAGACACTCACCCTGGATTATGTCATACATCAACAGAAAAGGATTCTGGAAAAATTGTTAGATAGGTCAGGTAGATTTTACAGCTCTGGAGCAAGTTAAGGAACTGCAGACATGCCGCAGCATGGATCAAAGAGCAACACTGAAAGTTCTGGTACTGGCAGTTAGGTCCTTGACAGTTGGTTCTTTAAATTTTATGTTCTACAATAGACAAGCAGTTTAAGTACCATCAGTTCAAGTTTTTTTTATTAAAGGGAATATTGACTTTTAAAGTAAAATTAAAAAAAAAAAAAAACACTGGAATGCATTATTAAACTTATGTGCTCAAATGATAGGGCAATAAATGATGATAGTACCAATTTAAGAAACCATTTCTACTTGTTTCTTTGTACAGATGTAAAATGTCCTTATTAAACCGCACATTAAGAGTAACACACTTTGAACATTAGGAACTTGAGCACAATTCTGAGATTTATTTCCCAGCCTCTATGATATTATGACTATACTGAACCTTGTGACTAAAAGCCAAAGAAGGCTGCCAGCTGTAATTGGATCTGGACTCCCTTTGCTGCTATAAAACAATACTTACCTTTATTGAAAAGTAAGTGAAGAGAATGGTTTCAGACTTATGACTTTCTTGGGATTCAGTTGGCATTGTCAACATTCTGTATAAGTATTTTTAACACACTGAGCAAGTTAACCAATAAACTCTTGCTTCCTGTTCATCTGAGGCTCATTTTAATGGATTACATTAAGCTTCCACATGCGTAGACCTAATCTGGGTTAAATAAAGACAGAAAGAGGTAACATTTAGGTTAAGTTGATGGGCTAATGAGGCCCCAGAAGGATTTCCTTGCCATCTGCTAGTGGCCTTGGGCAACACCCTAAATTCCAGAACTTACATTTTGAATTCTATTGGGATTCCACTCATTTTACCTAAATGACTGTGTGCTATAGGAAAATAAAAGAGATCACCTTTCAAGCTGACCATACACTATACAGTTATTGTGAATTAATCTGTGAGTAACCACACATGGATGAATTAATCTGTGGTGATCACACATGGATGGCAAAATAGCACATAGCTAGTTATTCATTCAGCAGACTAAAGGTGGCCATACACGGTCAGATTTTAGTCTTCTTCCAGCCAAAGTTCGGATCGATCATGCTCTTACATGCAACAATCTAAAACTAACATTCAGACTGAAATTGGAAGATAGAGTTGGAGGATGTTCTGAACATAAAAAAAATGGGAGAAAACAATGGAATGAAAGTGACTTTTCCAGAAATGCATTGTAGCTCCCCCAAGGATATTGTCAGATACACAATAAATGCACAGATTTTATCATTATCTGACCAAAATTTTTTAACCTGTCCGACTAGACTAAATGACCAATCGCTATGGTATGAAAATTATCGGGACAGTAATTTGGAGCCCACACGGTCCGAAAATCGCTTTCGTATAATTATATTGGTGTGTGTATGGCCAGCTTTAATGACCTTAAACCAGTGGAGGGTTTTTGCTGATCTAATATTTCTTTCTTATTCTCTAAATCTCTGTGGATCTAATGTTTACCACATGGGCCTCACACTACCACATTGGTTAACTGAATCTGCACATGTGTGTTCAGCTGTGGACAGGAAATTTTTAAACAAAAACAGGTTTTGATAACTAAAAATAAATACATAAAACATGCCATATACTGGTAGAATGTGTATATGAGGACTTCTTGTAAAATGGGAGAGTTTACATTTGATTTCATACTAAACTTTTTGTTACTCCTAACCACTGTAGATAAGAGTTTCCTGACCTCTAAATAAGTAATGCAAATGACAATTATTCCCTTCATATCCTGAAAATCATGTGCAATAGTGTAATCACAGTACGGGGCTTTTGGGGAAAGATTACAGCATGCAAGGCCTGGGAAATTTTCGAATAAGTGGTCTAAGAAATCATTGAAACATTAAATAAATCCTATAGGATTGTCTTGCCTCCAATAAGGATTAATTATATCTTAGTTGGTCTCAAGTACAAGGTACTGTTTTTTATTACAGAGAAAAATTGAATAATTTTTTAAAATTGCAATTATTTGATTTAATGGTCTTCCTGTAACTGGGAACTTTCTGGATAATGGGTTTCTGGATAACAGAACCCATACCTGTACAACTGCTTTTGCACTTTCTTTAAAAAATGTTGCACAATATAAAAATATTTTATTAACTATAACACAAAATCACGTTTTGCTTGGTTTTGATTATTTTTAGGCAAAGGTTCGGCCCATTATTATAAAAAAATGAATGATCTTTTGAGGATTAACGTAACACATTTATTCTGTTGTACTACATATTAGAAGCGCTATATTCCAACTCATTTTTGCAGTACCACCCTCTACTAGCACTTGGAATTAGGCAAGATGTCCATATACCCTCCAGTACAGGGCATTAAAAACCTCTTAAAGGGGACCTGTCAACCTAACAAAAGTTCCAAATCCTTACATATCACAGGGGCAACCCAAAAATTAATACTTTCAAGTTTTTTGGGCTGATCTCTGCTCTGTGCTCCTAAAAAGGCAGTATACGCCCTTGTTCAACACAGGCAAGGACAGTTTAGGGCATAGTATATTCTTGTTGCCTGTAGATGTTTCAGTATGTGAATAAACTTTATTTAAACAACCACAACTAATCTGTAGATATGATCTATTCTGACATAGGAATGATATAATGTTTAAACAGAACACAGACTTAATTTAAAAAAAAAAAAAGAAAGGGAAAAATAATAACAGGATGCATTGACCCACTAGGCTTGTTTGGGCCAATTAGGGCTATGTACTCTGTGCAGGCTTACAGAATACATAAACGATGTGAAGATCTACATCATCTACTCTGTCTTTTTTTTCCTATGAACCTTGACTTTTTTATTCTGCCTTTACAATGTTCCTGAGAGAGAGAGATATTTACTTCACTTAAAGGAGAAGGAAAGTCATTTTGGTGTTTTACTGCCAATAGATTTGCCCCATTAGTGCCACCTAGAACACTATATTTAGGTACTATTATTACTATACCTGAGTAAACAGCTTTAGAAGCTTTCTCTGTTTGCTTAAGATTGTAGCTGCCATTTTAAGTAGCTTCCTTCCCGCAGCTCTAGCTATATATATATATATATATAAATATATATTCTTCCATACATCTATATATTTCTTCTATATTGTTTATACACAAATGCATATGTGGCAGGAGTAAGGTGCAAGGAGTAAGAATAGCGAGTATATGAAGGGTAGTACTCCTTTAGCAAATTGCCATGTAGCAAAGTAGCACGTGGATACTGCTCCCTGTGTTTCTGTTTCTATCGGATCAGAGAATGGTCATATATTAGAGCCCAGAAAAGCACCAGAGTGACATCTGCTGGGAAATACCAGCTGCAAAATATTTAGTTATAGCTGTTTTGCTATATATATATATATATATATATATATATATATATATATATATATTGCAAAACAGTATTTTAAAGCTTACCATACTGACTATCAGTACAGGGCTAAGCCAGGTGCTTTCATGCTTGGATTATTTATTTATTAGTCTTTATTTATATAGCACTAACACATGTATGCAGAGCTTTACAGATATTGGGCTAGATTTAATTAAGTGAGAAAAAGTTAACCAATTGTTTATCACATGAAACTTTATGGAAGAGATTCAATTTAAGGAGAAATAATGTTTCTCCTAATTGAGGGTCTGCTTTTTCCCACAGACTTCAATAGAGTCTAAAGATTGTGAGTTTTTGGATGCCAGTTTTGTTATTGGTATGGCATCTAAATGTGATCTATTACAAGCGACTTTTTAGCCCTGTTTTTAATTTATATATTTTAAAAACATTAACATAATTATGAATATATTCTTAAAAAAATATTGTGCCTTTTTTGGTGGAGGGAAAGCCAGTCCAAGGCAGGGACATTCATCATAATTAAATAGTAGGTACATTGTTATAGGAGGTGCCGATAAGAATGTCGCCATTGCGTAGCTAAAGCCTTGGAACCTTATGAAGTTATGTGCTTGGGCAAAAACTGTTTTACATGGGAAGAGACCAAAACTACAAAACAAAGGAGTTTTGTATCTCACTGGAGATTTGCAATAGTAGAACTGAAAAAGTCAAAATTCTGTACATTATTGCAGAGGTATATATTATACATGTAATATCTCATATAATGTGCAACGTAATAGTTGTTGCTTAATTTTATAATAGTAAAATGGAGACAAGAGGGAGTTATTTAGCCCAACTACACAGCACAAGCTATAAATGGTCTTTTAAAGCAGTGAAAGCACACTACAGTCTTTCTCAAGTGACTTGATTTTACTCCTATATACATTCAAAGGAGAGCTAAACTCTGAGTGAAAATGGCTAGAAATGCCATATTTTATATACTAAATTGACTGCATTTCAGCATCTCTTTAGTAGTAATGACTTTATACTATATATACAGTATGTTGTGAGTTGGCCCCTAAGCTCAGTAACTGACAGCAGCACAGAGCATGTGCAGTGAATCAGCAGAAAAGAAGATGGGGAGCTACTGGGGCATCTTTGGGGGCACAGATCTAAAACATGGCCCACAATGTTATACAAAAAATACTCCTTGCAACCAATAAACGCATTTATATGACCTAAACCAGTAAAAGCAATATCAATATCAGACATTTTGCCTGCAAAACCTTCCTGTCTAAATGGCATGGGGATAAGTGATACCATGGTAAGTTCAGAGGGAGCAGATTATACAAAATTCCTTGGGTGAAACAGAAATAGAAGTATTGGCAGCCAGATGCAAAATTGTTTTCAGTGAGAAAGTGGATATACTGTATCTAGCTTGTTGCTAGTGGAATAGAAGTTGGTGTGGGCACACTGAATTCATAACAAGAGTGTGGTGTTTGTGACAATTTTCAATTTTTTTTCTGAATTAAGAGAATGAAGAGATTTACCAGACAAGATAAGAAAGTTAAAGGAGAAGGAAAGGTAAAGTGACTTGGGGGTGCCAAAATGTTAGGCACCCCCAAGTGACTTAAATCGCCTACCTTTTACTCTGGGCTGGTGCCCCTGTTCCGAAAGAACAGCACCAGCCCGGGGTAGCTGCAGCACTTCCTACTTCCTGCTTCAGTGCGCGTGCATGTGCAGTAAAGTGAAAAAGCTGAACTTTAACAGAGAAGTCGGCTTTTCACTCTACTGCGCATGCGCCTGTCGTTTAGTCCTTGCAAAACGAAGCCGGAAGGAGGAAGCGCTCACTGCAGCTACCCCGGGCTGATGCGGTTTTCTCCTAACAGGGGCACCAGCCCGGGGTACGAGGTAAGCGATTAAAGTCACTGGGGGTGCCTAACATTTTGGCACCCCCAAGTGACTTAGCCTTTCCTTTTCCTTTAAGGGATGTTGCAAATCTCTTTGGAAAATGTGATGATATCCAATAAGGGCAATAGATAATAGATTATTATTATTAATGAGCTGGAGAGAGTGCAGAGACTGCAACTAAACTGGTTAAAGGGATGGAAGATTTAAACTATGAGGTTAGACTTCAAGGTTGAGGTTGTTTTCTCTGGTAAAAAGGCGCTTGCGAGGGGACATGATTACTCTGTACAAGTACATTAGAGGAGATTATAGGCAGATAGGGGGTGTTATTTTTTCCCATATAAAGGATCAATGCACCAGAGGTCACCCCTTTAGATCGGAGGAACAGAGCTTCCATTTGAAGCAGTGTAGGTGGTTTTTCACGGTGAGGGCAGTGAGGTTGTGGAATGCCCTTCCTAGAGATGTGGTAATGGCAGATTCTGTTAATGCCTTTAAGAGGGGCCTGGATGAGTTCTTGAACAAGCATTGTATCCAAGGCTATTGTGATACTAATATCTACAGTTAGTATTGATGTTGGTATATATGGTTTATGTATGTGAATGTGTAGGTTGGTCAGTATAGGATTGTGTGTGCTGAGTTTACTTGGAAGGGTTGAACTTGATGGAATCCATTTTTTTCCAACCCTTTGTAACTATATATGAGGGAACAAGGATTTATGTTGAAATATGGTAAATAGAAAAAAAGAGCATCTCTTGTCTTTCAAAGTATATCTGTTTCAAGTATATTTGTTATTCCTATAGGACAGATTATCATATGTCTGTGCTGCAGGATAAAAAGTGGCAAAGGGGTTTAAGGAGTGGGAAAGCACCAAAAATGTATTTTGAATGGGCCATAGAGGAGGGTGAGATGTGAATAAAGTTATTCATCAAGCATTTATAAGAGAAGCACATGTTATGTTGATTGGCATGGAGCCACAGTGTGAATCAGATATCTCTGGTTTGAATCCCATGTCTATTCTTTACACTGTGTTGTATAGAACAATAGAGGAGGCCATCAGGCGTCACCTCTAACATCATTAGGGATGTTTCCCCTGCCTTCCCACACAATGCTGTGCAACAGAGAATGAAGAAGCCTCCTGATGTGTACAGTGTGTATCAGGTGCTTCTTAGAGGCCACAGTAAGGCTAAAACCTTAAGCAGCAGGCGATCAGCAGCATATAACCCCCAAATTCCCTCTGGTGAGCTATAACATTGGTCACTGTGAACCAATCCAATTAAGGGGCAGATTTATCAAAATATAAGATTAGAGCTCACCACAGAAAATTTCCCCCGCTTTCTATTCATTCCTATGAATAGGAATTCACCCACTTAAAAAAACGTTTCTAAAAAAAATGCCATATAAATGAATAGAGAGTGTGCATCATTCACTTTTATGTATTCCCCCTTTCCTTTTGGATAAAAATAGTCTGATCAACAAGACATTAGTGCTTAAATGGAATAAAATAAGGACTCTGGCACCTCTGCATTTGGAACCCTTATGCAGTAAGTAACTCAATGTGATCTGACTGGCAGTCATACTAAGATGTCATAAAATCACATGTGATGTCATATGTGCAAGTTTTCTAAAGTAAAATCGCATCTTAACAGTCACATGTTATTTCAACTTCAGATTTAACCTGATTATTCACAATGATATTGTATTATTTTAAAAGTATTAAAATTCTATTTAAGAAGTTTATTCAGTAATGATAACAAAGACTAGGAAATGGCTTTTTTAGACATTGATGTAATTATGTGCAATTATTTACGTTTAAAAATGCTGGAAATTCTCCTACTCAGCAGCATGGTAAGTAGATGTCAGGTTACTTCTTTTATATCATTTTCTATGGTAACTGGATAACACTGATTTCATGAACACATTCCATAGTTTAAATATAAATATATGAATCTCCCTTATTTAGGCTGAATCTTGCTTGTGAGGCTGCAGGTAATGCTCCTTCCCCCACATTACCATCAGCTCTCGCTCTTGCACCTCTGCACAATGCAGGCTGTGCTTTCCAAATCCCTTACTACCAACATTCTGTCTCAGTCCACCACATAACAACACAGGGGGGTCTCCTTCACTCATATCTGCACATTACCTGAATCACTTCTTCCACAGCCTCAATCTCTTTCAATCCTTTGTGTCATGAACATTTCCACAGCACATGTCTTGCAGAGGCCTAGAGGTATATCTGTTTATCGCAGTTCAGGAATGGGGCCCATTATCCCGAAACCCGTTATCCAGAAAGCTCTGAATTACGGGAAGGTCATCTCCCATATATTCCATTATAATCAAATTTTAAATAAATTAAAAATTCTATTTTTTTTCCTTTTTCTCTGTAATAATAAAACGATAGCTTGTACTTGATCCTAACTAAGATAATTAATCCTTATTGGAGGCTAAACTATTCTATCTTGGTATGGTTTAGGCATGGTGATCCAAATTACAGAAAGATCCCTTATGCAGAAATCCCTGGGTCCTAAGCATTCTGGATAACAGGTCCCATACCTATATAAGTATTTTATAAAGATTTATTACCCATTTTTCAATTTTTCCCTATAAAGACATTTGGCTGATATGTGGAATTTTACAAAAAAACTGCTTTTCAACATCATTCCAATTAACTATCTTATAATTAACTGACTACCTAAAACTAATAGTGTTGGGGGGGGTTCAGAGCTTTAGGAAAACTGTGCTGACTCTTGTGCTCCATCTCTTAGAACAGTGCTGTCCAACTTCTGTTGTACCGAGGGCCGGAATTTTTCCGACCTACATGGTGGAGGGCCGATAATGGAAGCCAGTTTTGAACACTCCCCTTTTTGAAACCGCACCCACTTGAAACCACACCCATGTTATCACATGACCATACCCATATTAATGGTTGTAGTACAGCAAAAACCTGCCATACTCTGCCTTCCCTACCCTGCCTGTGTGTGCCATACTCTGCCTTCCCTACCCTGCCTGTGTGTGCCATACATTCACTGTGTGTGCCATTCTTGGCTGGTTTGTGCCATACTTGGTCTATATGTGCCATACTCTGCCTGCCCTACCTTGCCTGTGTGTGCCATACTCTGCCTACCCTACCCTGCCTGTGTGTGCCATACTCTGCCTTCCCTACCCTGCCTGTGTGTGCCATACTCTGCCTACCCTACCCTGCCTGTGTGTGACATACTCTGCCTACCCTACCCTGCCTGTGTGTGCCATACTCTGCTTGCCCTATGCTGCCTGTGTGTATGGCACACACAGGCAGCCTACAGTGACACAATGCTGGCACTGCTCCTACAGTCTGCACAATAACTATATATTAAAAAAAATTTTAATTGAAGTACCACCTCAGTATATGTTCTTTTTGTAGTGTGCAGGGATTATTTGTGGGTTTCTACTGCTCCTGAGGTGTGAACAGGGGAACAATGTGGGTGATTACAGCCTGAGCCTGAGGTGTGAACACTGCAGGAGGTGAACAATGCAGAGATTAAAAGGTGTGAACAGTACAGGGGATTACATATTTAAACAATACAGCCTGATTACAGCCTGAATCTGAGGTGAGAACCATGCAGGGGGGCCAGTTAATCTCAGTACTGATACCATTTAGAGTTTACACAAGAGTAAGCCATCAAAGCAGCCAGACAGGTGGGGGGCCACACAGAGGCGGGCCGCCAGTTGGACAGCACTGTCTTAGAACAATAAAGTGAGGGCAGGGTACCAAATGCTCCTTACACAGCAGTTTTTCTTTCAAGCAGTAACCTACAATGCTGCCAACTATTGCTGATTTCCTCATAAATGTGCCTGTGACTGTCTGTCCCTGGATATTTTGTCCAAATATCCAGGGGCTATCTGCACATTTCAGTTCTCAGAGTGCTGTCTGGTCTATTGCCCTTATTTTTTGAAAAAGGTGTATTTAAACACACTCTGTTGGGTAGATCAGTGTCACCACTTTGTTCCCTTGTGTGCTAAAAGTCTCTCTGCTAAGTTTCAAAGCCCTTTACATCTCCACACTTCACCACATTTTATTACTTGTATCTATCTATGTTCATGTCCTTCGTTCCTCCCAGCCACTGACTTTTCCAAAAACCCACACCTACTGACATCTCCCACCTTAAAAGGGATTTAAACACAAAAATGAGTTGATTCAAACTTACTCAGGTAAGCTGAGTATTTTGCAATATACACTCATTTTCTATTTGAAGTAGTTTCTGAAATGAGTTTCTGGGTATATTTGAGATGCATTTTTAGAAAGCTAACAGCAGGATTTTAGCTCAACTCAAGTCAGCAACCAAAGGAGTAACTGAATCCGGAAAGTAGACAATATATAGACAGTTAGAGGTGCTGACAATCTGGGCCTTAAAAAGCTATTGTGTTTTACCTAGCAGTATAAAACTGTGTAAAAATATGCCAATGTCTCCACTTAAAATAGAAAATGAATAGAAATTGAAAACATTCTCAAAGGGCCACTCTGAATAAGATTACAGGGGGGGGGGGTAGAGCCTGTTTAAACTCTTGCTGCTCCTTACCTCCAAAATTCCATCCCTGAATTCCTCTTTCTGAATGAGGGACTATCTCTCAGAGATTTCAAACTAAACTCATATACATATTTTACCTCTTGGAGCAAAGGAATGGTATCTGATTCTAACTTGGCACTCACAAGCCAATGTCCAAACCATTGTAAGTGTCAGGGCTTAATACATGCCTATTTCTTCCGCTAAGGTACTCATTTATTTAGACTGAAAGCTAAAGGACCACCTTCTTCCTGTGTCTCTTAATATGTGGTACTTAATCTTTGTAACTGTATATTCGTATTCTTAATTTATTGCACTTGTTTGTTACCCTATATCTGCAGTATTATATATTTTTTTAAAAATGTATAGTGCTGCATTTACATGTAATCAACCACAATGTTATAATATGGCAAATTGAGGCCTTTCACATTATGTCTCCTACAGAAACAATTTTAGGAAAAGCCAAAGCATCCATGACAATTTGCATATATACAGATGTAGGGAAAAAACTAAAAAAATCCAAAGTGTTTATATACAACTTTAAATCTGAGGAACAGAACTTTTATTTGATTCTTCACGGTGTGGGCAGTGAGGTTGGGGAATGCCATTCCATGTGATGTTGTGATGGCAGATTCTGTTAATGCCTAAGAGGGGCTTGGATGAGTTCTTCAACAAGCATAGTATTAATATAATAGTGAAAATGCCGTCGCGTTTTTTTCGTATTTTGCGCAATTTTTTCATCGCCGTCACGACTTTATTGTATTTTAAGTGACTTTTTCAACGCCATCGCGATTTTTTCGTATTGAGCAATTGTAAACGGCGGAAAAACCAATCCGATTTTTTCGCGACGGCGACGAAAAAGTCGCGGAAAATATATGATAAAGGCGTAACGGCGACGAAAAAATTGCGGGACATACGAAAAAGTCGCTAAAATATCGATCATTACGAAAAATGCGTTCGGACGCTTTCGGTCCGTTCGTGCATTAGTAAATCTGCCCCTTAGTGTAGATATTGGTATATATATTTAGTTTATATATGTGAGTATATGCCTTCTGAGCACAATCAAGTTTTTTTTTATTGTTTTTAAGTTGTTATGTAAATGCATGCCTTTCAGCTCTAATATAATATCATTCCTTTGAATTGTCTTCTTAGATTTGTTTTTTTATCTTTTCTTTGCTTTTGTTTAATAGAAATAATAATAATAAAACAATGCACTATAATAGTATAATAGAAGCAGAATTATAAACAAATAGATCTCTTAATAATTCTGATCCTTCCCCTTCTCTGCATGATCTCTGTGGCAACATAAATATGTTTTTTTAAAAAAGAACATGGCTTGACTTGTTGTATTTTTATACCCCCTAATCGCTTTCCATCTGGAACATAACTGGTTAATCATGAGCCACCCCACATTGTTGCTTCTAAGCAGGACAGTGACAAAGCAAACTGTCATTTTCACTGTCACATTCATATCAATAGCAGCAAGTGTCTTTTCCTGCTTGAATCAGTCTCTTAATTTTCAGCATGTAAACCTCATCAAGCAATTAGAACATATTAATTTTCTTTGTGTTGTGACTGAAAGGTATAATTGCAACTCTTCAATGCAGCAACGCGCGGGATGTGGGAAATGGTAGAACAGGTTATTAATTATGCGTTAATACAATTAACTAATTTCCTCAGACGCATTATTATGTTGCAACAAAAGGAAATCAGATTGAACTTTTTTGTGAAATTAGAGGGGGTGGGGGTTCTATTTTGTTCATAAAATTATCTGATTAACTCTTGCAAGAAGGCAAGGAAACTTGAATAAATATATGTAAGCGAGTGCAAGCAGACACCAAGTTCTGAGGATACACTATACAGCTGCAATGGGACTGGCAGAGATCTGTTTCTCACAGTTCAGTCATTGAAAGCTTATTGAAAGGTAAAGCCCTTGTATGCAATAAGCATGGATTCTAATAATAATAAGCAATAAACTAGGGAACTCATTTATGAGTGATTTTTCCAGAATCCAGTGTAATTGCAAGATTTATGCTTGTGTCAAAAATCATATAAAATGTTTTCAATTATATTTTTTCAACAGTCAAAACTTCTTTTGCATATAGCATAAAAGTTGTGATTTTGTTTGTTCTTGAATAGCTAAGCTTTGATATCACTCCCCTTTCCCCGTTCATAACTTAACCAGTCTTACCCCCGTATGTAATAAGAGGCACTAGGTTTGCCCAGTAGCAGTAACCCATAGCAACCAATAAGATGTTTGATTTTAAACAGGTGAACAGTAAATTCTACCTCCTGATTGGTTGCTATGGGCAAACTTAGTGCCTTTTATTACACAACCCCCATTGAATGCAGGATGCAGGAAATCTAAGCAGTCCTTTCCCATGAAGGATGATTGGCCCTGCTGTCGTTCTCGTGAGACTGTTCTCTTATCCAGAGATTATATATACAGTAGAATCCCTGCAATAAAAGGAAGTACAGGAATTAAACTACAATGCACAAAAAGTGACTTTTGCAAATACTTTTCATTTATATGATAGAAACTGTTGAATGATGTAAAAATATATTTTAGTTTAAATTCAATTATTTTATATCTTACAATCATAGTTGTTTTACATTATCTTGCCTCTGATTTCCATTCAAATCTGTAGACATAAAGAGGATGCAACAGTAGGATTTTACTGGACCAGAAGGAATGTAACTTCTGAAAGATTTATTATTATTATTATTACTAATTATTATTATTAGTAGTAGTAGTATTAACACATACTTAGAAAAGCAAACATATTCGGCAGCATTGTACAATAAATGTGTGTATAAATTAAATATATAAGAAAATATACAAAAACCACCAATAACTAATACAAGGGGTAAAGAGCTTACAATCTAAAAGAATATATTATCATTAGCCATGATTTAGGAAATGTCTACCAAAAAAGGCCTTTTTTCCGTGCAAAACGAAAATGAAAATATAAGAGAATATTATTTTCTGATTTTAAGGTTATTTTTCAATGAAATAGCATCTGAAAGCAATATCTGTCTGTCCTTTGCTATTTTCTTATCAGTTTGTCAGACTTCAAAAACAATGAATCAGAAATCAGCTCTCCCCCAGCCAAGATTCAGTTCCCATAATGCCTTGCACACTTTTTTTGTGTTCTTCTCAAGGCATTGTGGGAATTGGAATCTTGGTGGAAGAAAATATGACTACCAGTATAATAGTACAAGTAGTCAGGGAAAGTAGTGGAGGGAATAGTAGGAGACAGTTATGTTTACATAAAATCATTGAAAAATATTAGTGTGTATCAAGAAATTGCTTGGAATTTTCAAGCAATTTTTGCAAAAAACAGCTTTTGGGAGAGAATTCCCTTCACCTACTTACAACCCACAGATCTCACTGTAATTACTGTGTCTCACTGGTAGAACATTTGAGCATTTGCATGAAGTACAGGCACTGTATATTGGAAGGTATGATCAGCAGGATTGGTTGCTATGGGTTATTTTATCTGATGGGTTATCTTTCTGATAAGCCAAAACTAAGTATAGAAAGGTATAGAATCATTTTTATGTGTATAAAATCATTTTCAGTGCTCAAGAGGTTATATTATTATATACTGGTCAACTGTTAGAAAGCAAAGATCCTTTTGGTTGCTATAGGTTTCTATAGGTTACTGCACCTGGACAAACTTAGTGCCTTTTTTTACATATGTTGGTTTTTGCCTTGATAGAGAACTTTAGGGGTTTTCAGCTGATGGAGAAAAAATATCGACTCAGCACAACATATTTCCTGGTAATGAAGAAGACTTACAGTAATATGATAATTTACTTTAACAAAAAACAAATGTAAAGTAAAGCAATGTACTTCCACGTGACAAAACAGCAAATATTTTAATTTGTAGGATCACATTTACAAAGATATATGAGATTGTTACAACATGTTTTGTCATACAAAGAGAATTGTATTTTATCGTTAGTGTTCATTCAAAACCTATGATTGTAGAGGATTTGTTGAATATCTAATTTATTTGTATAATTCACATAACAGACAGGATATAATTTTTATCAGTATAAATGTCAGCATTGCTATTATGCACATCCAGTATAAAAAAATACATTTATATATTCCCCTCTTGTTTCATTCAGTTTATATTTATGCCTAAAATGAAATCATGACTAGAAAATAAATCCGGACATTATCCTGATTATTTATTCCCACCCTGCTGAGATGGTGGTTTTGCTTGCTAATAATATCTCTATATATCCTAAGCAAGCAGGAGGACACTTGGAAGAATCTGTGGAGATTAGAGAGTGCAGTAACTGCTGGGGCTGCCAGGGGGAGGGGAGGGAATGTTTAGCTTAATCTGATCCTACCTATTATAATAAGAAAAGCTGATTTTTTTCCAGCCAGTAAAAGTAATGGTTTTCAGATAAAGAAGGCAGCTGACATATAGCCAGCAGATCTGTGGTGTTGAAACAATAACACTCCATTTAGTCTTCTTTTGGAAAGAAATAGATGTATCTAAACAGGAAGCAGTCTATTTGTTGGCTTCTATCTTAATTTTAATATGGAAAAAAAAACACAAAATATTTAGGTGTAGGGGTTGTTTTCACCTTTAACAGTAATTATTTCTGATGGTTAATTCTGAAGAGAGATTGTTATTTATCTGCATTCTTGCATTTATTTAAAGGAGTGAGACCTGCTCTGATATCAGACATCAACACAATGTTTTTCAGAAGTTACCTTGTTTTGCCCCCTCACCCAGTCACCAGCCATTAACAGCCTGGTTGCTTGTTCCTTTTAAGGGACATGTTCCTTTAAAAGAAACTTTGTTCCTCGCAGAGCAATCGTTTGGTTGTGCCCCCCACTACTACTGCTGTTTCCCGCCTTAAACCTTTCTGCCTTGCTGCCCCTTACATTTGGAATGCCCTCCCTGATTTCCTCCGGAGAGAATCCTCCCTCAGACTTTTTAAAACCAAACTTAAAGACTACCTTTTGGAGCACTCACCCAGCACCTGATCTGGGAACTAGCACTTATATTGCAGTGTCACCCACTGTGACCTACAGCACTTATACCGCATTTGCCTATTTGTGTCTGTAAGTTACCCTCCCATCTAGATTGTAAGCTCTACGGGGCAGGGACCTACATCCTCTTGTGTCTTTGACTCTTATCTTATTGCAACTGTATCTTGTATTTGTGTTTATTGTAATACTTTGTATTTATTGTAATACTTTGTATTTATCTATTATTATCTTAATACCCCCTGTTTGTATTAATGTATTCTACTGTACAGCGCTGCGTACATAAGTAGTGCTTTATAAATAAAGATATACATACATACATACATACATGTGAACCCCCCCCACAAAAAATGTAATCGGAGAACAGCCTCTTTGAAATCTGTAAATACCTGTCACTCTGGATGTTAAAGGGTTAAAAGTAAGGCTGCAACATCCCTTTAATCACTTCCTTTTCCTCCTCTAACCCACTCGGCCCCCTCCCATAGGAATTTACTTTGGTTGTTGGCTACTGGGCATGCACAGTTCTTAACTTAGATTATTAAACACACCCTCCAGTCTAACAGCTGAGGAAGAGATGGAATAGAAATTCTGCTCTAGCTGTGCACTAGCTGAAGAAACATATTTTCCTCCTAACCCCCTCTCCTGAGCTCAGCTTAACCATTACAGTGTTTAATGCAGAACTGTTTATCAAAGTAAGTTCTGCCTGTGTAAGGGCTCTGGCACACGGGGAGATTAGTCGCCCGCGGCAAAACTCAATGTTCGCGGGCGACTAATCTCCCCGAGTTGCCTTCCCCTGCCATCCCATCGGCGACAATGTAAGTCGCTGGTGGGATGGCAGACGCGGCTGGGCGATTTCGGGAAATCGCCGAAAAAGACTCCCGAGTCTTTTTCGGCGATTTGCGCTAAATCGCGCCGCCGCGTCTGCCATCCCGCCGGCGACTTACATGTTCGCTGGTGGGATGGCAGGGGAAGGCAACTCGGGGAGATTAGTCGCCCGCGAACAGGGAGTTTTGCCACGGGCGACTAATCTCCCTGTGTGCCAGAGCCCTAAAAGTGGCCATACACGGGTAGATTTCAGCTGCTGATTCGTATCCTTAAGACTGACTCGGCAGCTTATCTGCCCATGTATGGGGCCTTTCAACAGGCCACCTCAACCAATATCTGGCCAATAATGTGCCAGGTGTCAATCAGACAGGCTTGATTTTTCATCGGACCAGGGGTTGCCCACTTCATTGCAAGACAATTGTTTGGCCCATGATAAACAAACACTGTTTTCAAGATTTACAAATAACTTTAAAACCAATAAACATTTGTAATTTTGATTATGCAGAAAAAAAAAAGTTTGGAGGTGAATATCCCAGAATATAAAATAAAATACCATACTGGGTTATGTAAACAAAGGTGCAATGTTTAATGTAGGCCTTGTTACCTATAGCAACCAATCAACTGGTAGCTTTTGCTGGTCACCTGTTAAAAAGCAAATATCTTATTGGTTACTATGGATTACAGTGCTTGAATGTTCTGTTCCTTTTATTACATAGGAGATACACCCCCATATGTAATAAAAGGCACTTTTGCCCAGTAGCAGTAACCCACAGCAACCAATAAGAAGCCTGCTTTTAAACAGGTGACCAGTAAATTCTACCTGTTGATTGGTTGCTATGGGTTACTGCTTCTGGGAAAACTTTGTGCCTTTTATTACGTAAAAAATTAGACTCAAATAAAAGTGCTTTAGTGGCCAAGTAATCATGCGGCTTGCAGGATAGTTGCTATATGGAAGTACTCATCACTAGTGCATAAAACCCTTCCCCAATCAAGCTGACATATAAAGCCCAGGTACTGGGCCTTTTGAATTGATATTAAGCTTAATGTTAATGTATCAATTAATGTAAATACATATGGTGTATGCTTTCTGTTATCTAGCTAACCCCAGAAATGTAACTGTTAACCCTCCTCTACTCAATATGTAAGCCATGCACAATACATAATCCTTAAATCTCATGACCTTTGGCAGATCAGTTTTGGCAGTAAACTTTCTCAAGCCATTTCCTATAACGGTGGCTCTCTGTTTTTAGACACCTATATTGTTTGAATAATACTCAAAAACCTTTAAAAATTTAATTGAATCCAACAGTGCCTAACCAACAAAAATAGCTAAAAATACAACCATAAGATGCATTGGATGGGAGCTGATTGAAGGAAAACACCACTTGTGACATTAACTTACTGTCCTGTAGCATATTTTATAATTTTTGGGTAATATTGCTTATCTAGGTGCACAACTAAAATGGCAGACTTTCACATAAAATGTCATTCAGCACTTAGTAGGATCCCAGAGGAAACAAAGCTTATAATAGTTTATACTATCGAGCTCCTGGTCAGTGATGACATCTTAGCTGCCTATAAGAATTGAACATATATGTCAGAATGCCCTATAGTAGCCTGGGATTGTTTTCAAGAAACGTAGATCGTTAAGCATGTTATACTAATTTATTATGGAAATAAGGCCTCCCAAGGGTAAATGTATTTTAAAATTAACTTTATTTGGGAAATGTAGTAGTATAAACTACATAAATAAGGACAATAAATAGGATTTTGCAATTTTTTGGACCTGGTATATTTTCCTGGTAAATGGTCTTTCCGTAATTTGCATATCCATACTTTAAATCTACTAAAAAATGATTTAAACATTAAATAAAACCAATAGTTTTACCTTTAATAAGGATTCATTATATCTTACCTGAGATCAAGTACAAGACACAGTTTAATTATTAAGGTGTACCCTACCTGTATTAAATAACAAATGTTTAAAGGGAACATATAGCATAACATTTCACAAGGGCCTAAAAGCATGCTAATTAACATAAAATAAAAGTATTCATTTTTTTTCTTGTACCTTTCAGATCAAATATTGATTAAAAAGTCAGAAAACAGCAATTGACGCACTCCTTATAAGTTCTGGTCCAAGGTTTCTCTCTGTTTCCCTTAGGAGCCGCTGGCACATCCAAAGTCACAGACTTACACTTAGGGGTATATTTATCATGCTGTGTAAAAAGTGGAGTAAAACTCTACTGGTGATGATGCTCATAGCAGCCAATCAGATGCTTTATTTTGGCTTTCTAACTGTTATAATCTAATTGCTGATTGGTTGCCCTGTGCAATATCACCAGTAATGCTTCACTTTTTACACAGCATGATAAATATACCCCTTAGGTAGGACTGGGCCGGCAGATGTGGAAGGTGCTCTTGCTGATGTCATTTTGGCGCCCTGACTTCCTTTCTTGTTGTCTCATGTCCTGATTCCACCCTGCTCTCGTCCTTTGCTGCCTTAACCACAACTATCACCAACGCCATCCCTCATCACCTCTTTCCCCCATTGCATCCCCACTATCTTCCCTCGCTGCCTTCCCTGATTGACTTCTCACTGCCTACAGTGAATGGGTTTTTGCCGCCTTCCCCAGGTGCTCCAAGCTGCTACCTTTCCAAGTGGCTCCCTGCTGTCTCCTTGATCGCGTCCCTGCTGCCTTTACTGTTCTTACTTTATTTACATTTATACAAATATATATATACTTTGAACATATTATCTAAATACAGAACAATGGCTGCAGCTAGATAACAATTATACTAATCTGCAGAGAATGTTTATCATTAGCTGCAGGGAATTAGAGCTAAACCAAAACTGGTAGTTAAAGGATAAAAATAAATAACAATGTGCAGAATGAGTATATGATTAGACAAAGGGAGTACCAGCATAAGACTGATATGTGCAGACTGGTAAAAGACACAGGGAAGAACTTGGGAGGGGTTTTCCGTGCTATCACGGTGTTCAGCCTGTCAGTCAGTGCTGTGACCACTTTCTGTGGGAGAAAGAAAAGAAACTCCCACCCCTCATTTCAGCCTAAACTCAGAAGAGAAAACATCTCTGTGCTGCTCTAATATAATGAGGTTTTTAGGAGATATAAAACGAAGTAGAGTATTATACGAAATGTCCCCTTTAAGGTGCATATCTAATTTTTTAAAACCTTCAGGTTTTCCTGGTAAAATGTAGTTGTACAATTAATTAGGGAGGCACCGAATCCGCTGTTTTAGATGGATCCGGGCAGTATCTGCTTGGGGTCTAAACCCCCCCCCGCCCCCCTGGTAAAATTGTTAATTTTGGCAGTATACATTAATTATGTTACATAATAATGCTAACATAATCAAATTTAAACAGTAACAACAGCTGTCAGTTGATGAAGTGGCTAAATACAGAAGCTTCTCCTGATGCTTCTCTGCTCAGTTTTTTGCTCAGATGACAATGAGCAGAGAAGTATCAGGAGACTCAGTAACATAATTTTCTGACAGGTGGCCAAACTGAAAACACTGCTGTTTCTAATATTAGCAGTGTAAAAACTAAGGGGGGGGGGGGGGGTAAATAATGTAAATTGTAAAAGTCTTCAGAAGAGCACTCTAAGCGAATTTACATGACTGTACTTTGGGGTAATTAGTTGTCTTTAAAATTTCCCAAATTCTGTTGTAAAATGATCATCTTATCACTATGGACATGTAAAGGAAGGGTATACTCTGCAACAACAAACCTGCAACCAGGGAAACCAACAAGCATAACAGGATAACAACAAAAGGGATTTGCAACTTGTATCAGACGATCAATAGCAGCTTGGGAGGTTAATTGGTAATGCCACCCTGGCAACAGCAAAAAAACACACAATCCTTGCTTTGCTCAATATTAGCTCAGGAGGGTTATAAACGTACTTTCTCTTCATGGAGTAATAGTTTCACAACAACCTAGCTTGGCACAAATGGGGCAATGTAATAAAAGTGGTAAAGGATACAAAATGTGTACAATGGGATCTATTTTCCATTTTTGTGGTCTATTTTTTTTACTGGCATGTAGTTTTGGAAGCCAGTAAAAGTATATAGGGGCTCATTGGCCAGCAGAAAAAATGTAGCATTTTTCATTGTTTGTGCAAAAAATAGTACTGGTTTGGGATCCATTACCTGGAAACCTGTTATCCAGAAAGCTCCAAATTTAGGGAACGACATCTCCCACAGACTCAAATAATTCACACTTTTAAAAATTTTTTTTTTTTTTCTATGTAGTAATAAATAGTACCAATTCCAATTGGAATTATTGAAGCAAAACAATCCTATTGGGTTAATTTAATGTTTAAAAGATTTTTAAAAAAGACTCAAACCTATATATGTAATAAAGTTTTTTACTGGGTAATTTTTTGCTGATAGTTATTTTGTAACCAAAAATTATATTACAGGTATCGGACCCCTTATCCGAAAACCCATTATCCGAAAACCCATTATCCAGAAGAAAGGCCATCTTCCATAGACTCAATTTTAATCAAATAATTCACATTTTCAAAATGATTTCCTTTTTCTCTGTAATAATAAAACAGTACCTTGTACTTGATTCCAACTAAGATACAATTAATCCTTATTGGAGGCAAAACAAGCCTATTGGGTTTAATTGCTGTTTAAATAATTTTATTAGTAGACTTATGGTAGGAGATCTGAATTAAGACCCCTTATCCGGAAAACCCCAGGTCCCAAGCATTCTGGATAACAGGTCCCATACCTGCACCTTTGAGTAATGCAATATGTACAATTCAAATTTGCAGTGTAAAAAACCTGTGAATGAACTGCATTTGTTACAACAGAATACAAAACCCTGTGCTCATAGGGTGCTCATGTTCTGCCTTATGCAAACTCTGCCTATTTAGAGAGCACCTCATTATCTTGGCACAGACCCTTGTTAAAGGGACAAATTTGTCCTGTTTTGCTTCACAGAAAAATTTGCAAAACTTTTGCAAAAGTTTGCAAAATGGCAAAAAAATCATGAAACGCGTAAAATGATGCACATCAAAAAAAAGTGCCGCTGCGTTTTTTTGTCATGCGCCAAATTTGTCCACTGTGAATTTTTGTGTCCATTACACAAAACAATATGCCAATGGTGAAACACGGAAATTAGCCACGAATCCATGCATGGCGAAGAATTTAGCTAATCACTAGCCACTGGCCTTTAGTCCTTTTGGTTAGCACTGCAGATCTGCAGCAAAGTTGCTTTATTGCTTTCTGGGAGAGTTTCAGACTGATTAGGTTGTAGAGCTAAAACGTAAATTTTGGGACAGCCTAAATAACTCAAACTCTTTACCCTCCCTAATGCATGCCAGAACACTAAAACTTCTTCTCATGTGTCTCTCCAAAGGTGGCCATCCATCAGGAACCTAACTACTTACTGTACATTCCTTGTATTTGTTCTTAGGGTTAGCAGAATAATTAGCTCAAGTAAGGCTCAAGTAATTTTTTTGCGTTATCCATTTCTTCTCATTAACATTGTCTATTTGCAGCACTCCTCTTTTGTTTAGTTTTCTTTTTTCTCTCCTTTTTCCAACTGTGCTTTGTATGCCCCTGTGTCCCTTTGTATCCCCTTCTCTTTAATGCTCTCTACTTTTCTTCAACTAAATTTCTTTTCTGCTTTCTCCTCCCCCTCCCTTTTTCTACCTCCAGTTATTCTTTCCCCTAAGGGATGAGATTGCTTTTGATTTCATTTCCCTGAAGCATTCAGACTCAGAGTTAAAAACATCCTTTTCCAGCAAAATTCCTCTTGAAAACTTTAGACGCTACAGTTTTGCTATTGTTTCATAACTGAACATTTTGTAGTTTTGCTAGACGTTTGCAAGTAAAAAAATGACTGTTGAATGGACAAGACAGTCCATTGCTATAAAATTTGGGATTTGTCATGTTATCATTAACCATGGTAGATTTACTGGAATTGCAATTGACCGCTGCCATTTTCCCCTTACTGCCTTCTTCCACTTATTAAACTAGTTAATGTCAATCATGTTCTAAAATGCACATTGTTGACATTTTTTTTGTGACTGATATTAGGAAAAACTGCTGCTTGGTGGGTTTAGAGTAAAATAAACAGGTTTGATTCAACTGCTGTTAGGGCTGTGGCACATGGGGAGATTAGTCGCCTGCAACAAATCTCCCTAGTCGCGGGTGACTAATCTCCCTGAAATATCATCCTTGAGAGGAAACTTCCGCGATTTCAGGGAAATCGTGGCGCCGTGTATGCCATCCCACCAGCGATTTACATACTCGCCGATGAGATGGTATTTCGGGGAGATTAGTCGCCCGTCAAGGGAGATTTGTCGCGGGTGACTAATCTGCTCGTCTGCCACAGCCCTTAGGGCTAGGGCTCTGGCACACGGGGAGATTAGTCACCCGCGACATATCTCCCTTGTCGTGGGCGACTAATCTCCCCGAAATACCATCCCACCGGCGAGAATGTAAATCGCCGGTGGGATGGCATCCGCGGCACCGCCATTTCCCCAAAATCGCGGAAGTTGCCTTGAGAGGAAACTTCCGTCATTTTGGGGAAATCGCGGCGCTGCGTATTTCATCCCACCGGTGATTTACATCCTCGCCGGTGGGATGGCATTTTGGGGAGATTAGTCGGCCGCGACAAGGGAGATTTGTCACGGGCGACTAATCTCCCCACGTGCCAGAGCCCTTAGAGTGGTGCTGTTTGTTATTGTTTGTTTGTGCTGTTTGTTAATTGTTATACTGTACAATATGATAAATACAGCAGTCAGCTCATGCTGTATCTAGTGAATTATGTTTTTAGCAATGATACCTGTAATATAGGCAGTTGTCCCACAGTATTCTTAGTTAACTCAGGAGAAAATAATTAAAAAAAAAGTTACCTGTTACCCAGCAATGCAAATTGTAGAGAATACTGTGATCCCAAATGTCATTTATTTAGCTGAAATGAGAGCACAGAAGACAATTTTCCCTGTGTCGCTTCCACCTTTACTTTGTTCCTGGGATTCATCTTATCAATGTAAACCATTTTGAACCAGGTAAGCCTGTCCTTGTAACAGCAAAAGGTACAGTAGGTAAAGAGTATGGGGAGAGAGTGATATTGAGGCAAAATAAAAAGATAAATTGGGGCAGGTGTTACTGAAGGGATTAAAGAGGGGGCACTGCTGCTAAAGCTGAAAATTTGCCTGGGAGGCTTTACTTTTTTCCTTTAAACAAAAATGTATAATATATTCACTCGAAACATTATTGCCACATTAAGCTAAAACTAGCATAATAGTGCAAATGTGAGATAAAAACTTGAACTTTGAAAATGTTGAAAAAACTGCTATTTAAAATGTTGTTTAAATGTCATTTAAAAGACAAATTCAAAAGTGTCTTTAAACTGTCTTTCTTTCACCAAAAACTGAAAAAGTGGTTGAATCGGAATTTAGGCGGATTTCTGTTTGTGAATATGGAGAAAGTATTTTGCACCAGTTTTACTACTACTTTAGTAGACTTTAGTAGATGTTGTTGCTTTAATTGGGCCCACAGTCTTGCTACTTCCTCAGCCCATCACAATGTGGTGTTTATGTATCTGGTGAGGCTACAGGTGTCAATAAGTCTAACATTGAAAAAATTCTAGCAATATAAGTCTTTAAATCTGAGGAAATCCACAATGATTTCCAGCTCAATATTTTTCATGAAGTCTTTCTGACAATAAGGGTGCACTGCCCCAAATGCATAAATGAAAATGTAATTCTAAATAACTTTCCAATACAGATTTTCAGTGGTTTTAAAATTATGTAAATATAATTGCTATTGAAAGGAGTGTATGTTTCTCCATTTCTGGTTTAATTAGCTGGCTTGCAACTTTGTTTGAGGAGTCAGAGCAAAGAATATATAGAAACAGGCACATATTGCTTCTATTAGCAAATACATTTTCAAAAACCTTTAAAACCAATTTGTAATTGATTTACAAAGTTGCTCAGAATTGCATTTTCTTTCACTGTGCAAAAGATTTTTGTGGAGGACACCCTTGAAGAATTCTTAAAATTATCAAAGCAGTTCAGTATGTCAGTTCATCTAAATTGATTCAACCGGTTTGAGCTGTTAAATCTATTTATTTCCTGTGGATGGTATCTGTGTATGTGTACTTTAATTTTTCTTTCTGGATCCACAGAGCCAGAAAAAAACAAAAGGCATTGAATGTGTATTAATACTGCTGTCAAGTTTTTCATTAATAATCATGATTAAAATAAGTTTCATTTGACATTTATTAAAATTAATGAACACATGTTTTAATGCCATTTGGCTGCTGATAAGAGTAGTTTTTTTTTTTTTTAGGTTTTTTTTATTTTATGGCATTGAAGTAAATTACTTAGGCAGGATAACAGTTATATACATATTAATGTTTAAAATATGTTCAAGTATTTGCCTTGCATATTAAAGATACAATACATCTGAATGATAAGTAACATTTTAAAGTGTTGCATATTTTTTTATAAATATAAAAAATATAAAGACATTTTCTCCCAAAGCATGCTGCAGAGCTCACCTCACAGTACCACTTCTCACTTGTTTTTGCCAATCAACAGCTTTTCCATTATATTCACATTTTTCCATCAAATTTCCTTCCTAATAGTGACGTTATCGATAACTGATGTTTTTACCAGCCAGGCTAGTAAAATGCTGGCAAGTAAGCAATGATCAGATCAATCCAATATTGCCCACCTTGGTGAGCATATCGGGGAACAGTGACGGACTGAGAACCCAGGGGCCCACCAAAAAACTTTAGATCCTAGGCCCACTTTCTAAAAATTTTTCCTCCTTTTCTCATCCAACCTCTTTATTCTCCTAGTCTCTTTTATTTACATACTAGCATCTATTTGTACATTTATTTCTTCTCTTTTTTCCCCATTCAGAAATAGGGAATGACCATGAAATAGGCCAAATGGTCAGGAGCAGGAGGGCCCACGGACCCCTGGGCCCACTGGGAGTTTTCCTGGTATCCTGATTGTTTGGACTATTTGGACTGACAGCCTACAGAAGGCCCTGTCTGGCATTATACTTGGTTTCTATGCAACCAAAAGATTCAGCATTCCTCTGTGGTTATCTCTTATATTTGACAAAGGCAATGTGATTATTTTATTTGATACCTTGAAGCAGTTGCCTCATTAGGGCCATCTCAGACTAAATATTTATATCACCACAGTCTTCACAGGGAAATCGTTACAATCAAAATACCTGGCCAGCAATGGTCCTAATACCAACACAGAAACCACTTGCTTTAACACTACTTAACAATTATGCACAGCCCTGCTGTAAATGATGGAATGATGCAGGAAGGTAATCAGAAAATGTGGAGAAAAGAGAAATGTGTCTAGAGCAGGGGTGTCAAACTCAATCACATAAGGGGGCCGAAATCTAAAACTTGGAGCTAAGTCGCGGGCCAAATTTTTTATTAATATACTTAGTAAGATACTAAGGGGTATATTTATCACAATGTGTAAAAAGTGGAGTAAGACATTACCGGTGATGTTGCTCATAGTAGCCAATAGATGCTTTGCTACTGTTGAAATCTGATTACTGATTGGAAGGCAACATTACTGGTAATGCTTCACTCCACTTTTTACACAGCATGATAAATATACACCTTAGTATCTTACTAAGTATATTAATAAAAAATTTGTTAGTTACTATGTGAGGAAAATGGAAATTGATCAGGCTGGATGGTCAGACACACTCACCAAGGGCCACATGAAACAGCCAGGTGGGCCGGATTTGGCCCCCAGGCCTTGTGTTTGACATATATGGTCTAGAGAAAGATAGGTTTAAACCCACCACACCTACTATTACAGATCCAAGTACCACCAGTAATGTGTAAAGGGTCTCTGTTTTATCTGTGCTGTATTTTTTAATTAACTCAAAATAAAGAACAGATTTTTCAAATTGCTTGGTTTATAATGGCCCTTTAAAAGTGCTATTACATTGATTATTTGCAGCTAAATGAAGAAGGCATGGTAAAGCGAAATCAGGGGGAACAGTAAGCACATCAGTGAGGAAACAGTACGAAAGGGAGACTGTAATCGGGAATGGTAACCACTGCATTGATGGATGGTCTTTGTAGAATATGGACAATGGAACACAAACACACTCACAAAAAAAACTCTTAAGCAAGGGAAATTGGACAGTGATAGAATATATGTCGAGGCATGTAGAGAGGGCAAACGGAGTAAGATAAATACTTCAGAGAAGTAGAATATAATATGGGGGCTGGGATTAGTTGAAAACAGAGTGAGCAAAACAAAAGAAATTGTAGTTAGGGAATGAGGGAGTATTTTGCTAAATAAACAAACCATATTTGCTATTGCTCTTACTTGTATCTGCCTGTTTTATTTATTATGTTGGGTTGAAAAACCCAACATACTGTTCTTCGACTTTAGCTTATTCTTCCGCTTTCTCTTCTTCTTCTTCTTATACCCCATTTTCTAAACGCTACTCCTCCTACAGTTTTAGGGGTACAACACCCAAACTCTCCACTCTTCTTCGCCCTATAGTGGAGCAGGTTGCTTTTGCTTTTCTAAGCGATCCCGCCCCCCGTATTTTTGTGGCGCTGCTCCGAACACCCCAATTTTTCCATTGACTTTGACAGGGAAGATTTTCAAACTGCTGCCACACTTACAGCTTTGAAGCTACACCCCCAAACTTGAATAACATAATAATGGGGTCACCTCAAATGAAACAGTGACATTTGTTGGATGATCCCAAAGTGGTAGGGGCCAACAACAGCCAATCAAATTTCACCCATTGACTTTTATGGGGAAATTTAAACTGCTGCCAATCTTACAGCTTTGAGGCTACACTCCCCAAACTTGAATCACATAGCCATGGGGTCAGCCTGAATGAAAATATGATGATTGTTGGATGCCCAAAAGTGGGCAGAGCTGTGAACAGCCAATCAGATTTTACCTATTGACTTGGCAGAAATTCAACCTGCTGCCATTCTCACAGTAATAACATTGGGTTCCCCAAACTTTGCAGAGTTCGGCACCAGGTAACTGCGGTTCAAGGTTAGAAAAAGTGGGCTGAGCCACCAACAGCCAATCAGATTTTACCTATTGACTTTCAATGGGGAAATTCAACCTGCTGCCATTTTCACAGTATTAACACCAGGGTCCCCAAACTTCACAGTTGGTCAATAGGGGACTGCAGTTTTAGTATTGAAAAGTAGGCAGAGCCACCAACAGCCAATCATATTTCACCTATTGAATATGATTGGTTTGATGCCAGGGTTCCCAAACTTTGCACAGTCAGTCACTGGGTGACTACAAACTCAAGGTGAGAAGTAGGCGGGCCGCCAAAAGCCAATCACATTTCTTTCATTGTTTTCAGTGGGGAAATTTTAACTGCTGCCATTCTCACATGTTTAATGTCAGGGTCACCAAACTTTTCACAGTTTGTCACTGGGTGACTATGTTCAAGTTTAGAAAAGTGGGCGGGGCCAACAAAAGTCAATCAGACTTCACCTATAGACTTCATATGTTTAAATTGAAACTGCTGACATTCTTTAAATATTAATACTAAGGTCCCCAAACTTTGTAAAGCAGAGCCACCAGCAGCCATTCCATTTCCACCCATTAAATTTCATTGGTTTATATTTAAACTGATGCCATTATTTAAGGATTAATTCCAGCGTTGTTAAACTTTTCAAAGTTAGTCACTGGGTATTTGCCGTTCAAGTTAGAAAAAAAAGTGGGCGGAGCCACCAATAGCCCGGTGCAAAGTTGGTCACTGGGGGACTCCAGTTCAAAAATAGGAAAAGTGGGTTCTGCCACTAACAGCCAATCAGATTTTAACCATTGAATTTTATTGGTTTAAATTTAAAATGCTGCCATTTTCACACTTTTTATGCCAGGATGCCCACTGTTTGCCACTAGGTGACTTTGACTCGAGGTTAGAAGAAGTGGGCACACCCACCAACCACCAATCACAATTTACCTATTGACTTTTAGTGGTTTCAATTTAAACTGCTGCCATTCTTTAACTATTTATGCTAGGGTCCCTAAACTTAGTCACTGGGTAACTGCAGTTATAGGTTAGAAAAAGTGGGTGGAGCCATCAACCGCCAATCAGATGTCACTTGTTGACTTTCAGTAGGGAAATTTAAATTGCTGCCATTCAGACACTATAAAAATCAGGGTCCCCAAACTTTGCACAGTGGTTTTTACTATATAACTGTGGTCCAAGGTAGAGCCAACAACAGATCAGATTTCATTCCGTGACTTCACGTTTTTCAACCCAACATGAAGCTTGTTCTCAAACTTCCCTTTCTAGTTTCTGATTGTATTTTTTTTTTTCAGTTAAAATCATAATTCCCGCATTTTGCCACTTTTGTCTCTGTTCAGATCTATTTTTTTCCTCAAGTAAATGAGTACAAAGGACACGTGGTTGTAACTTAATGGTTGGTCGATATGAACAATATCTATGTGGTGTCTGCATGTTTATTGCATCAAATAACCCTGTCACCAACATAATGAAAACTACTAGCTATTCACCACCTTTCCCAACCTGGCACCGCCTAGGACTTTTAACTTTGTTGTTAGATTTTGTTCTTATGTGGGTTTGGAGTTTTCCAGACATATCAGGATCACTAAACTGGATTCAACTTCTTCAGGCCATCAGGAGCAGCACATTCTTCTGGATAGGAAAAATTGTAAGTAATACTCAGCGATATTGGTTCATTCTTCTGGATGTATATAGTTCTGTTTCTTCTTCATCCTCTTCAGGAAATCCATAACAAAGGCAAAGACCCTTTACCAAACTGTCTTATTCAAATTGTCAAGTTCTTCATCAGGACTATGACCAGAGGACTGGGGGGGGGGGGTTAACTTTTGTATCATCGGTGTGCATGTTCGTTTGAGTTATGTTAATGTTTTCTTGTAAAGTTTTCAATAAAAATCATTCATTCCCAAGCCTTTTTATTGGTCATTGAGGCTGTCAGTCAGAATTAGGGCATGACCAATTGAATATGGGTGAAAATGTAGGATTTCAGCAGCCTATATCTCTGAACCCACTTATAATTTTGACATGCAGTTTTCACTGAAGATAAATTCTGATTATGTGTATTTATATCCTATGTTTAGTTTGCATTGGCCAGGTTGGAGCATGGTCTTCAGTTCCTATAATGTTTTGTCATCAGCTGGTTTGCTACATTATTCCAGTAGTTTGCACCAACAGTGCAGAGAATATCAAGCGTAAGACATTTTTTTCCCAAAGCTTCAGAAACTAAGAGACCTCACCTGAAAACCATTCCAAAAGTACATACCAAAATTAAAACAAAACACAGCATCTTGGCATGAGTAGTGGTAAAGAGCCATATTAGAGACAGATAGAAGTAGAACTGTGTTCCTAAACAATACTGCCCTGCCCTATATGTTTTAATTTAAAGGAGAAGGAAAGTCAAAGTGACTTGGGGGTGCCAAAATGTTAGGCACCCCCAAGTGACTTCAATAGCATACCTAGTACCCCAGGCTGGTGCCCCTGTTCAGAAAGAACAGCACCAGCCCCGGGTGCTGCAGCGCTTCCTCCTTCCTGGTTCACTGTGCGCGCATGTGCAGTAGAGTGAAAAGCTGAACTTTAACAGAGAAGTCAGCTTTTTACTCTAATGTGCATGCGCCTGTCCTGGACAATCAGCAGCAGCGCGAGTAGGAAGGAGGAATAGCTCGCTACAGGTACCCCGGGCTGGTGCTGTTTTCTCCTAACAGGGGCACCAGCCCGGGGTACAAGGTAAGTGATTAAAGTCACTTGGGGGTGCCTAAGATTTTGGCACCCCCAAGTGACTATGCCTTTCAGGGGCGATTCTGGATGCCGCCCCCCCCCCCCCCCCCCGCTCCCCAGCGCTTACCTTCTAATCGAAGGAGCGGGTCCGGGGGCGGTGAGATCGCTAGTGCAGAGAGTGCAATTGCGCTCTCTGCACTAGAAGAGCCGAATTTCCGGTTTAAAAACCTCAAGTTTCTCAACTCGCCTAATGGCAGAAGCGCCCCTGATGCCTTTCCTTCTCCTTTAAGGTAATTTTAGTTTTGTAGTGGGGAAAACTTTACATGGTGCTTTAAGTAAGAGAAGAAGCAAGTCCTGTTTTCCATAAGGCCACTTCAAGTTTACTGGATTACTAGTCAAATAGATTCAAAGTAAAAATTTATATTGATTATTAAGCTGGGGGGGGGTTCTGAGCTATAAGAAAATGAGGTAACCTTCACTGCTCAGACAGGACTTGATTTATAAGAGATAAAAAACCTTTTTTGTGTTTGATGTTTGTTTTGGTGCTGGGCACTAGGCCCTTACTCCATGGTAGTGAGGGACAAAATCTATGTGTTACGTATTTAACAATAAAACTGCCTACATGCAAAAGCATGCAATGGTCTTTCCAAAGAATACCAAAACCTGAACTCACTAAAACAAGTTTTACATGTTACAGCATGTTTAAATACAAAACCTTACATTTTATTTAGGCCATAAAATCACTGGAAAGAAAATGTAAATGGGTCCTCGAAAACCATATTGAGATGAAATTTTCCTATGATTTTCTTGGTGAAACTTTCAGTACAACTAGAAAGTGTCTGCTAGAGGCAGCCACACTGATGA
This sequence comes from Xenopus tropicalis, assembly GCF_000004195.4. Lineage (NCBI taxonomy): Eukaryota > Metazoa > Chordata > Amphibia > Anura > Pipidae > Xenopus > Xenopus tropicalis. The sequence goes on from NC_030677.2 coordinate 106,149,523, forward strand.
CTTGGGAGGTTGTACTGCCTTCTGCATCAGCTCTTTCCTGATTCCTTTCTACTATATTTATACATATATATACAATATGCATAAATCTCAGGTACAGTCCTTATGGGGCTGGTGCCCCTGTTAGGAGAAAACAGCACCAGCCCGGGGTACCTGGAGCGTAGCGCTTCCTCCTTCCGGCTTCGTTCTTGGAACAACAAAGGACAGGCGCATGCGCAGTAGAGTGAAAAGCCAACTTCTCTGTTAAAGTTCGGCTTTTCACTCTACTGCGCGCGCAGCGATACAGGAAGGAGGAAGCGCTGCAGGTGCTGTTCTCTCCGAACAGGGGCACCAGCCCGGGGTAAAAGGTAGGCGATTAAAGTCGCTTAGGGGTGCCTAACATTTTGGCACCACCAAGTGACTTTGCCTTTCCTTCTCCTTTAAAACTGCAGCCTCTATCACACCATCTTAAACCGATATCTTTGGGTTTTATAAATATTGTACATTTAATTTGCAATTATTAAGACTTCACTTACACCAAATAAGTCATAACTACACAAAAATGCAAATAGTAAGGTACACATAATGCCACAGCTTTGCAGTGATTGTTGATATAACAAGATAAAAACATTATTTTTAAAAGTATGATATAGTGGAAACAATGTATTAGGTTTAATTTAACAGAGTGTTCTATCAGGTGATTCTTTGTATAGATTTGTAGTCATTATGAATTTTCTCTGTATTGTTGGTGTGCTATGTGTACTGTTTGATATCCCAGCATTTAGCAGGACATATGGATGGCTCATGCAGAGAAACAATTATAGGGGAAGCTTTATTAATAATTAGATTTGTTTCATGGTGTGCGCCTCTCAGTTCTTTCTGTCAGCTCTACACAGAGGCTTCTTTCTGCATTTATATTTACAGATATTGTATTTGTTAATGAATGAGGCTACGTGTCTCTGTATTCTGATGCTGAGGTGTGACAATCAACTTAGATGCATGGAATCTAAAAATGAATGAATATATGAATCCCCTTATGATCTACTCAAAGCAAACCACAGATGAAGGGAGAGGACACATGAAATCTTTGTAGGCTATTGTCTATTAGAAAATTAGAAGGGGGTTTCCCTGAAAGCTTGCACATTCATTTACTGCTTTTCTCCCTTTATCTGTCATTTACATTGGCTTGGAGTGGACCAAGATTGATGTGCAAGTTTAATATATGATGTGCTAAATCTTGATGCTACTCGGTGCACATTTCCTAAATAGACTGCAATGTAAGAACAATCCCTGTTTTGTTAAAGGGGTGGGCAAATTTAGTAGCCTAATGCAATGGGCGAGTGCAGAGGACCTTTTGTTTGCCTGCATGAATTTTGTGGTCATACCCTCATTACACCCTACCTTAAAATTTAGTGGTGAGCACAACCTCCCCTTTTGTGCTTTATTTTATTCAGGAGCACTGGCCAGCTCCATGGTGTAGCCTATCATTCCCAGCTACAGTCAATCAGGAATGACTTTGATACATTTGGCCATGTTCAATATATTGCACACAATCCCTGTTTGGGCATTTTTAGCTTAATGCACAGAATATCTTAATGTCCTATATATATATATATATATTTTTTTTTTTTTTTTTTTTTGATAAGGCGTGGGGACCCTTTGTCTTTGTCTGGATGTGGGAGGTATGTGGGTGGCACAATGGTGTGAAGCCAAACAATGGTTTTGCATGCTTGCACCATTCAACTTTTTACCTCATATGTGGAGACAGCGTGTCTGCTATATCAGCACACATTTTTATTGTAAGTTATCAATTTCACTTTCTGCTGTACCACCAGGGTGAACTTGTAAGCCTAAAGATAATAGTGGCATTATGCCACACTGAACAGAGATTCCTAAACATTTGTCCTATTAATCACAAATGGGTTAAGATACTTAACAGTTTCAGGCTCATCTAAACCAAATCTTAGCTGTATTGTCAGAAAAGAGGGTCTGGTACAAGAATCATCCCATAAATGATTGTTCCTACCAATAAAGCAACACTTAGGGGCTGATTTACTTACCCACGAACGGGTCGAATGGAGTCCGATTGCGTTTTTTTCGTAATGATCGGTACTTTGCGATTTTTTCGTATGTTTTGCGATTTTTTCGGATTCTTTACGAATTTTTCGTTACCAATACGATTTTTGCGTAAAAACGCGAGTTTTCCTATCCATTACGAAAGTTGCGTAAAAAGTTGCGCATTTTGCGTAGCGTTAAAACTTACGCGAAAAATGCGCAACTTTTCGCGTAAGTTTTAACGCTACGAAAAATGCGCAACTTTTTACGCAACTTTCGTAATGGATACGAAAAACTCGCGTTTTTACGCAAAAATCGTATTGGTAACGAAAAATTCGTACAGAATCCGAAAAAATCGCAAAACATACGAAAAAGTCGCAAAATGTTCGTTTTCAAGTTGGAACTTTTCCAATTCGGGTCGGATTCGTGGGTTAGTAAATCAGCCCCTTAGTAATCTTCAGACCTCCTTCACCTTCCTCCATCTCCACTATCAGAACAATGACCAAAAAATTAGGAAACCTTTTAGAGTAACAAGGCAAAAATTGCAAAGGATATTATTTTACAATAATAAACTAGTGATGAGCGAATCTGTCCCATTTCGCTTTGCTGAAAAATTTGAGCAACTTTGAAAAGATCAATACAGAGAAAATTCGTCAAACACAGAAAATAACGCACGCAAATTTTTTTTTTGCTGTGCATCATTTTTTAATGCGTCATTTTTTTGTACATACGTTATTTTTCTAACGTGGAAATTCACCACAAATCCATGGCAAAACATTTCACTCATCATTAATAATAACCTTATGTACAGTCAAGCATGGTAGTCATGGTTTAGGGATGCTTTTCTCCATTAGAACCTAGATAAGCCATCATTAAAGGAGTCATGAATTCTGATTTGTGCCAGAGGATATTACAAGGTCAGGTTTGGCATTTGTCCATAATATTAAAGGAGACATATAGGATAACTAAAACCACTCCAGTTTTGTAGGGTATAATCATTAATACATGGTGCTAGTTTTACTTTGTGCCAAAATGAATATTTTCTTTCAAAAAAGACCACTTCATTGGCTGTCCCTATAGATCCTCCTTGGTCCCTGTCTGTGTTCCAAATGAGGGATGGGCATGTCCTAACAGTCCCTGCCAGAAGCTCAGTTGGAGGGGAATAGCCAATTACAGCTCTACAGTGACACATGCAAAAACAGACTTAGGTTCCTTATTAGGTCAGCCTAGTTAAGTACAGCACCGGATTTCCGGATCTGCCCTTTGCGCATGTGCCCTCCCAAACAAGTCCCCCCCTCCCCCCCATGCGAGCGTACGCATTCGCGCAAGTAAACATTAAACACTCAAAATATCAGGGCAGCATGAAAATTTGTGCTGCCCTTGGCCCAGCCTTTGTGGCCTTGCCTGGCTGAGTATAATGCATTGGCACATTCTTGATTTTCAAGTGCCTCTTGGACCTGCAGCAGAATAACACACAAAACAAGTCTAGGTTAGAATTATTAAAAATAAAGCCATTTACAGACATCCATACAAAGTCCACTTCTCAGCTCATTACGATGCTGTGAAAAGGCTCTGAAAGAATGTGATTGAATATCCACAAATGTTGCTGAGGTCAAACCAATATCCCCCCACAGAACCATGACAGACAGATCCAGTGGCGGATTAATCATATTTGTGGCCCCTAGGCTACACTTTATACATGCCCCCCCTTCAAGAACTGCAATGACACTGCAGGAGTGTGTTTATCTCTGCTTCCCCCCCACCCCCTTGTTATCATTAACCCTGCCAGAACTGGGGTGGGCTGGAAATGACAGGGCTGTCAGTGTATGGAGGGGTGCCTTAATTGCTACATTGGAATAGGGCTTTATTTCTCTAGCAGGCAGTGACCATCATGTTCGGATTACAGGGCAGCCGCCCTTACCCTCTTGAGGCGGTGGTAGGTGGTGTGTATGCGCAACCTCTCAGCTCTCCGTGCCGTGACAGGTTTGGCGCACATCGTTGACATCACACCATTCACTGATCCCAACACAACATGGCATAGAGAGCTGAGAGCTTGGCTGAACCTTGGGCACGCACACGCATGCCAGCACAAATAATAATAAGTAAAGCAATAAAACAAAAGCTACATGGACCCCCTAATCATATGGGACCCCAGGCTATAGCTTAGGTATGCCTAATGGTTAATCCGCCCCTGGACAGATTAATATCTGCAGGAAGTTTATTGGCAGTTTTAGGGCTGTAACAGACAGGGAGATTAGTCGCCGCCCGACAAATCTCCCTTGTTGCGGGCGACTAATCTCCCCGAAATTTCATCCCACCGGCTAGGATGCAAATTGCCGGTGGGATGGCATACGTGGCGCCACGATTTGCCGAAGTCTCAGAACTTTCCTCTCCACGATTAGTCACTTTTTATAATCCTGTGGTGACTAATCGCCCCACGTGTCTTTGCCGTAAAGGGCGAATCCTTTGCCGCCTTCTTTTTCTGATTCTATCCAGCTTTCTAATGGGGGTCACTGGCCCTTGCAGGAAAAAATGATTGCTCTGTGAGACTAAAATTTTTTGTTGTTACTATTACTTTTTATTGCTTATCTTTCTATTCAGGCTCTCTTCTATTCATGTTCCAGTTTCTCATTCCAACCACTGTCTGGTTTCTAGGGTAATTTGGACCCTAGCACCAGCTAGTGATGAACAAAAAAGATAAATAATTCATTAGCTACATATAATAAAACATTAAGCAACTTTCCAATATGGATTTATTGAAATTTTTTAGTGCTTTAAAAAATATTTGTAAACGTAATTGCTATTGAAAGCAGCATTTGCTAAACTCCTGGTTGTTACCTTTTAAACAATGTTGCAAGTGCCAGGCTCCTCCAGCAAACACTACTTCTAATGACAATTATATATACAAACAAGTCAAAAAACATTGCAAATTTGTGATGAATGTATATTGCAAAGTTGCTTAGAATTGTGTTTTCTTTTATTATATTTTGGGTTGACTTGTCCTTTAAGTTACAATTTTACTATAGCATTGACCTTACATAAGACATTGTAAATGTTTCCCTATTTTGAAAATGCATGACATATACAGTATATCAAAACATAATGTTAAAAGCCTTGGAAAACTTGGGTATCCACTATCCAAAGGTTGAACCTGTATAGAGAATGTATTTTGTATTAAATACTCAGTACAAATCTTTACATGGGCTATTTTGCACGTTTCTTTGTGAGCTGCCTTACTGCTTGCACGGTTGAGTATCTTTTTAATCTCATCCATCGACATCGACAGTGCCCTCTAGTGGCCTTTTTAAATGGAACAGTTCTTGTTGGTACTAGTTATTGCCAGTATAATAATTTAAAGGTGTAATTTCCCTTTAGATTAATAATGAAAATAAAGCTAAATGACAGAATATAAAAGAAAATAAGACTGTCTGCGATTTGATGTTATTTTAAAGTCCTGCTGTGCTTTCTACCTGCGTATATTAATTAATATGTTCCCGAAACACACATGCTATATACACATATATGGGATACATAGTCTGCAATAAGGAGAATGCAGTTTTCCACAGAGCCCTATTTAATCAAATAATTCTTATTTTTTTAATGAATTCCTTTTCTCTGTGATAATAAATGATTACCCTTTACTACATGGGAAATAATTCCAGAATAAACATGCTGGTGGCAAAACAATCCTAATGATTATTTTTTTTAATTATCTGTCATATAAATAATGTTTTATATTATATTATATAAATATATATATAATATATATGGATAAATATATATATCATATATATTTTATTAATATATATTATTTATATTGCCTACATATATAATTTAATTTACATATTTTTGAATCTATCTGTATATCTATATGCAGTGCGTGCGGTTAGCGCTAGAAAAGAAATGTTAAGGCAGTAAAGCAACAGCTCCGTGCCTAAATCATTTCCCTGGGCATTGCCCTTTTAAGAGGGAAAAAAAGAGCCACAATCTCATCAGGGAGGGAGGAGTGAGCAATTCCTGGAACAGCCGAACAAAAAAAAAAAAAAAAGAAAGAAAAAAAAAAAAAAAGAGAGAGAGAGAGCTGTGACTGTTTCAAGATCCCCCATTAGAAAATGTGCCTGATTTGTGGCCAATGCTTTGGGATGTAGAAAACTGAAGGGGTAGCTATGGAGATAGAGAGAGCATTGCTGGCTGCTTCCTCTGACAGGTGTTGAGTAGGAAAGTCTCACACAAGCATGTATGCCAAAGGGAAAGGATCCACTGTCCCCTCTGATAGCCAGGCCAGGGAAAAGTAAGTGCCTCGTCTATTCCTCACAGCTCTTCTCTTTTCCACGCTGCGCTCCGGCACATTGACTGGGGGAATGAGTGGGAAAGTGCAGCGGGCATGTTCCTTGCACTCTGACAGGGTGAGGTGGGCAAAGGGCAGCCGGGCAGTGGGGGTGTGATTAACGCCGTAGTGTGTGCGGAACACGGGACGGGCAGCTGGAGTCAGAAGTGCAACTTTGCCATGTGTGGGAGCATCAGTGCAACTTTGTCGTGTTACCGGCTCAGTCCCGCGCTGCCTGCTGGAGTGGGAACTACTCGCTCCCCTGGATTTAGGGTCAGTCCTTAGCGACTCCCGCTCTCAACTTGCCCACTGGCACCCAGGCGCAGAGTTGGCAAGGGTAGTGCCAGTTTGGGAATGATGCTTAGACTTTTTTTTTTTTGTTTGCTATGTGTGGCACTGGTAGGATGCAATGCTTTGTTCATCCCATGGATTCTTGTAACTTTCTTCTTCTGCACATGGACCAAGACATAAATACATCTTAAAGGTCCAGTAACCTCCCCCCAAATACACACATAAACAAAGAGGCTTTACATATTGCATGTTTAACATTGTTTTGCTCTCTGTTTAGAGTGTGTTAGCCAAAGTTTAACTTTAAAGCAAAAGTACTTTATGTGTTGTTTATATTTTTATTTTTATATTACTATACACAGTTTTCTGATATCTGCCCAGTATTAGCTCACCACTTGGGTACTAACAGTATATTTTATAGAGCAGCCCCATTATATGAAAAGTAAGTGATGGGGTCCCTCCTAGCAGTGTCTGTATAACCGAGATGTGTATGAGAACTTTTGTTGTGTGTTTCTGTTACTTGCCCTTTAAGTCTCTGACATGAGTGAGTTGGGAACATGCTGGCAGTTTTACCCGGCACACATTCGCGGGGCAAATAAACACCGTTCCATTCGCAGCCTTTTAAATAAACCATGTGGGTGCTGTGAACGCTGCTATTTTGTGCACTTGCTGCGTTCATTTAAAGAGGAAAAAAAAAAGAAAACTTTTACACAGTACTGTGTTAATTCCTTCGGTTAATTTCTCAATTACCTTGATTGCTGTATGCAGCAGTGTGTGTGTGCATCTTTAATTAGTGCTGATGATCAGATAGCATTGTTTTCATACTGATCTCTTTGTGCGGTAATTTATGCTTTGCAAGTACCCATACGCTGCTGGGTGGTGGGCTCCATTGAAAAGTTCTGTTCCTCCTAGTATCAGTGTTTAGGATGGCAATGTGGATGCCAGCATTATATTTGGTCCAGGTGGAGGGGGGGTCGAATTATGTACCAAATTGGATGATATGAGCAGACACTGCTTTATTTTTTGTTTCGTTGCTCTTTATGCAGGCAGCAGTTTCATTGGCTCCACAGAAAGTTGTCTGAAAGTAGGTTTTTAGCCAGGGTCCCATCTCCTGGATTAATCTTTTATTTAACTTGGAGGATTTTCACTTAAGAACAACATGCTCTCCCTCCCCCCCCCAAACATCACATTTACAGCCCAAGCACTGCTTTTGAGCGCAGTCAGGGAGTCCCCATACAAAGGCTGCCAAAACAATGACCTTCTTTATAATCGGTTCCCTTCTCGCCCCTTTTATTTTTTCCCACCATCTTTGCAAGCATTAAATCAACTCATTTACTTTGCAAACTGGAGTCCTGTAGCCCTGACCCGAGATTTAGGGCTCGTAGCAATTGTTAGGAAGCAGTTGGCACAGTCTTTACCTTGCTAAGCAATGAAAGGGTTATTTTCCTTGTGGTTTGGGACACACAAAGCTACCCTCCATCCCTACTGTGGACAATGCTTTACATATAATGAATGGTCTGGCAGTAACACATTGTAATATGCTTCTTTTATTTCTAAACTTTAAGCCACGGGAGGGCAACCTGCATCCCCCACAGATATTTCTGATCTGCAACTCCTATTGACTGTCAGTCAGATGCTGGGACTTTTAGATCAGCAACATTCTGTAGATTGCCCATACTTCCTTTAACACATCTGTTTCCTAATATTTTGTAAATGTGTAAATATATATAAAGCTTTTGTTTCAAACATAAGGAGAGGCTAAAAAGTAGTGGCTATAAGAAAGTATGAAGAGCTATAATGTACATTTGTCCCATACAGTTACCTGTAGCAATGAAAAAACTTTGACTGGCCTAGTGCAAATAAAATTATGAAAGCAAAATATTTGTTGAACTGAAGTCAAAAACTTTAGCAAGGCTACTAAAAATATTACTATTCATTGTATATTGTACTATCCATTATATAAATTTCATATTGCTTTACAAAGATAATTTAAGTTGGCCATACAGGGGTTGATTGAAGTTGAGTCATTTAGTCCGATTAGGCATCTTCTCTGCTCGTGTATGGAGTCCCCCAAAGGTCTTCCCTAATCAACATCTGGCCAGTAATTGGGCAGGTTTGATTTTCCTGTTGGATCAGGGACCACATCGGCTTGTTAATGTGGTCCTCGGTGTTATGGCCCCTATACCTGTCATTGTAATTCAGTAATTTGGCCCTAGGGCCAAACGATTGAATTAGCCCCATATCACCCACCTTAGTTGGCCATATAAGGAGAAGATCTGTTAGTTTTGTGACCTGCCAAACGAGTGGATCTTAATATGTATGGCCACCTTTACTCCTTATGTATGACCTGTATGTTGAGGGTGGCCAGAAACTCACATATACACAGAAGAATATATACTGCTTTGGCCAATATTGGATGCGGGACCCCATCACTACAGGCAGCACTGCTAACCACTGTGCTTAACATATTGTCATTTGCTTTCATTCTCAAGGAGTAACTTGCATAAATCTCATAGCTAACCCCTAGCAGCTGTCCTGACAATTGCTTTTATTAGCTTAACTAAGTTAGTGCCTTAGTTGAAGTGGAGATTTGCTACACTGCAACAGTTTGCACAGGTGATTTTTACGACAGCAACATCTGTGGCAGGTTGCACAAACTGGTTTTGTTTCCATAAGAGGTTCTTGTATCCATCTGTTTAGGTGTGTAACATGCAGTTGCATCTACTGTACATACAGTTCTACTGCAATGGGGCAAGGAGATGCACTCACAAGCCATTTGGGGGGCCAGTTTGATAATGAAAATCAAAGGTTTTTCTGTTAATTTAGTTTAAGCGTTATACATTATGCTCTTGTCCAGGGTGCCCGGGCAATTTGTTTTCCTCTGTAGTTCGTAGATAAGAAAGAAGTACTGAAGAAGACCACAGAAAATAGGGCATGATATGTTTTGATCAGCATGATACTTTAAAAAAGAGCTGCAATGGTCAAAGTGCCCTTGGTGACTGGCAGCATCTTCTTATTTATTTGAATGGAAAACAAGCTGTCTATGGTAGATGATCACACTGTCAGGCAGAGATTGGTTAGGAATGCAGTGTCTTCCTTATTGATTCCTACCTGACTGTGACAGCATCTGCCAAAGGTGACACTCAAATGAATCTAAAGTGTCAGATAGCGGGAAAAGGTATTTTTTCAGCCAAGGTTCTACCTAAGAGGACCACAGCAGTCAAAATGCATTGGATGCAAAGAGTCTTAGGGCTACGGTGGATGGGTTGCTCTCAAATACTCAAAGCAGAGTTTAAAATAATCCGCTGCATAGTTAAGTTGACCTGGAACTCATGATCACCCAAAAACACACCATGTTTTTTTTCCAATGATAATTACCTTTACAGGTTGGCTCTTTTTACTTTTCTGTCAAAGTGAGGGAAGCTTAAAGAAAAACAAATGCTTATTACTAGGGATGCACCAAATACAGGATTCAGCTCAGGATTCGGCCTTTTTCAGCAGGATTCAGCCGAATCCATGGTCGTGATCCTTAAAATAATGTGACTTTTTGGCACATAAACACGGAAGTCTAAAATTCTTAAGTTCTTATTCCTGTTAGCTTCATTCACAAATGCAAATTAGGATTCGGATTTGGTTCGGTCTTTTGTGAATCCCAAAATAGTGGATTTGGTGCATCCCTACTAATTACACATGTATCGTTTTCTCTCCCACTGGGAAGTTGTCCATTTTGCCTGCCATTGACTCATCAAACATAATGTGGAAATGCACTGGAAACTATGTGTGCCATAAATCTTTAGTGTTCTAAGGCTTTTAAGGGGATAAGGTACCCAGACCACCCTTTTCAAAATCGTATTAAAAATACATGCAGTTCATGGTTGATTAGTAATTAGTCGATTTTACCATATACAATGCATTGGATTGCAACTATTCATTATTAATATATTGCACTTTTATCAACATTTACTTTTTACTGGTCAGGAGCCATATGGGCCATGCAAGTCTGCTATCAGAAACCTACTTTTTCTACAATGGTTCAGTGCAAGTTTAACCTTTAGAGCCCCGTATTCCTTATATTGTATAGTAATAAATATTTGTTTTCAGGACCCCAGTAATATTTGGGTCCTACTTCAAGTAGATTTTTACCACTGGTAGGAGTAGAGCAAGGGAAGTGGTTGGGACTATCAAAGGTTGATGCATGATGTGGGAATAACCAAAAATTACTTTGATTTGGTTCCCTGCAGGTTGGCATCTCTGTGTATTGCTGGTACTGTAATATGTTATTAGAAAAGCACCAGAGGTGTAAGTACATATATCCAGAGGAAACCAGCAATTTAAAGGGAACATTACTGAAGCAATCAAACCAAAGGCTTAACTTTCCAATTCCTATGTGTTATACAATGGGCATTTTTAAGCTTTAATTTCTATGAAAGACAAAAAATGATTTTTAAAGATATATATAGATATATAAATATATTTATGTATGCACTTCTTGTCAATAATTAGCAATTGATTAAGCTTTCATTCAATATAAGAAGTTCCCACTTAATGCTATAAATTTCATGACTGCAGTGGTTACCCTTTGTAAATCAGTATATACATCAGATCTGTCACACAAGAGGTATGGGAGGAATATATATCATGTATTTTGCCATGCAAGATGTTAAACAGGATAAAGAGAAGACATTTGACTTATGCGGATTTGTTACTGTGGTTTACATGATGATGAGGACGCTTAGATTTTAGATATATTGATAATGATTTGTATTTAAAGCCAGATAGCCATTCATTTTGCCACAGACATTTCTTTGCATTCTTCCACAGAACAAAATGTAAAGTTCTATTACATTACTGTATTCCTTTAAAATATTTCAAGTAAAAGGTTTAGCTGTAAGATTTTGGGCTTCCAAGCTGACCTGAGGCAACCCCCATTTAAATATTTATTATAAAGTTATTTATTACTTATTCAGTGTTAGTAGTTATTTATACAGTGCCAGAAATTTGCCTCCTACCCTTAGTTCTGGCCTTGCAGTGAGACATGTGCCTAGGGTACAACTGGGGGGGCCCTAGGCACATGTCTCTGCTGACTTCTCTAATTCCAGCCCTGTGGGTATTGCACAGAACAGTACCTCGAGCGTGTAGTGCACAAGAGTAAATTCATTAGGGATGTGCCACCTTCAATTGTCCCTTATGACAGTTAGAACACACCCTTAACAATGCTTGTGAGGTGATCATTCACAACCATGTGTTGTGCTATGTTTTTAGCAAAGAAAGAGGCAATAAAATGATCATTCAAATCAATTAGCAGTCAGAATAGTTAATAGGTCTTACAGACTCAGATTTGAGTATGCAGATGATGTTTAGGTTCAGCATTCAGACAAAGTGTTTCTGGAGGGTTCAGAATTCAGGCAAATCCAAATTGGATGGATTCAGTTAATCACTACATCTCAGCAATTTATCTCATTGATTTGTCTCAGGAAAAGGTGCCAAAACAAAACACCCTGTGTTATACCATTGTTACACCATAGTGCTCCACTATACATTCCCAGGTAGAAAAATGTGAAAGGTTTTATAAGTAATGCCACCACTTTTCTATCTGTCATCCAGAGATCCTGTACCTTCTTTCCAGCACTGCCAATATTAACAGATTAGCTTTTCTATTGAATCTTTCAATTGCTGCTGGTTACTACTCACAACTAAATATCACCTTCCAATCATGTTGCTGCTTTGCAGTTCTTTGCATATTTCCCCCAATATCATCTCTTGGCTTCCCTGTGAGGCAGTGAAAGGTTTACAAGCTATCCCTGCTGCACTTGCATAGCATAGTCTTTCACCAAGTATAGTCTTCCTTGGTAATATGTGAAATACAGGTACAGGTTGCACACTTAAAGGGAGAATGATGTGATCTTTTAGGCCAGTGGCACATGGGATGATTATTGGGCATTTTGATTGCTATGTTCTCTTGCCTGTGTTTCTAGCACTTACTAATGGGTGTTGATATAATTTAAGGACATGAGTGATTACCTCCTTACTCTCTTTTTTGATGGGTTTATCTCATAATATGGACTTCAAACTGTTCTGCAGGGTCTATCTTTAATTGAGGCTGGCTGAGCTGCATCCATCATGCTGAACTTTTGTTCCCTCCCTCCCAAACCTGATTTAATTTCCCAAATAGAAACCTAAGCAACCAACCACTGGACAGGTAGAGCTGTCTTGAACTTCTCAGTGATTGCTGACTGGCATTGGCATTATTCCTGCTGGGTTTATAATCAAGTCTGCAAATTGACCTTCACTTATATACCTTTTCCCTTAGGGACTTTTAGATGACTTTCCATGAATGGACTGCAGTAAAAAATTCTTATGTGAAACAAACCTGAAAGTGGTAAAGCAAACCTTGAATACATATTACGAGTGACCATGTGTATGTAGCCTTAAAGATTTCTTATGAGCAATTATTCTTGTGTGTTTAATCTACCTCTGTTTGCATGAGTTTGCAAGATACACAGGGCCTGATTCACTAAAGGGCGATAAAAATTATTGCACGCTTTTTCGCGTTAAAAAACGCAAAATAATTTGCACGCGATTCACCATAGTATTATCGTGTGCGAAAAATCGCCATTTTCGCATGCGGTATTTCTCGCACTAGTTTTACCGTTTTGCGTTAATTTCCGCGCTGAAAAGAATATGATCGCATGATTCACTATAACTTTTGCGCGCTAAATATCGCATTCGGCTATGCGAAAATTAACACCTACTACAGGCAGGCGAAAAATTATACAAAAGTACAGTAAATGATTTTTTGCAATAAAATATGGACTTAAAGTGTTATTTATTCAAGTCTGTGTTTCCCCTAGAGTGACGCAGCCGCCAGTTTGCAGCGAAATGTTCATTTTTAATACAGTAATTTTCTGCAAGTATTGGCGTGTATGGCTAACATGGCGTGCGTTCATTTGCGCGACTATTTCTATTTGGCTACAAGTGATGAAATGTTTCGCCAGGCATGGATTCGCAGCGAATTTTTGGACGTGCGTTGAATTTTTTTCGCGGCGGATTTTTTCATGCGTTTCTCAAAACAATCTGCCAATGGCAAAACGCATGAAAAAATTTGCCACGCAAAAATTCACCGCACATCCAAAAATTGATACAAGTGTCAAAAAATAATAGTCACAGCAACAATTTTTTTGCCCGCACAACATTTTTGCCGTTTCGTGGATCTTTCGAAAGATTTGCTAATTTTTCACTAAAGATAACCAGAACACATTTGCTCATCACTAGTGGCTACTATTTATAAGCATCTACTATTTATATGATACCATTTATATGCTACCATTCATATGCGGCGATTATTTGCGTATTTAGCGCGTGTACTGGCAAATACCGCATTGAAATAGCCCTTCGCGAGTTAAATAACGCATGCAATATCGTGCGTAAAAAAGCGCGAGTATGCTTATAGTGAATCGTGCGAAAAATCGACAAAATTAAGCTGCGGTAAAAATTTTAGCGCACAATAAAAATAGCGCACGTTTTATCGCCCTTTAGTGAATCAGGCCCACAGTCTGGTTTTTATAGTGAAGGATGCTTTCTGTGCACTACTGAACTATTGCCTCAGGGAATCTGACCATTCAGTAATATCCACATGCTCTACAAATTCTTTCATTTACTTCATAAATTTAAGCTATTATGAGGAACATAAAAATATATTTTTGTAAAATTTTGTAAATCTGTGTATTTGTTCAATCCCACATTAATTTACCTTAGTGAATAATAGTACTGGCTAAAAATGCTAAAAGTTACTCTGCATATACCCTTGTTTACACTACTTCCATTTTTTTTTAAATTTGGTTTAACATAGTTTAGCTTTTCTTTTATGTCTCTATGGATAACAATATTATCTAGCATTTAATTAAACATGGATAAGAAATATCATTCAAAACATTTACAGTTAAGGGCAAAAAAGGCCTATTCATAAGCACAGATCTACCTAAACCAACGATAATATAAAAGGGATTAAACTTTGTCCTCAGGGGAACCCAGGGCAGACCAGATCTTCCTTACAATCACAATGGGCAGCTATACACATCATTTACATATAAATCTTTCTTATTTGAATATGAATCGAGTTTGCATATTGATGCTTTATCCCAAAGCTTGCATAGGCCACAGAGTCCCGGGAGGGCCATCCAGACAGACTCATGCCATGTGTCATGAAGGCTTTGATACAGAAATGATCATTAAAATGTGTTTGAGATGTGTGCCTGTGGTTCTTGTGTAGCATGTAAGTAAAGGGATGGCAGTGTTTGATTTTATGGATTTCCTAAGAACTCATATAAAATGTAGTTTTGAAAGGTTATTTTATGAACATGGTTGTTCATTTCCTTTTAAACGGCAGATTAACAATACCCCCTTCCCTTTAATACTTGTGAAGTAGGCTTGCCTGCTGCCTTCTTACGTATTTCAGGGTGCGTTTGAAAATACATATATGAATATGTAATATTTTAAAAGTTTCTTTGAAGGGATGCTGAATAATACTTTTTCAAAAATAATCTCTGTGGATCATGACATAATAAAAAAAAAAATTCTGGTAACTTTTAGAATGCCATTAACTTTGTATATTGTACCAGTGTCTGCAGAGCCATTTTATTTTTAGTACATAGGGCCTTGGGTTAATTTAACCATTTGGACCTATGCCATTCCAGAGCACTGAAATAACTCCAATTAGAACACCAATCTATGAACATTTTTGGAATAAATGGATGAGGTGACCCTCCATGGCACAGCCTTCTGCTCTGTTTAATATCTCATCAGCATACCTCTCTCGCTTTTAGTCTGCATACATCTGTGGAACAATGTACATCAAGGATCCCAAGCCTTTTTTACTCTGGAGCCACACTCTGATGTAAAAAGTGTTGGGGAGTCACACAAGCATGAAAAATGTTCTTGGGGGATGCCAAGTAAGGACTGTGATTGGCTATTTGGTAGCCCCACGTGGACTGCTGGTCTGCAGGAGGCTCTGCTTGGTTAAAGATGTGTCTCTGTGCCTCCAAAGCTTGCCTCCAAGCCAGAAAATTTAAATGGTCACCTACTCTGAGGCCACTGGGAGCAACATCAAATGGGGTGACGAGCGACATGTTTAACTAGCCACTGGTTGGGGATCACTGGTGTACATAGTCAACAACATGCAAATAGGCAATAATTGCAAATGTTCACCATATTTTTAGTAATTGCTATTAACTATATGACAAGTGATGGAGTATGAGTTTCTAAATTCTGTCACTATAGCTACTACCTTTCCTCAGAGCTTTTTAATCATTTTATTGAGAATAATTATAATTTACTATTAACTTACTAGCTTACTAGCTAGTAAGAACAGAAATAATTCTGCTGTATGCCTTGATATTACAGTAGAACAGAATTGTTTATAGGAAAGCCATGCTAATTGTATATAATATCATTGTTTAGGTAACTGGCCTATCATTGCATAAGAACCATCATGTTCTACAAAAATAGGAAGTGATTAGGAATGTCCGTAAAAAAACTTTGCGAGTTGTTTATACTGCAGCTGAAGCCTGTGATAATCAGTTAGTTGGTGTTTTCATCTTTGCCCCCATAAATACTTTGACACTTGGTCAACAGTCCATGGCCCTTGCTGAAGAAGAATAGGTCAATACATGAGGCTGTGGCCATGCAGCCAGTAAACTATGCAAGCTTACATAAGCCTGAAACTACTCAAGCTGTCCGTGATGGCTTCACAGAAACTAGGCAAATCAGTGTTAAAAAAACAAAAAAAAACAATTACATGTGCATCACAAGGGCTCCTGTATATTGATACAATGTGTTTGTATACACCCTTCTGTTGCTTAGCCCTGTGAAACACGTATGTGCTTTATATGCCTTTATTAAAAAAAGGCATATCTAGGCAGTACTATAGAACCCTGATTTTTGTGTTTAAAGTTATATTGTGTTAAAGTGTATTCTGTGCTGAGTTGAGAAAGACTTGTAATAACTTACCCTATGAATAAAACAGTCAGTTGGAATAACCACTGATTAGGTTGTGAGATAAACAGTAAAATGGGAGCTACTGTTTCTTGCATTTTGCATAGAAATTGTGAACAACCACACAGAACTGATGTCACACATTGATCTCCTAATGCACCAGAAAAGCCGCATCAGGTTTGACCATTTATAAGTCTGGGATTAAATTGTACAGTAGTCAATATTTTGCACATAATTGGTCATGTGTTTATCCTGTATAGTTTTTATAGCTGAGATTATTATTATTATTGTAATGCCATGTTTGAAATAACGGAAGCATTCTTCATATGTGTTTGTGTGCATGTATAGAGCAATTCCAAAAAACAGATAGCCAGTTCACCTGCACAATAAAAAGGCCAGCAGGAATGTTTTAAAAGCTAGAATTTCTATTCTGATACGCCTTAAGCCTTCCTTGTATTTTCTGCACTGTGGGAGGCAAATCATTTCTAGCGAGGGATACTTTCTGCTCCCGAACAGTTTTCTCCCCCTGTGCAGAAAACAAAATATATCACATGTACTTGGTATAAAACAGCGGGATAGCAATGGGCCTGCAGACAGAACCACAGGAGGGGCCATGTACCATTCTGCTTGTTTAAAGCCACAACACCAGCAGTTTTCCCACTTTCCCCTAAACCAGGAAAATAGGTCTGCAGAACAGTAGCACTTGGCCTTTACATTGCCGCATTTCTTTCCACCCTTGTATTTGAGACTTGTCCGATTTCATATTTAGTATTACATTTCATCTATCCCAGTACATTTCTAATTCCTTGGTTTTGACTCCATAAAACTGTGCAGGCCTCAAATCAAGTAAATATTCCATTCAATAGCTTGAAAAGAAAAAATGGTATACACTAGAAATTGATGGCGAGATGCAGCACTTAAGCTAAAGGTATATTTTTAAAAAAAGTTAGAATTATCAGTAGGGACTAATTTTGGTTTCACTGGGTGATCAATAAAATAGCATTTGTAACTATTTCTGTGGTTACCATATATACATAGACATTGGCTCATAGATTACCAGAGTTCTAATAAGCAGTAAAGGAATATTGTCCAATAAAGGCTTTATTTATATGTTCCTAATGTTTTACCTTAAAATACAACTACCATTTAATCTGGATAAATTCTAAAAATCATAACACAGAAAAGATAAACAATAGAAAAAATATTCACTTCTGCTATAAGAATTAAATATTTTGCCAACAAAACTTAGATACCACAATTGCTTTTGCTGTTCCCTAGAACCTGCATTTACTCAACCAACTAAATAGAGGATATATCCTCTAAGATATATCCTAGTCTGAAAATACCTGTAGCCTCAATCTTTTGAACATTTGGAAGCAGATCATAAATGCCCCACTGAACACACCAACAATGCATTGACCCTTTGACCCTTTGACTTTGACTGGTTATAAAAGGTCTGGCCACTATATATACAAACAGGATTGCCATTAGGTGGGGACCAGGTCTGGGCCATGACCCAAAAACAGGCCCTGGCATTTCCAGTGCACAGAGGCCCAAACCAGCCCACTAAATACTGTCTATGGCATCTTAAAGCAGCCCCTCTGGCATTTGCTAAAACCCATGGATTGCCAGTCCAGGCCTGGTGGGAACAGGGTTTAGTCCAGTATGGGTCCACATGGAATGCTCAGTTTGCAGGTTGGAATGTGGACTGGGCATGTGGTCATGTGGGTGGGGTTGGAATGGAATGACGATGGGGTTTTGGCACAATGGGTTGTAGCTGGGAGGATCAGGGTGTGAGTATGCATACGGGGGCATTTTTTACCACTGGGACCAACTTCTACTTGTTAGCAGAGCCCTCTGCCTAGGTGACCAGTGGACTACTAATTTGGGCCCTGCACATGCAGATTTTCTAAGTATCTAATCAAAGCTCATTCAGATATGGACTGGCCAGGATGGACAATCCCATCAGCCCCCTCAGCTAACAGGATACAAGGCTATTTTCACATTTTAGGCAATATAAACAGCAGTAAAAGATGTATCTATTGTGATGTGTATAATGAAGAAATGTAATAAAATCTGCAAAGTCCAGGTCTTGTAACTTATGGCAACCAGTAAGCAGCATTTGCTGGGCACCTGTTTGAAAGCAAACTCTGGACTAGTCACTACACCTAATACCAACTTTGCAACTTTTATTACAGTACATATTAAATGCCTCTGTCTCCATGTTTAAAGCAAATCTTTTTGTTTGTTTCTTAATTTCTTTCCTGATTGTGTACCTTTTTTAGCAGTTTTGCGATTTTTTCAGTGAAGTGAAACAGAACAGATTCACTCATTAATAATCAAAGTGCTAGCACATGGGGGAGTTAACTGAGGCCATTATTGTCTATGCAGGCTGTACTGACGGGTCCACGATAAACTGCCAAACGCAGGTGAGATGCAGCATGCAACATCTAATCTGTGTTCTGTGGTTCATTGTAACCCCCCGTGAGTACAAGGTATAAAGAAAATAATGGGCTTCATTTAACTACCTCATAGGACGCATCGTAAAATGCCTGTGTATAAGGGCCCATAATATAGCCAAAGGAAATTGGGTGTACAGACAAGTAGCTAATTGTTTATAGTACATATTGACCAGTCACCTCTTTCAGAGATGCAAAAGGCTCATGTAATAACATTTATAGAGCACATTTAGAGATAACATTTTTTAGAGCAAGTCTGTTTTACTCTTAAACCCCTTTGGCACTGTAATAGTCTTTTGTTGCAGAATTTAAACAAATGGCTACTGTTTACATGTGTCAATATATATGGAGCTCTGATATAATATTTGATGTGTGACAAAGGGCCAGCTGCTATGCAATATCATATATGAATTGGTAACCATGAATAGAAAATGTTACACATTAACTTATACTACATCTGGTGTATATATACTGTATTTATAGTTACAAACTATATTTTTTAGCGGTGGATAGTGGTTCCCTTGGTGGATATGAAAGATTAACTAAGTATTTTTTTTATTTTTTTTTAATAAAGTGTTTTATATTTTTACATGCCTAGTTATGTATGGTATTGGTTGACTGTACACACATACAACCCCACCTCCTATTCGTATTAAAGCAGATTTAAACGTAACTCACTACTTTTGATATCTCTTATTTCTTTCACCATGATTGCTAAATTATCTACAAGCATTTCAAAGAATTTCTGTAGTAACTAATCCAGGGGCATAATTTAAAGTGTTGCCAGATTAGGTGAGCCTGATGTAATAGGTGTCCTTACTGAGCCCCATTTTTCCTGATCCCACAAAAGCCACAAGGGTAGTCTCCTTGTATAGCTTGGGAACTGACATGTATTCTGGGACACTTTTTGTCCACTAGGCTTTCAGCTATTTTGTATTATGCATGTGTACAGACTATTCACAGGCTTGTATGTTGCCAGGCAGTGTCTACATTTATTCACCTGATCTTTCTGAATTGTGTTGTGTGTGTGAGAGCGTGTAAAGTTTTACAGAGAATATCTGATCATGAACAGGCTTTTAGATGACATATCAATGAATTATATGATTGCTGAGAAAGTAGTGTATTGACTATAAATAATATTTGCCATTAACTGTTTTAGATATGAAGATGCTAAAAATCCCTTTTCCAGGCTGTGTGGACTGTGCTTTCAGTATACTAGTGCATACCTCCCAACATTTTCCCTCATACTGTACTACCTAAGGAAAACAATATAGCAACTCCTACATTAAAATACAAATATAGAGAGAAGGCAGTCAGTTATAAGTGAGTTCTAACTATGTACCAGTTTTGCCTCCCATACACAGTGCCCCCATACACACTAGCCCCCATACACAGTAGCCCCCCATACACAGTACCCCCATACACAGTACCCCCATACACAGTACCCCCATACACAGTACCCCCATACACACTAGCCCCCATACACACTAGCCCCCATACACAGTACCCCCATACACACTAGCCCCCAATACACAGTAGCCCCATACACAGTAGCCCCCCATACACAGTACCCCCATACACAGTGCCCCCATACACAGTAGCCCCCCATACACAGTACCCCCATACACAGTAGCCCCCATACACAGTAGCCCCCATACACACTAGTCCCCAATACACACTAGTCCCCAATACACAGTAGCCCCATACACAGTAGACCCCCATACACAGTAGCCCCCATACACAGTAACGCCCCCATACACAGTACCCCCATACACAGTAGCCCCCCATACACAGTAGCCCCCCATACACAGTAGCCCCCATACACAGTAGCCCCCATACACAGTAGCCTCCCATACACAGTAGCCCCATACACACTAGCCCCATACACACTAGCCCCCCATACACACTAGCCCCTATACACAGTAGTACCCCCATACACAGTACCCCCCCATAAACAGTGTCCCCCATACACAGTAGCCCAACCATAAACAGTGCCCCCTATACATAGTAGCCCCCCCATACACAGTACCCCACAGGCGCTCTGCCTTCTTCTACGACTTCTCTCCTTATGCGGCGGTGCCAGGTCCTTTTATAAGGTTGCGCCCCGTGCGTAATGACGTCACGCGTACGCATGGTGCGCAACCTTATAAAAGGGCCTGCGCGCTGTACAAGGAGCCGCATAATGAGCAACGCCGCAGTAGAAGCTGGAACGTCCGGCTCCAGCCAGCGCATCCTGCTGTGCTGGCTAGTTCCATGAATGTCCCGCAATGTGGGACATTCATGGAACTATCCGGGACAGCGGGACGCGCCATAAAAGCGAAAAGCGAAAAGCGGGACAGTTGGGGGTTATGTACTAGTGTCAGCCAATAGCTTATGTGTCTGCTCAGCATTGACAATGGCTTCACCGCATCAAAATGTGACTTTTAGCAAAATTTAAAATATGGAATATTCTAGCATAGCAAGGCCACCTTACAAAATCATAGGCACTCGACTACTTAAAGGAGATCTAAACCCTAAAAATGAATATCCCTAAATATGCCATATTTTATATACTGAACTTACTGTACCAACCCAAAGTTTCAGCATCTCAATAGCAGCAATGATCCAGGCCTTTGCAGTTGTTACAGGAGCTCCACATCTTGGATTTTGTTAGAAGCATCTGTGACACTCACATGCTCAGTGTGCTCTGGGCAGCTGCTGAGAAGCTAAGCTTAGGTGTTGTCACAAATTATCAAGCAGAAAATGAGGCTGTTCTGTAATATAAGCTGATGCTACAGATTATTACATTCTGATGCTAATTGCATTGGCTTTAGAACTATCCTGTAATATGAATCTAATAAATTACTAATCTGCTTTATATCTCAAAATGTATAATATGTATATACAGTATATTGTGGGTCAGTCCCTACAGGGTCAGACTGGGCTAGTTGGGCACTCGGTAAAAACCCTGGTGCCTGCTCACAATCGCCACCAGGAACTGTCTGTGTGTGCAACCAGGTGCTCCCCCCCTTCATCCACGATAGCATCCATAAAGAGGCACACTTATGTGAGACAGGGCAGCGAGGTTGGGGCTGAAATTGCCCTGCAGAGAAGCTCACAGCTGCGGTGGGGGGCCCCTGATTTTGCAGCCCCAGTTGGCCCCGAACACCCCAGTCCAACTCTGGGTCCCTTAGCTCAGTAACTGACAGCAGCACAGAGCATGTGCAGTGAATCAGCAGAAAAGAAGATGGGGAACTATTGGGGCATCTTTGGAGGCACAGATCTTCCCCGCTAAAGGGCTGTGGTTGCCTTGGGCTGGTACAGGAGCCCAAAACGTAAGGTACAACATTTCTGCCCTACTTCTTTGGTTAAGCTTTAGTTCTCATTTAATGGGTAATCTCATCCCTTGCCCTGTTTAGCCCACTGTCCACATGGGCTCCCTTGGTAGTGGGCTCTGCCAATTAAGTGTTTGGGGCCCTTATTGCCATAGGTCCCTGTCCAGATTTTCAGAAATCCACTCCTCTTGATGTGTCAGTGTCACTTTAAAAACACATTTTACCACATCCTTGCGTTTAAGTTCTTGGAAGTGTTTGTTTTTCTTTTGTAGTAATCCCAAGAATTAAAAAATGCTTTAAAAATGCATGAAACATGGGGAAAAAATGTGCACTATTCTTTTGATTGTTTTTCTTTTCTTTTTTTTGTTTGTCTGATGTAAAGAACATGCCTCATTCATGCCATATGGAAGAGACTTATGTTTCAAACCATATTGATGTATTTCAGATGATACTATCATCAGCGTCATAGGCAGGTGCCCCTCCTTGCCCATCACAAATTCTCCCTCCTCTGTCCTATTATTTCTGCAGTCTCTTTTCTAACTGAAATGAAATCATGTCAGAGCCTCACAGCATACTGCACAGTGTTCCGCTCTGGAACTGTTTTGGTGTAAGGAAAGAATACACAGGGTAGTAGTTAAAAACAGGGTATTTTTTCAGAAAGCAAGTGTAATTTCTTCCAGGGATCACTGAAGTGCTCCAATTATAATACAATATCTGTGAACCCAAACCAAGTAATTTCTCTGGCCCATCTGTGACTAGAGCATGGGATAGGTCACTGGAACAATAGCAGCACAGATAAGGGGTGTTAGCCAGGCCTACTAAGCCATCACCGGGTGTTCCCATGTCAAATGACCACCTGGGGCTTCTGTAAGGGCAAACTGGCTGAAATCTGACCCTTCTAGGTCATTAATGGGCAAATGTGACCCATGTATAATGACGCCTGTTACTATATTTCCCTGTTCTGGGAATGTTCATAAAATTACAGAAATCAGAGCCTGGAAAACTGCATTATGCAGCTAAAATTCTTCATTCTTGTTACATGCACTCAGTTCCCTGCACTGCTTATCTAGAAGTGAACATTTCATGTTAATTACTGCTAAATTCAGGCTAGCACTCTGTTGCCCAAAACATGTTCAAACGCTGGCATTTAAATTACTTTTCTCAACTCTTAGCGCGTCTATATTTGTCAGGCAACTAAATCAGACTTTTTTTTTGTATTTTGATTGATTTTTTTTTTAAAAAGTATAAGATCAATTTCTATATAGTTACATAATTGTTTTATTTTGTAACAAAATGTTTTCTTTTCCACTGCCTGATTATTTGCGCCATACAAATGGTGCATTAATAATTCTACTAAATACATTGTAACAAGGCACAAAGACCAAGTTGTACAACTCTTTAAGAGCTTCATCAAAGTAGGGGGAGGCACAAGCTGTTATCAGCTGTATACTATTACTACTGTATTATAACAGAATTTTTTTTCCTCTAATGGGGCTTGCTACATTCCACCCCCATTGTATCCTTCTGGCCTGTTTACCACGGCACACACTGCTTATGATACAAATGCCAGTGAAGTATTGTGAAGTGGACAGAAAAGTCTATGCACAGCCATAATGTTCTTGCTCAGTCCTAAACACAGGACTGTGCACACGCATTATTGTTTTTACACACAGACACACACACACTACAACAAAAATAAATGGTCTGTTCCCACTTATATCTCCAGTTAAACAGTGTCATAAAGATGAATAGTGCAGTATTTGCACAGCTGCTTTTGTCTAAACCTTTTTTACTCACCTTTGCCCTATGATTGCTATCTTATTGTACAGTTGCTCCAAAATTGATAAAGGGCCAGTATTTGGGTAAATGGGGTCCTATGGAAAATATCACTCTGGGCCTCCACTAATTAGAAAAGTGCTGGACCTAAATACAACTCTGGTAGCGCAGCCAAAACACAAATGGTTGGCGCTCACTGCTCACCCTTCATTCATATATTAAAGAAGTTTATTTTGTCATATTAAGACATACCCTTAAATCTATATGCCTCCCCTGTGGATAGCTGAGCAACCACCAGCACATTATAAACTCCCAAAACAAAACCCCTGCCAGGTTCACCTCCCACAGGCAGCATAGGGCAGGAACAGTATGACACACAGGTAGCATAGGGCAGGCAGAGTATGGCACACACAGACAGCATAGGGCAGGCAGGGTATGGCACACACAGGCAGCATAGGACAGGCAGAGTATCTAACACACAGGCAGCATAGGGCAGGCAGAGTATGGCACAAACAGGCAGCATAGGGCAGGCAGTACATACAGTGACACATAACTGGGACTGCTCCTACAGTCTGAGGTGTGAACAATGTGGGTGCTTACAGTCTGAGCAATGTGAGTTGTGAACAATACAGGGGGTGAAAAATACAGGAACTAAAAGTTGTGAACAACATGGGCTTAAAGTGTGAACAATACAGGGAATTACAGGTGTAAACAATACAGGGGTTTTACAGCCTGAATCTATGAGGTCTATGCAGGGGCCTAGTTAAAGGGGACCTGTCACCCTAAGAAATAACTCCAAATTATTTTCTATATTGTTAGTTGAGCAAAATTAACTTTACTTACTCTATATAAATAATATAAATCTTGTTTCCTTCCGTCTTGGAATTACTCAATCACAGCAAGCAGGCCAGTGCCATTTTGTGGACACTGATATGAAGGCAAGCTTTGTATCATGCCAAAGGCATAGAGGCGGAGCAAGCAATATATCAATGACAGCTGGGATTTTTAAATGCCTTTATAATGGGGTTGGATGTGTTAATATAAAAATGAATTTGGGTTTCATGTTTAGTTTGAAAAGGGCTTTTATTATTCAGCTTTCTATGTCTGGGTGACAGGTCCTCTTTAATCTCAGTACTTATACCACTTAAAGCTTACACAAAGGTAAGCAATCACAGCAGCCAGACAGGTGGGGGGCCACACAGGAGGCCACCAGTAGGGCAGCACTGCTTAAAGTCAAACTCCTCAGGTATACTAGTTAACATTCAAACAAATTTCACTCACTCATCCCATTATCATCCACCAGGACACCAGTTAATGAGATTCACACTGGATCACGGACTCTGCAGCTGACCACTGAGCCACCATGCTACCTTTTGAAAGGTTTTAGAAAAAACACTAATAGTGTTAGTGTGATATGTAAAATGTCTTAATAAGCAATATTGTCATTATGTAATACATAGGTGAAACCAATCATCAGTACATTCTCCTGCCACCACATCTCTTGCCAGACACAACATGCTATCAGCAGTCCATCCTTAACTTAGCAGGTTGGGATGATGATGATGATGATGATAATGGTTAGATCAAAAATGTTTCAGGGAGCAGCCTGAAGTACACATAAAGTGAGTACTAGTGTCCTGGATACTCCTTAAACTGTAGCACGTTGACTGATAATAGTATGTTCTTCTTAATTCATCTGCTATAACCTCATTATGAGCTGGAGGGGCGTTAGGGGAAACATTAGTGAATGCTTGACCATAAAGGCAAGCTCCAGTTCCAAGTGAATGTTGAAAACTATTTTGCAATAAATTAGCCAAGTTTGAATAAGGAACTCCTAAAGCTGGCCATACACATGTAGATTTTAAAAAGATATTTTAGCTATATGACCAAGCTCATCATGAAATGATCGTTTAAAAGTACGATTTGTCCATCAACAAAAATTACCATTTTAAGCATTATCATCTAGTTGAAGCTAGGAAGATACCTACTTGGTCCTGCTAACAATTGGACAATGGACAAATTTCATTGTTAACTACGAAAATGTTTAAACCTGCCAGATCAATTTTCTGACCGATGTCATCACTGGATGCATGATCATTCTGTGCACACTAACCTTACGATAATTGTCAGATTGCACTAAAATTGGTCATTTAGAAAACTTGTTATGTGTATGGCCTTTAGTTAGATAGCCAGTTCAGAACCAGGAGGGCTAATTTGGTAAATTGCCAGTTCTTTGGTAATTTGGTAACTGTAGTTAGTTTGCATCATGCTTGCTACATGGACTGATCAAAGCTGCCTGGTTATTGCATTAAAAGAATCACTGCACTCATGCAATTTACCACTAATATTACTGAATATAGTATGCATTCATTTTAATTATTTTTTTTATAAATTTAGGGTGGTTTTTGTTAAGCAAAATTCAATTCTGCCAGGTAATGTTCAAATTATTTACTGATTACTAATGTTACTACTAAACATTTTACTGGGAGTCGGTTTGTAAACTCAGGTAACTGACAGAAGCCCACAGCATGTGCTGTGAATCAGCAGATAAGATGGGAAGACACTAGCATCTTTGGAGGCACAGATCTGCTAAAGGATCTGTTTTAATTCTGTGCTCAGCTTAATTCATTGCATGCTTCTGTTTTTCTCTTTACTCTGCTCACTAGACCTTTTTCATATAGGTTGTCAGGAAAGAGTTAAGGGCTCTGAGCAGCAAGGATTGTTGGGAAGGCGAAAGAAAGGGGCCACAGACGTCATTTCAGATTAGTTCTGTGGGCAGTCAAAAGTGATTCACAAGTCTACAGCCTTATTCATGTGAACACTTCTCTACCTCCAATGAGTCAGATGTGAACCATGCAGAGAATGACGTTATCTGTTGTATTTGCATAATTATATATATTTTTCCCCTTCAACTTCCTACTTTGTGCAGGTCAAGTTGTATTTTTCCCCTGCATGTTATTGTAGCATTTCTTGTTTGCTTCATACATTTGCATTGCATTAATGCTGGTTATAAGCTTTATAGCAATCACTTAAGCATAGGTTCATTGGCTCAGTTCTCTGGTAACGATAAAGCTACCCTTGTATAACAATAATATAACAATAATATAACAATAATATTAAAGAGTGCATATAGTAACCCCCTTTTTGACATGAGCTAATTGAGTTGGGCTCATGTAAGCAATATGCATTGATCATTT
The DNA here is from genome assembly GCF_000004195.4 of Xenopus tropicalis. Taxonomy (NCBI): domain Eukaryota; kingdom Metazoa; phylum Chordata; class Amphibia; order Anura; family Pipidae; genus Xenopus; species Xenopus tropicalis. Next base: position 106,176,905 of record NC_030677.2, read on the forward strand.
TCTGCCAAATGCGTATATCAGTTATTTTTTACACAGACTTATATGATTCCTTAGATTAAGAGTGAATAATAATAGTCTGCCTTTCACTCGCATGGAACATTCCCCACACTGCTTAGGCTGGCAGAGTCATTTAACCCTTTCCTTAAAGGGGCAGTATAATCCTTTGTTCAACATAAATTGAGTGAATGCATTTTTTTATGTAAATACTTTTTGCCTTGTTGTTTTAATCATAACAAAATCTATGTTTTTTTAAACTAAATAGAGAAAATGAAACTACTCCATGTTTGTTCCTTGTGAGATACATAATTAGGTTGGTGGCAAACAAATACCCACCTTCAGGATTCCAAAAGAATGGAGAGGCTGGCACAAATCCAGACCAAAGTCAAAAAAGCAACTTTACATCCTCAAAAAAAAAAAGCATCCTTTGTGGTGGCTGTTTTGCTTACCCATAAGCAGGAGTTCATTACCCATAAGCAGGAGTTCATTGAACTCATATTGAACAAGGGGTTATACTGATGCTTTAATTTGTTCCATGTTGAAGTGAGGGATTCTGAGACTTAAAGCCCCTCTATTTTTTGTGGTGATTGGTGCACAGATTCCAAATCCATCCATTCAACATGGATCTTTGATTTGGATAGATAAGGTGCTGGTTTGAGTGTGGTTGTGATTGTTTACACACACACACATATATATATATATATATATATATATACATATATACATACAACCATATATATTGTTAAGGGAGTGATCCTTTTTGGATCATATAAAATATAAAATTAACTTTGTCATTAAATTAATACAAGCAAATTCTTGACAATTGTGTAATTGCATGGTTATAAGAAAGAAATTAGGCTGTGAGCTACACTTTAGCATGGACTGGTACAAATGGCTCTTTAAAGCACCTTGGGAAGTATTGGCACTATATAAATAAATGATAAGTAGAGCTGGTTTATAAGCCAGCACCCACTGCTTACTGCCTATGCATATTTTGCTAAAATTTACTTTTTTATTCTACCTCTATAAAAAAAAAAACCTGCTCATAACCACACGGTGATTGGACTCATGATGATAAGGCAACGATTTGCTTTCTGGCATCAGTCTTTTGTCCCAGTACAGCATAAAGTATTTAAATGAGCATTCCCTAGGCTAATTATACCTTAGAAATATATGAAGTGTTTCGTGGAAAAGAGAATATTGTTACATAGTTGATAGAATGCATAATTGATACAACTCCATTTAATGTTTCCATTGGGAAACCTTTATGGGTTGATGGACGTTATTAACAGAAGTAGAGGTCTTTTGGAAAGCTAGCATGTGATTGCATATGTGGACTGCTTGTTTGACACATTTTCTCAAACCTTCCCTTCCTTTGTGATATTTGAACTTCCATTTAGATTTAACCTGATGTTCTGCTTCTGTTTACCATTTAATTTGAATTAGATCGCTAGGGTTAAATTATGATGTGGGGGTGGACCAACCAGATCATTATGTAAATTACTTTTTTTATGTATTCAAATCATTGTGAGAGTACAGACAAAGTAAGTCTGGGACAAAATGTAAATGCATATGTACTCTGCATTTCTGCTGCTATTTTCCTGCAGTTTAGAGCACAATCTTTTATAGTCAATTTTAATGTAAAGCAGGGGTGCCCACACTATGGTGCAAGCCCCACGCACAATATAGTAGCTTGGTGGGCCCAGTCTAGTGGCTGAATAGGTGCAGATATAGGGTGAATATTTGTTGTTTAGGTTGCTTTAAGTAAAGCAGGCTAAATTCTCTAAGCATAGTTTTGTAAATGTATAACCTTTTATGAGCTAAGCTGGTTAAAGACTAGCTTAAGAGTTTTGGAACCAAACTGTAAAATAATAGTGATACAAAAGCACATCATTGTCATGCCCTGTTCTGGAGTTAAAACCAATAAGTTTTGTCTATTAAGTTACCTAAACTTTATAAATCAACTTTTTTTGTAAGGGTTGGTTGCAAGAATTCATGGGAAGCTGTGGTTTTAAGAGATATTTAAAGGTCTAGGCTACTAGGAAGATATTCTCTTGTATTCAGTAGAAGCCAGAAAGTACGATTGTTTCTGAATACAAATTTTTTTTTTTTTTTCTAAATTTTTATACTGTGCGTATTTTTTGTGACTTTCGTTAATTTGGGCAACTTTTTCATACTTTGCAACAATTTGCGCGACAAAATCGTTTTTTTTTGCAACGAGTATGAAAGTTTCGGATTCATTAAAGCTTTGGTATCGTGACTTTCCTTTGGCCAGGTTGGAGCTGTAGAGTGCCATTAAAGGAACAGTAACACCAAAAAATGAAAGCGCATTAAAGTAATAAAAATATAATGCACTATTGCCCTGCACTGGTAAAACTAGTGTGTTTGCTACAGTAACACTACTATAATTTATATAATAAGCTGCTGTGTAGCCACGGGGGCAGCCATTCAAGCTGGAAAAAAGGAGAAAAGGCACAGGTTACACAGCAGATAACAGATAAGTTCTGTAGAATACAATAGTGTTTTGTCTGTTATCTGCTATGTGCCTGTGCCTTTTCTCCTTTGAATGGCTGCCTCCATGGCTACATAGCAGCTTATTTATATAAACAATAGTAGATTTTCTGAAGTAAACACACAACCTTTACCAGTGCAGGGCAGCAGCACATTATATTTTAGTTACTTTTATACACTTTCATTTTTTGGTGTTACTGTTCCTTTAAGTCCTATGGGAGGCTTCCAAAAACATGCACAGAAGGATCAAAGTCAGAAAGGTTTTCCCGCTGTTACGATCATTTGAATACAAAACTTTTGTGACTTTTGGAACACCATTACGATATTATTGTGACTATTACGATTTTTCTGTAAGCATTTTCGTGACATTTTCGATCATCAAAAATTATCATATTTAATCTGAATTTTTCCCATTTCGGGATTCGAACTCATACTTTGATAAATCTGCCCCTACATGCACTTGAACATTATTGACATTTTAAAAGAAAACTAATGTCAAAATAAAAATCTTAAAAATCTGCCGTACACAGTGTGTTAAGTTTTGTAAAGTAGTGGAGGTTGTATTCCCTAGAATTTGTGTGGCCACATAAAGATTCCTCCTGCTAAAAAAGGTTATTGTTAACATCATTATGCATTGGATTAGTTAAAAATGTCAAGTGGCAATAATGATTAACAGAAACTAAATGTATATTTCTTTTAAACTATAAAAAGTTATAAAAACGATGTCCTTAGGAAAATTATTTTCTGTATTTAAATTAAATTGAATTTACCTATGGCCAATGCTGCACAAGACAACAGTGTTAGTGTTTGTTAACTACTAAACGGAATTCATAAAAAAATGCGAATGATGTAATGGTAACAGCCTTGTAGAGTTTTGGGTATAGATTACATCATGCTTTCTGTGTTAACTATACACATCTACACCATTGGGTTGTAGATTCCTGGAGGCTTTCATATATCCTATAAATAGTAAATATGGTTGCCCCAGCAGAACTAAAACTGTCTATACTTGGTGTGATCTGCTCATGAATGGGTCTCAGAATGGCCAATGCTCACAGTGAACAGGTTTGTTTGATTCCTAGATCTCTGTTCAGCTTATATAAGGGTGGGCATGCAGACCCACTGGCCAAGGAACTGTCCAGTCCTCTTTGTATGTGTGTATGTATACAGGTATGGGACCTATTATCCAGAATGCTCGGGACATGGGGTTTTCCGGATAAGGGATCTTTCCATAATTTGGATCTCCATAACTTAAGTCTACTAAAAATCATTTAAATACTGAGTAAACCCATTAGGCTTGTTTTGCCTCCAATTAGGATCAATTCTATCTTAGTTAGAATCAAGTACAAGGTACTGTTTTATAGAGAGAAAAAGGAAATCATTTTTAAAAATTAGAATTATTTGCTTATAATGGAGTCTATGAGAGACGGCCTTTCCGTAATTCAGAACTTTTCTGGATAACAGGTTTCCGCATAAGGGATCCCATACCTGTATTTCTATTTTTATAGTGCTACCTATGTACACAGTAATGTACAGCCAAACAATAAATTAACAAAGAGGAGTTTGCCCCTTGCTCCTAGGAACTTGCTATCTTAGTCATATGTTAACAAGCTCCAAACATATATTGATTGGAGAGAGTATTATAAAACATAAGCCATGAATATCTTGAAGGTTATATAATTATAAACAGTACTTAGTGATGTTATCAGCTATAAATAGTAACTTTATATTTTACAATAGGGGGTACATAATTCACAATATCATACACAAGCCAATTGGCTGTTAAATCTAAATGTGGCTATACACTGTAAGATCTGTTCGTTTGGCGAAGTTGGCAATATGCCCACCTAAGGTAGGGATATCAGCATAGGCGGAGGGTGACTTTTTTTTGTTTGGGGAGACTAAAGATGGGCCATATATAGACTGACCTAAAGCTAATGTGAGACTTAGTGGATTCGCTGTTGGTGTAAAAAATTAACCTCCCAACTACCTCTTGCCGTTCCCACTGACTTCCAAGGATTCTGTACAAAAGTGCGGGTGGGGGTGCTTTTTTTTTTTTACCCTAAAATGCTTAGGATGTAAAAGTATTCATACATGCACTTCTGTGAGGGGATCTGAAAGCATTTATGTTTGTGATCAGTTAGCTTAAAGGGTAGTTCACCTTTAAATTCACTTTTAATATAATGTAGGCTGATATTCTGAGACAATTTACAATTGGTCCTCTTTTATTTTTAATGGTTTTTCAGTTATTTAGCTTTTAGTTCAGCAGCTCTCCATTTGGTAATTTAGCAGCTATCTGGTTGCTAGGGTCTTATTTACCCTAGCAACCAGGTGGTGGTTTAAACAAGAGATAGAAATATGAATAGTTAAGGGGCCTGCATGGAAAAATAAGTAATAAAAAATTATAATAATAATAAAATTGTAGCCTTGCAGAACAATAATTTTTGGCGCCCATTTGAAATCTGGAAAAAGGCAGAAGAGAAAGGCAAATTGTTCAAAAAAATTAATTAGGAAGACCAATTGGAAAACTGGGCAGCAGACTGGAAAATGAGGTTCAATGTTGACAAGTGCAAAGTTATGCACTTTGGTAGAAATAATATAAACGCAAACTATCTACTGAATGGTAGTGTGTTGGGGGCATCCTTAATGGAGAAGGATCTAGGGGTTTTTGTAGGTCACAAGTTGTCCAATTCCAGGCAGTGTCATTCTGTGGCTACTACAGCAAATAAAGTGCTGTCTTGTATAAAAAAGGGCATTGACTCAAGGGATGAGAACATATTTTTGCCTCTTTATAGGTCCCTGGTAAGGCCTCACCTTGAGTATGCAGTGCAGTTTTGGGCTCCAGTCCTTAAGAAGGATATTAATGAGCTGGAGAGAGTGCAGAGACATGCAACTAAACTGGTAAAGGGGATGGAAGATTTAAGCTATGAGGTTAGACTGTCGAGGTTGGGGTTGTTTTCTCTGGAAAAGAGGCGCTTGCGAGGGGACATGATTACTCTGTACAAGTACATTAGTGGGGATTATAGGCAGTTGGGGGATGTTCTTTTTTCCCATAAAAACAATCAGCGCACCAGAGGTCACCCCTATAGATTAGAGGAACAGAGCTTCCATTTGAAGCAGCGTAGGTGGTTTTTCACAGTGAGGGCAGTGAGGCTGTGGAATGCCCTTCCTAGTGATGTGGTAATGGCAGATTCTGTTAATGCCTTTAAGAGGGGCCTGGATGAGTTTTTGAACAAGCAGAATATCCAAGGCTATTGTGATACTAATATCTACAGTTAGTATTACTGGTTGTATATATATATATATATATAGTTTATGTATGTGAGTGTATAGATTGGTTAGTATAGGTTGTGTGCTGGGTTTACTCGGATGGGTTGAACTTGATGGACAATGGTCTTTTTTCAACCCTATGTAACTATGTAACTATGTAATTGCAAAGTTGCTAGGAATAGGCCATTTTATAACATACTAAAAGTTAACTTAAAAGTGAACCACCCCTTTAGATGTGTTTACGTTAGTTTTATAGCAAGAAAGGCAGTGGGTACTGACACCCCAGGCATATAATATACAGTGAGATGCAGTCTGTATTTACAAAACCAGCACATTATATGCAGTGAGAAGCAGTGGGTATGGCAGATATTCAGGCCCTGGCACTATAACACTGGCACGAATACACAACATTGGCCCCACTGTAACTAACTAGAAATTAACAAAACAACGACAAAAAAAAGAGGGGTAAGAACTTAACTTACCATCCATCTGTTAGGACAGGTGATAGATTATAAATTATTATAGATGTCAGGTCAGGCAAAAAACAATTTAATGTCAGCTAGTGATTCAGCCTTTAGAACTGTATAGTACCTATGGGAGTGGGATGAAATCTGCAGCAAAAGTTCAGAGTTGGTTCTCAGGTAAAGTTTACAGCCTGCAGATTCTTCTTTTCAGTCTTCATTTCTGCACTGCCTTCAGTTTGTAATATCTCCCGAGCCCTGTCTGCATCTGTGCTTTGATTGGTCAATGTTACTGTCTGTCAAGAAAGCTGTGCTCTGATTGGAGAATCCACAAGAAGAAAGATCCAATCAGAGCACAGCAGAACGGGCTTGCAGGAACAGAAGATTTCCAGGACAGTGCAAAAATGGAGCAAGGATTTTTGTTTTGTTTTGTTTTTTAATGTGCCAAGCAGGCTAAGCCTCCCCTAGCCTTATTGAAAATCCGCCTATGGATATCAGGCTAATTCGATCATTTGCCATAGGGCCAAACAATCAAATGAAACCGTGAGGAATAGGTGCTGCTGGACAGAGGCCCGCATCAACGAGCCAAGGTGGTCCCCAATCAAAACCAGCTGACCTAAAATTAACTAGATCTTGGTCAGGTAGGCCCATTGGGGGTGCCCATACATGGGCAGATAAGCTGCCAAATCGGTCTAAAGGACCCGAATTGGTGGCTAAAATCTGCCCGTGTATGGCCACCTTAAGAATAAATGAGTTGGCAGCCAAATGCTTTCTGTATATGGCTAATTTATGGTGTCAGCACAAAAGTACAAAGCACCCGCTGGCAGGAAAGATGCTGTCTTTGTTTAGTTATTCGACTGAAGGTTGAAGTTGCAACCTGCACCTGTTTATCCACAGCAGCCAGATAATTCTTAAGCTTCATGTTTTCATTTACAATATCTAGAAAAGGGCATCTCTGATCCAGCAAATTAGCACTCAGTGAGCATAAATCGGATCTCTGAAAAGACTCTCTCTTAATAATACATTAGTGGAAATCAATCTTTTGTATATCCGGGGGCAGTCCTCACAGTAAAGCCTCCTTGTCTCATGGCAGTAATATGTTACTGCTTGAAGTGCTCAATGTCCTTTATATTTAAAAGGCAAAGACACTAGTGCTTATGTAAAAATGTGCTTGGAAAGTTGATTAATAGGACTACCTGAGGTAAAATATATTTACATGTATAGTTACATTATTTTTTTTTTTGAAAAAGACATTTGCCCATCAATCTGGGGCCTACAGTATATGTCTTGGTACTGCTGATCCCTGCAGCCATTGTCAGTTGAATAGGGGAAACATGTCCTTAAAATAATTATTATAATTATAATTTTTTTAAGGTGTTTAAAAAGTCAGCAAACACAACCAACAAATTATTCTATAACATTACTGCTCTTTTTTGCTAAAATAGCAATTTACCTTAAATTACCATTTAGTATAGTGTAGACATTAGGCAGTTTGAGATCTTGGTATTGGTAATTTTTTTTTAGTTTCTTTCTGTTCTACCTTTGCTGAGATTAGATTTGTTTTGATGCCTCACCAAAAGGAGGCCTTTGCAGTTCTGAAAATGCATCCTCATAACAAAACCCTTTCTACCCGTACTGATACAGCATCCTTTCACCTCCCCAAACAGATGGACCACACTCCATGAATATTATAACTGAATATGAACTTTATATAAAATGTCTCCTTTAAAGTGACCTGAATCATTTAAGATCATCAAAAGTAAAAGAGAACATTTAATCCACTTTACTCCCTTAATCCTATAGGGATACAGGTATTTTCCGTAAAATTGTGCATGATCTGATCATTTTAGTATTTCACAGATAGAAAATAACTAAACCACTGTCTTTACAAAGCAAAATATGACTTAAGTCAAATACAAAGCTGAGCTGCTTTTTTGTAAGGATTTGTGCTTATATTGAAAAAAAGTAAGTACAATCCTTAAATTGCCATGCAGGCCAGTGAGTTTTCACAAACTACTAGTTATTATCCCACTGCTCTATCATTCACTGCCACCAGGTCCCTCGATAATTCCTGTTATATGTACCTTTCAGTTGTAGGAATATTATGAACGTATCCCAAGTGTGTTCTGTAAAAAGAGGATTATATCACATGCAGTTTGTTTATGGTAACTTAAGGGGAAATTGGAGTTTATATCCCCTCTGTTTCTGATACCTTAATTAGCTTTATTCTTCTAGGATCTGATAGGAGTATAAAGCTGGCCATACACATTTGGCAGGGTTGCCAAACAAGCAGATCCTTGCCCATCTACATTCTAGGAGCCTATGATTAAGTGCTGGGTAAGCATGATAATGCGTTAGGCTATCCATATGGGGTTGTTAATGCTTTTAAAGGAGAAGGAAAGTCATTTTGGCATTTTACTGCCAAAAGATTCACCACATTAGTGCCACCTAGAACAATATATTTATTCTGCAGAAAGCATTGCCATACCTGAGTAAAGAGCCCTAGAAGTTTTCTCCTTTTGCTTAAGGCAGCAGCTGTCATTTTAAGTAGCTTCCTGTTTGCAGTCTAGCTGCTATAGCTCAGATCACACATTCCTAAGGGAGGGGGGAGGGAGTTCTTAGCATTCTTATAGGAGGGGGGAGCAGAAGACGGAGAGAGCTGCGCAGACTCTGGCCACTGGAATGAAGGATTGTTCTGAGAGAGGAAGTCAGACACCCGAACAACATGTTTACAAAAAAAGAGACAAGAAATCCTGTGTTCCTTTTGATAGAGGACTCAGTGCAGCATTTCTGTGTGTGCATAGACCTTTCTGATAAAGCTTACTTAGTTTTTACCCTTCCTTCTTTAATGGATTGAAATAAACATAAAACATTTTTGGCTCCTGGGCCAACAAGCAGATCATAATAGGCCCGTCAGGAGAGGATTGCCTTAATGAACCAACGTGGTCTGAGTTGGCAGCTTATTTGCATGTGTATGGAGCAAATATCAGAAAGATATTGATTGGGCAGGTTTAAAAATTCCATACAGCCTGTATTCTCATCATTATAATGGGCCCAATATCACCCACCTCATGGTGGGCATATCGGAAAAAGGTCTGTCCTTTTAGTGACCTCTGCAAACAAGCTGATCTTTTAATGTATGGCCAGTGTTACACCCTACTAATTTGGAAAATGTGTTAAAAAGAATGTGAATTGTGTTAGATTTAGTGCAGTGCTTTTCTAAGAGAAAATTGGTAAGTTCACTTCCAAGCTAAGGCTGCAAATTTTCTCAACTCAGATTACTTAACACGCCCCTTCCAGTCTACTCGCCAATAATGAGATGGCATTGCTAGTTTCTATAGAAACTCTGCTCTAGTTCTGATGATGTGTCAGAGGGAAAATGGCCACCGGGTCCTGCTAAAAAAGACTGGCAAAAATATACGTGTGCCCAAAAACAGCACAGTTTAGTAAAGCTGAGTTTTTTGGTCATCCTCACTGCACTTGAGTGAAAAGATGCTAATATACCATGTTACATAGTTACATAACTTGCAGGTAATTTTTGCAGGTAATTTTTTGGTTGAAATAGACAACTGTTCATCAACCCTTTCAAATGAACTCCAGTTATATTTACACATATGAGGGTTGATTCACTAAAGTGCGATAAGCGTTATCGCATGGTTTTTTGCATTAAAATTGATGCGAAAAAAAATGTACAATTCGCTAAAGTATTATCGCATGCATTAAGTCGCATATCACGTGCATTAAATAGCGCGCAACCGAATGCATTAATTTTAACGCATTGCGTTAATTAGCGTGCAGAAATAATTCTAACGCATGATTCACAAACACTAAATATCGCATTAGTCTGTGCGAAAATTAATACCTACTTGGGGCAGGCGGTAATTATAGAAAAGTACAGTTCATGAGCTTTTCGCAACACAATATCGACTTTGCAGCGTGATTTATTCAAGTATGTGTTGGGCCCTAGAGTGATGTAGCCTCCAGTTTGCAGGGAAATGGTCATTTTCAGAACAGTAGTTTTACAAAAGTAATGGCGTGTATGGCTAATATGTCATGTGTTTTTTTGCACGCGGTGACAATTTGTGCACGCTGCGTTAATTAGCGCGCGTTGCATCAAATACCGCACGAAAATAGTCTTCACGACTTAAATAAAGCAAACAGCATCGCGTTTAAATTAACGCAAGTATCCTTTTAGTGAATCATGCATTAAGATGCGCTAAAATTTTTACCGCATGCTATAAATAGCGCTTGTTTTAACGCATCTTAGTGAATCAGCCCTATAGAGTCCTATATAGCATATTTATATACGTATAAAATATATATATATACCAATCCCTGTAATAACTAACTGATCCCAAATAGTCTGGGATATTATGCCACTCTTAAATGCATTAAAAGAATCTGCCATTACAACATCACTTGGCAGGGCGTTCCACAACTTCACTGTTGTCACCTACACTGCAGAAAATTCTGTTCCTTATGTCTAAATAGGTGGCCTCTGGTTGTTTTCTATAGGGAAAACACACCCCACGATCTTTCTATAATGCTCTCTAATGTACTTGTAAAGAGCAATCAGGCCCCCTCACAAATTCCTTTCCTCCAGAAAAATTAACCTCCAGCCTTGATAGTCTTGCCTCATAGCTTAATACTTGCATTCCTCTTGCCAGTCTAGTTACATGTTTTTCTGCACTATCATTAATATCCTTCTTAAGGACTGGCTTTCAAAACTCCACATCATACTTTACCAGAGACCTATAAAGAGGCAAAAATATGTTTTCCTCCCTTGAGTTTTTGCAAAACAAGTCTTTATTTGCTTTAGTGGCCTCTAAGTGATTCAGCCTAGGGTTACACAAGTTGCTACCCACAAAAAATCCCCAAATCATTCTCAACTGCGGCCCCCAACACACTACCATTAAGTGTGTAAGAGTGGGCACTTACCAACATTAAACCATATTTGTCAATTCTCTCTGACAGCATTATGCATGGGACTTATCGTTTTAAACTATTTCTGATCATCAGCAAAAAAAGAGACCGTACTTACAATGCCAACCTCAAGGTCATTAATAAACAAATCAAAAAGCAAAGGGCTAAAGAGAGACCCCTGCGGTACTCCACTAACAACACTGGTCCAATTAAAAATGTTGCATTTTCTGCCACTATTGGTAATCTAGCCTTCAGCCAGTTATCTAAAGTACAAATAATATGTTCCAGGCCAGTATTCCTTTATTTAATGGGTAACATTTGTGTTACTATATCAAGTGCTTTAGCAAAATCTAAGTAGGTGACATTCACTGCCACCCCAATGTCTGGGCTTCGGCTCACCGCCCCATAAAAGGCAATTATATTTGTCTGGCAAGGTCTGTTACACATAAATACAAACTTATAGTGTTGTGATTTGTGATGTATTCAATTATCTTATCCCTTATTACCCCCTCCAAATAATTCCTACCTCTAATATCAAACTAACAGGCCTATAATTTTTAGGCTGACAACGGGATCCTTTTTCTTTAATAAAGAAACAACATTCACAATTCATTGATCTATTGGCTCCATGGAAAACCTCAAATATTTCAGGAAAATTGAATTCATAGATTTGGCAATCACAGAGCTAAGCACTTTTGGTACCTAGGGATGAACACCAGTCCTGGACCTTTGTTTAACTTCATATGCATTTCTTCCTAAATCACCCATCCATCAATTGTTATATCATTACAGTTGGGTCTATTAAAAAGGAAACCTTCATTAACTGGTTCTTCAGTTGTGTAAATATACAAAAAATATAATTTCAGAATCTTTCCTTTTTCTGAATCTCGCCAACCAATTGACCTCCCTCTGATACCAAGTGTCCTATCTTGCTTCTTTTACTGTTTACTTCTTTTACTATTTACATATTTAAAAAAAATATTTTTAAATAGTAATCTGTGTGATAAACCTTATGGGCAGTAGAACACTATGGGAAGCAACACACTAGAGAATAGGTGCAAGCACAGAAGTACTTAGGGGACAATTAGGATAAGACCAGAAGCTGCATGAGGTAATGGAATGAGTTTTTTTTTTATTACTGGAGGTAGTATCTAAATATGCATACAGTATTTTACTTTGTTTTTCATTTCTAAACGGTGAAGTTACACAATATTTTAAATGCAATGCCACACAATCATCATGCCCCTAGCTACATGGCAACATTTTGTAATACTGCTTGATTGTATAACTGCCACAAAAGGATATTGCTGATTTGTAGTTGCTCCTTTATATAGAAAAGGTTGTATTGCCCAGCAGTGAATGGGTAAAGTCCACAATCAGATATTCCCGGCTACTGTTCCTTTGTGATCTCTTTGGCTGCACAGAATATTTCCACCAACACAAGCAACATTAAATATAGCTCTGAGCCACAGGAGACAGCTTTAGATGGCAATTTGCCTTCCACGAATTGAATGCATAGGGTGTAAATATGGCTCTTGATTTTCTAATCCTCACAGAAAAATACAAACGGAAGTGCCATTATATTTTTAGCCATTTCTGCATCTGTATGGCTCTGTTTTTTTAGAGATTGAAAGTAGATTTAAATAAAATCCTGTAAACTTCTGTTTAACACTTGTATGCCCAGCATATTGTCAATTTTTGTGCATATCAGTTTCTCATTGAACTTCCTTTTCAGAATTAAATTAATAATACACCTGTGAAAAATAATTGGCAAATTTAATGTTGTTTTTCTTTTGCTTTTTTCACTAATCTAGTCATCTACCATGACTACACCCAGTTACTCTTAGCCATATCCTCATTTTACTCCAAACGCATCTGTAGGTCCTCACATCAACTATTGCTTCAATGTTCAATGCACTAATGCAAACTTATTGAGGTGTTGTAGTTAAAGAACAGGTTTTGGGCAGTAGGTTGAACTTCTGTATGTCATGTATTTCTTCTTCTGGACTGTCACACAGATTTGAAAGGAAAAAGGCTTTAAATGGTACCTATGCCATCCCTATATCGAACCATCCTATACTATGCCAGGAAAGTAATAATACTGAATTGGATGGGCACCAAGGCACCTTCTACGAAAACATGGCAAACCCTCATTAATGCAGCCCTACCTTCTATTAGACTCACCTATGAAACCCGAGGGTGCCCCTTGAAATTCGAGAGAATCTGGTCACCATGGCTGGAGTTAAATCCTGGCATACCCAATGAGACATGAAGGTCTCACCCAACCATCTCACACATTTAGCAGGCATAGCTACGTTAACTCGGTGTAATATACTTACTGTGACATTCATTGTAACAGTGTTATATCATACAATATTGTACTGTTCACCTTCTGTAAGCCAAACCTCTGTATAAAGATACCTGTACTAAATATGTAACAGCACTGTGGTAAAGCTATGTACCCCCGTTGCTCCCCTTCCCTTCCCCCCCCCTTCCTTCCCTATTTTTGTGTTAAAAAACAATAAAAATAAAACTTTAAAATAAAAAAAAAAAATGGTACCTATGCCATGAAAAATGTTGGGGGGTAACAGTAGACTTTTTTTGCAGAAAATGCCCATAGCCAATTCTGAGACAATTCAGCAACATCTCCAGGGAGCTGCATCTCCCACGTGTCGTGGGACATGCAGCAGAATTTTGTCCAGGTTTCAGAATTCTGAAATCCAGACAGGCAATTCTGCCATACTGCCAAAATCACTCTACTGAGAGTGCAGCTGTTAGAGGTAGATATTCATTTATTAGCCCAACCTTATAAGACAATCAATTTGTAATAAATACTAAATCTTTTTTTTTTTTAATTATATATGATATTGATTTTTAGAATACACAAGGAGATAGAATAGTAAACAAAATAGGAAGCAATGTGAATATCCATTTACATACAAAAACGATGTATTTCAGTTAAAAGTATGTTTTTTAAGGTTTGAAAATATAGGAGAGGGAGAGGTTGACAGGAGGGGGAAATGCCCTTCTTAATATAGTTTTCACACGTATTAATATTTGTCTTGTGTTACCTCTTAATATGAATTTATTGTTCTGTTCCTCTACCTTTGCTAACTGTGCAAGTCTGGAGGATACATTGCTCAAAGAATCAATACTATGATTTAACAATGGTTGCATAACCTAAAATACCCAAAGTAAATTTTATCCATTATGTATCTTTATCAAGTGTTCTCAGCAAAAGCATACCCAGGTGAAACTCTAGAAGGTAGAAGATTAATGTTACATTATTGTGGAAGTCATTTTCAATTGACTTTATAAAGTAAGCCTTATTTCATTTAAATCTGAAAATGACCATAAAAGTAAATGTGTGTATGAAATATTTATGTCATTTGTTTTAGTTTTACATACTTTACATACAGTTGGATTGCTTACAAACATTAGGACTTCACTGTAATTAGCATACAGGAGAAATAAATCATTGCAAAAGCATATTAAATCTTCTGTGGGCCCCAGAGTTCTCTAAGGTTGCCAATTTGTATATTGGAATTGCAACTCTAGTGTAGATTGCTACATAAGATTTACAATTGCAGTAAAGCCCAAAATGCACACTCTAAAAAAAAATTCTGGTGCTGAATTTCCTGTGTAATCAGAGAAAAATCGATTCTTAGGATACAGACCACTCTTCAAAACTCTTTTCTATTCATTTTGCAGGAGCAGTTCTGCTCTCTGCACCTCATTCTAGATATAAATAATCTGGTGCAAGGTACAGAGCTAGCGTTGGTGGACTTGACAAGCCCTGTCCTAACTGCCTATCATAGAATAGACTGTAAGTACAGGATCTGGGTTGCCTCGGGTTAGTCTTGCAGATGGGTGTGCCTGTCTTTTGTGTGGGTCATAGGTCTCATACATAACAAGTTTTACCCCTTGAAAAAAAATTTTCCCAGTTTTTGCCAGTTGTGGTTAAGGCAGATGAGAAGTCAGGTTGCGGGTCCAAGTGGGTAAAATTGTGGATTGTGGGTCTGCTTCAGGTTTCGGTTTGAAAAATTGAACCCGAATAGGACTGTAGCATATAGTTCTAGTGTAAACTAGTTTTCTACTTGTGATTATCTCAAGCTTTCTCAAGATAAGAGGTATTCAGCATTCCCCTCATTCAAACAAAAGTTATCTAATACTTATTTTGGTTACACTGACTGACCATGTGCTTGAATAGAAATATCCATACAGCCAGAAATGCTAGGATTCCTAAAGGAATGAAGTTGGAACCCACTATAATACAGGGATCCAGTCCTTTATAGCTTTGCAAATTGGAGCACAGTCTTTTGATTATTATCCACAGTTTCCTTGTATAGCGAGAATGACACACATGCCAGAAACAGAAGCAGGGATTTCACTGTTGTTGAATTGCTGGCCAGTTCTGAAGCTCATTTCCTGGAGTGTCGCTTACAAAAACTGTTCCACGCCAGCATGTTTCCTTCCTAACTGTGTGCATATTGTAGCTGGAATAAAGTAAAAACTTGGCAATAACAGAGTTATTTTAGATTTTTTTTATTGCACTTTTTTGTTTTGTTTAATAATTGACAATGATTTGAATGTTTTTTTTTTTTCAAATGCAAGCCCGGAAATATTATATTTGGAGTTGTTTAAATCTT
The DNA here is from genome assembly GCF_000004195.4 of Xenopus tropicalis. Taxonomy (NCBI): domain Eukaryota; kingdom Metazoa; phylum Chordata; class Amphibia; order Anura; family Pipidae; genus Xenopus; species Xenopus tropicalis. The sequence goes on from NC_030677.2 coordinate 106,192,716, forward strand.
GCCTTAAAGTGATAAATCTTGGTAAAAAGAATAATCAGTATTATTATTGCTGTATGACCAATTTATAGCTCTAATAAATGTCTGGCAAATACATGTTTATACACTCACACATGCACAAAAGTTACTTTGCTTTGAGAACTACATATTTTAATTTACACAATTCAGTGGTCAGGTCATATTAAATTGCTTATATGTCTCCAATAGTGTTTGGCAAGCAAAACCAAGATGGCAGTCCTAAATGTAATTTACTATATTTGTTTCGATAGTTATTTTCTACAATTTCTCTACATAAGGCTAATAATAATTATGTATGCTAGTGTCTATGGAATACTAGATCTATGCCACAGTATCCTACCAAACTATGGGAACTACAGTAAAACCTTTTGTGGCTTTACTTAGTAAACAAATTAATACCAAGTTTTTTACGTTAAATAATTACTGCCAGAGATTTGTCAGGCATAACAGTGATATACTGGAAGAAGAAGATGTTTTATGACTATTAAGATCAGCCAGTAATGGGATTAAGGCAAAGTGAGCTGGACTGGATATTTTCTTTTTATAAGTAGCAATTCAACTGTATGTGTAACCAGCCAAAGTCAACAGCAGGAGTAAACAGTATAAATCACATGAAAGATGTGTTCTCTGGGTTAAGAGAAGGAACAATATGGATTGCTGTGACCACTGCATGGAATTGTAAACAAATATAGCCAGTGGCAGGGGTTAAATTGTATTTGTGAAGTGTTCTTACCAAAAGGGAATCTTACCTGACATCAGGGTCAAATATCAAGGAAAGCAGCTAAGCGGGAAAAAAACCGGGCCAATTTATCTAACAACACAGGCCTTCCTACACAATCCCTGCCAGATAAAGATTACTCTGGACTCTTTATTTCTAATGAAAGGATAAAGGAGGTCACTTCACCTAGTCTTATTGACCTTCGCAAATGGAACTTCTAGCAGGAAAACCAAGGCTGTCTGTTTCTTGTGTAATTGTTTTAAGGGCTATTTCTTAGGAAATGTTTTTTTAAATAAAGGGCAGACACATATTGGTAGGCATATTTAACTGCTGAAATACATTTACTGTGCGATGTGTGCTTATTATCATCATATGTCTATACTTTTTGAAGGTGTTCAATTACCATACAAGAGGAAACAACATTTTTATTCATAAATTTGTTGCAATGTGACACAAGCAACACCACTAAGGGGCACATTTATCAAAGTACGACAGGTACGAAATACTAAAATCACTAAATCACTAAAAATGCTGATCTTTATTTTGGGAATTCAGTGAATCCAGAATTAGATTTGGGAATCAACCAAGTCCTAGCAGGATTATTCACCTGAACTTTTAATGCTCTAGACAACTGAAAGCGGCAAGTTTTACAATTGAAACAATTTGTTCATTTATTCGCCCAAATTTTTTACGGAGGATTCAGTAAAAATAATGGATTGGTTCATCCACATTTTTAATAAAATAAATCATTTTGTTCAAAATAATAGCCTTAACATTCATATATATTTTTACATACAGGTACTTGCAGAAATGTGGTGTGACAGTATTTGCTGTCAGTAAACTTTTTCATTCAGGTATATATTTTTTCACAAAAACTTGACAAATACGGTCTTTAAAGGAGAAGGAAAGGCTAGTAAAGAGTTGATCTCAAGTTGCAGACATACCTTCAGTTTTCTCAATAGTGCCCTTATGTCTCCCCATATTTCACCTGTTCAGAAGATCAGAAGCCAAACAGAAAGAAAAAACGCTGAGCTGGGTAAAGAAAGTTCCCATAATGCCTCACTCCTGCACAGACACCCAGACCAAGTGAACATGCTCAGTTAGTAAGACTATGAGGGAGATTTACTAATCCATGAACAGTCCGAAGGTGTCCGAATGCGTTTTTTCGGTATTTTTGCGACTTTTTCGTAATGATCGGTCGCCGTCGCAACTTTTTTGTATATTTTACGCGACTTTTTCAGCGCGGCGCGAAAAAATCGGATTGGTTTTTCTGCCGTTTACAATCGCTCAATACGAAAAAATCGCGACAGCGTCGAAATAGTCGTGCAAAATACGATGGGACCTGTAATCCAAAATGCTCGGAACCTGGGGTTTTCCGGATAAGGGATCTTTCTGTAATTCGGATCTCCATAACTTAAGTCTGCTAAATATCATTTAAATATTTTATAAACCCAATAGGCTTGTTTGGCCACCAATAAGGATTAATTGTATCTTAGTTGGGATCAAGTACAAGGTACTGTTTTATTATTACAGGGAAAAAGGACATTTTTAAACATTTGAATTATTTGATTATAAAGGAGTTTATGGGCCATGGCCTTTCCGTAATTTGGAACTTTCTGGATAATGGGTTTCCGAATAAGGGATCCTATACCTGTACTCCTGATAAACCGTTCTGTGTGTGTGTCATGTGAATGTGACAGAGACCTTGGATAGAGTGTAAGCTCCGCTGTTAAAGGGACTGATGCAAATCTCTGTAAAAGGCTAAATGTGTCAGTACTATAAAGGATAACAATAATATATATTTTTATATTATGATTATGTTTTATTTATATAGCACTAACACACTACTTTTCACATAGAATGTAAAACTATTTTATTTGGTCGCTGCCCCTGTGTAGCTTTCAGTCTAATTTCCTTACCACCAGTTCTATAATATATTAATTGAAGTGTAAAATCCATAGAAACATAAGTATTTAACCTCCTGACCGCTAATGATGTGTGAGAATTCGTACGATTACATGAACTTCCATTTACTCTAAGAAGTTAAGGGCTTACATTAAACTATCAGTTATAGTATTCTGTTGATTAAGTTGCAGTTTTTTAAAGCTTTGTGATGAAAGTGCCCACATTCTTTTTGTCAACAGCTTGGGCTTTAAAATACAATTCTTTTTGATGAGTCTGATCCATTTGGTACCGGTGCAAAATAAACTAGACGGCGGGCAGTGTATGTATGTTCCTTATGCTGCCACTTGTACATCTTGCATATATGGCTTTGGTAGCCCTTTAAATATTTATGTGACCAGTATTTATGTGATCAGAGTGACCAGTTCACGGGAAAATTGGCACATCATGTTGTAGGACAGCTCTGATTGCATTTAGCCCTGCTTGCTCAATTTTTTTTGTGGCATGTCCCTACTCACCCAAAAATAGAACCCTGTATCTGGGATAGCCAATAGACCCAAACATCAACCAGCAACCAAATAAATTAATTAAAGAGTTAAATGTAGCTCAAGCATTTTGTTAATGGGAGCAGGCCCAGACTGCCATTCTGTGGATTTTGGCAAATGCCAGAGGCTGCTGTAAGATTCCATAGACTGTTACTATTTATTGGGCTGGTGAGGGGCTGTTTTGGTCTCTGTGTACTTGAAATGCCAGGGCCTATTTTCAATCCCAGTCCAAACCAGAATGGGGGCAGGGGAATGCTAATCTAAAGGCCAATACACCTGTTTTTTCAACATAAATTAAAAAAATGGGATTGTGCTGAACATACTTTTTGCCTTTTGTTTTAATTATAAAATGATTATTGTTTTTTTTATTCCTTGCACTATAAAGGGCAAAATCTGAATTTGACAGTAATTTTTTTTTTTTTATTATAAGTGCAATTAAAACAAATCAGTGGTCTAATGAAAATGCTGTGTATAATGAGCTGCTCTTTATCACATATTCTAAGAACGATTCTAGCTTAGGGAAGAAAGGGGTTTGTTTATACAGAGGTATTATCGGTGGTTTGCTTACTTATGAATCTGAAGCAGCATGTGATTTTACTTTTAATCTTGCCCCTTTAGTACAAAAAAACATACAAAAAGCAAGTTCAGCACAATCCTATTTCAACACTGAGCTAATGTTGATAAAAGGGGGTGAAAAAAGGGGAGTATTAGGAGGAGGGTAATAGCAGATAGCAGCACTGATAAGGGTTGATTTTTGAGAACAGAACATCAGCCCGTATTAACTGCCAGATAGTCTGGAAATGATTAGAACCTGAGTGAGCATTATTGTAATGAAAGTAAATGACAAACAATATAATCTTTTGATGATTTTACAAAAGGAGAGATGTGTTTTTGATTGTGGGTGGCATTATCTGTAGTGAATATGGTAACTAAAATATTAACTATGTCATAGCAACAATTATTTGTGATATTTTGTTGTTACTTGTACTGCTTTTTGCAAATGATATTGAGAAGCTGCATCGTTTTTTTTCCCCGGTAGCAGGAAAGTTGCTACAATTTGCATAAAAAAGTTAATTAGTTAAATGTGAGCTTTTCACATACTTCATTAACCTCTGTTTAATGCCAAAGTTGGAGTTAATTGGCCAGGTGTCAAAAACCTGTATAAACTCTCAAAAAGATGAATGACTTCCCGTAGGGACATTCTGGTGTCACTGTATGAAGTAACTCTAGCTAAGGCTTTCTAGTTCAAGTGTCTTTCTACTAAACTTTATTATATGTGCACCATGTCAGTAAAATGTGCTGACTGACAGGCAAAAGATCATTTTGTAATTTTTTGAATGTAATATTGTTTAAATATGTATATGCTGTTAGACAATACAGTGCATTACTAACTGTTAAATACAGAATGCTCAGGACCTGGGTTTATTAGCTAAGCCCATGTACCTATCTGCCCAAGCTTCAGCTTTGCTTCCACATTATTCACCCAACTAGAGGTATAATTCTTAATGGGGTACTCCAACTTTTAGTTAACTCTTCTAGACAGTGATATTCTGAGACTATTTGCAACTGTTCTTCATTGATTATTTTTTTGTTTTTTGGATTGTTATGCTTTTTGTTCCGTTTGGTATTAAAGCAGGTATCTAGCAGCCAGTCAGTGGTTAGTACAGAACCAAATTAATAACTGTTTAGCTTCATGCATGTATAGTTCTCTGGCAACTGACACCAGTGACCCCCAACAAAGAGAATTTTCACTTGCAAGATGTAAAGAGCTACAGCTAATCCTACATAAAACCCTATGAGGATTCTAGAGTCCTAAAAAAGACTTGGCTGTATAGCCCAGCAACTTCTACATATTCTACTGTTAGTGGTAATATGTTCATTTTGTGTGCAATTTACCAATTATTTTGCTCCTTGACCATTAAGCATCTTACTTAAGATAGGCAATAAGGGATATTGATTCCATAATACATTAATGGCCAGCGTGCAATCCAATAGTTAATGTTTCTAATTATCATATTTGCTTTAGAAAGACTACTATAGCTTATATAATTAAGCTGCTGTGTAGTAATGGGAGAAGCCATCCAAGTTGAAATAGGTTTAAATGGCACATGTTATATAGCAGATAAAAGATACTCTTTAAAACACCACTGTATTCCACAGAGCTTATCTGTTATTTGCTGAAGCAAACACACCACTTTTACCATTGCAAATGTACATTATATTTTAAAGCACTTTAATAATTTTTTGGTGTTCCTTTTTCATAATTTCCCTGGTCTTCTTTCTTCTGGGAACAGGTTTTTGCAAAAAATATAAAGCTTGCCACCTAAAGCCTGCTAAGCTTCTTATTAGTAGCAAAAGCCAGTTAGTGGAAAATAATATGCATTCATGTTTTTTTTTTTTTTTTAAATAACATTAGGCAATAAAAAAAAGCAATCAGTTTCAGAAAATGAAAAATGAATTTATAGGTATTTTAGGTATGACAAATACATTTATCCTAAAATTAATCTGTTTCTTTCCATTTAAAATCCCCAAACAGCTACCAGTAACATGGGCAACCCCAATGCTGGTGGCAGATGTAGAAAGTAATATGAAAGCCATTTTGTGGTGGCATGGCTGCATTTCCTCCAGGGGTTGCAGGGCTGGTTTTCATATGTGAAAGCTTGGAATACCTGAATGTTCTCAAAAAAGCCAGTCAGTCACTTAAAGGAATGTTTTTCAGAGCACATATTTATTTTGGCTTATAGCAGTCATTCTACTGAACACTGACATCTACTAGCACAGCATCTTTGAATATTTAATTAGAGAATATTGCCTCTGAATAGATTTGTAAATGTGAAGCAATGGAGCATGGGCTTTGCTTCCATGCCCATGGGGAAAAGTTCTCATTCTGCCCTAAAAATTTTAAGTTGTCTTACTATTCAGGTCCATACCAAACACTATTGGAGCAAAACTACAACACTATGTAGTGAATGAGCTTATTTTATATACTAGTTGGTTAGGTGCTATTAGCAATATTGTAGGCTCCTCATAAAGGATACATTTTTGGTAAAAATGTGCAAATTATAGGATTATAGCAAAATTCTTCTTCTTATGTATTATTAAAAATAGCCTAGGTTGGCTTATGTGGGGGTTCTTTTTCTGTATTCAAGTGTACATGGTGACTGTTTACAGGTATTGCATCTGGTATCCAAATCCTGCTACGAATCCTATAAGGAAAAGAGATGTGAGTGGTTGTATTGTAATATATTTCCGCTGTACTGTAAGCTGCATCTAATGGACAGTCTCCCAGTGAGACTATTACAGAAATGAACTGCTCTTCCTTCTTGTATTAGCCCTTAATGCTTGCAAAACTGGGTTAATTGAGATGAAAACACTTTGCTGATGTATTGCTTTTTTCATAAACCCCTTCAGTTCCAGAGGAGCGCTGAAGAGGCTTCCCACCTACTTCTCTATAATGCACCAAATTGTCTGCCAAACAATAAGCTCTCCCTTACCTGTTTTCAAAATTCTGCTGATAATAACACAGAATGAAAGCAACTGGGTGCATTCTTGCTTTTGCAGTATAACTTTATTTGCACATGAAACACAGCTTAGCACAAATGGGATACTATCATGAAATGAATGTATCCTTATTTGCACCTATTCACATATATCCTTTAGGGCTGTGGCACACGGGGAGATTAGTCGCCCCCGAAATGCCATCCCACCGGCGAAAATGTAAGTCGCCAGTGGGATGGCATACGCGCCTGCCGAAATTTCGGGAAATGTATGTTTTACATTTTTATCGATGGGATGGGGAGATTAGTCGCCCCTGAAAAGGGAGATATGTCGTGGGTCTCCCCATGTGCCGCAGCCCTTACAGTAATATAAACAGGGATTTTATTCCTATAGAAAAATTACTAGAAAATCTGGATTCTGGACTTCTTAGGATATGATAATGGAGTGTGGAAGCCCCTATCTTTTTAAAGGTTTTTTTGTACTTGCTATATATTTAGGACTTTCTTACTACATTTTTTATTAAAATCTATGGTATCTGGATTTTGCCAAATTTTCTGCCTAAGCAATAGTGGGTTTAGGTTCAGATTCCCTTTATGTTAAACTATTCAAAAATAAAAAATGATCATATAGTTTGAATATATGCAGATTTATCCATATATACATACAAAACATAATTTGAAAGCTATTTTAAGATGCAGTATTATTTTCAAGTTCTGTGTAAACAGAATTACTAACAGTTAAACAAAAAGGAAGCTGAAATTCAGTTAGGGGTGCACCCCCCCCCCCCCCCCCCCCCCCCACACACAGTTCTCCAATTCACTAATAAATGCACTGGCCTGGACGTATACTGTTACTGATGTATACTGTATCCTTGCTGCGTCACATTTTCTTTCTATTTCCCAGTGATGCCTTAGGGTAAGCTTAGGGACACAGTACAGTAAACTTGGAAGAAGATAGGGTTGCCACCGGGCTGGTGACCACCCAGCTGGTAAATCACCAGCTAGAGCTGGTCTTGTAATTGCTGGTAAATTTGTAATTTCCTGTTTCCTAATTAACCCCCCACGCGGTACTTCTTTTTAAGTGCTTGGGATCTGTTTTGTTTTTTTTTATAACCAGGACCCTAATCCACCCATTCCTCATCCATGTGATGTTCCAAATCTGAAAAAAGTGGCATATTAGAAAAGGAAAGGGGTGAAATGGTGGCATGGCTGGCCATAAATGGGCATGACATGACTAGATTAGTGGTGTTGCTTGTTGTCTATTGGAAAACACAGCTTTGTTCACTTAAAGGGGATGTAAAATCATCAAGTCCACTTTTGAAAAAGGAACATATCTTCCATTTACTTTTATTAAAAAAAAGTTTTTATAAAAAAACATGATCTTCAGTTTCACCTTCACTCCACTAGCACAGACTACATGTTGCACAGATCTTTAGATGGTCAGATGCTGAAGTATTTAAAAAAAGATCACCCCTCCTTGTTTGTTACCAATGGATGCAGCATTTCTGCCCTTCAGGGCTTGAAAGGGGAGTGATCTTTTTGAAGAGGCACCACATCCCTTCATGTGTGCCTCAGTTTGGCTTTTAGAATTTGGCTTTGGTACTAATTTTAATTTTGACATTACTAACCCTTTTTTCCAGATGGTTTGTCATTGTAATTGTAATAATTGGCAGACTCAAGAGTAAACTACTTTTTAGTCCTTTTCTTAAGGCTATCTGTAAATTTGTAAGGCAAGGAAATCTGTCGCAGAGTGGTCAGAGAATGCAGCACCTGATATATAGGTCTGTCAGGGAATATGGAATCTTCCTTATGTAGATCATTTCTAATTGTATTTTAGCTTTAATATTAATCTTCTATCTAGCTTATGTTCCAGAGAAAGGAAGTTTTCTTCTACTGTGCACTAGAATTCCTGGAATAATTTATTGGACTGTCAAATCCTTCTTCTCCTTGAACGTCTGCTCTCTTACTTTAAACATGTAATGTAATTAATGTTGGTATCTCTAATGTCTTCCCAGTGGACATACTTGAAAAGAGTTGAAATGTTATGAGTTGAATCTTGAGCTGTATGCTGGATGCACCATAGGGAATGGATTTATATTCTATTCTTCAAACCTACAAATCTTTTTTTTTTTTACAGTGATGAAATATTTTTATTTTATCTTTCTGTTTCTTTTTCAGGTTAGCTTTATATGTGTATGAATATTTACTGCATGTAGGAGCTCAGAAATCTGCACAGACATTCCTGTCAGAGGTAAGGACCAACTACGTGTATTCAATTATTATTTTTTGTTTTGGCAAAAAGATATTAGCCCCAAAATGAGTGCTGGTAGGTTGGGTTTAGGTTGGGTTTTTTAACTCAAAAATGATATGTAGAAATATACAAAAATATTGGGTAGCACACAATATACATTTTCCTACCTTCACTACCTACCCTGCCACTTATAAATGGAGCACTATCAAGAGAGAAACCTGTATTCTATCCTAGGTAATCCATATAAAACTGGTGAGGAGGCATTATTTTTGTTGAAAATTTAATTCTTTGTAACAAAACCTCCCTTTACCATACTGTTGTGCATACAAATCAGATAAAGACCTAGTCGAAGCTTTGCTTGATATAAATATGCTGCTGTGTGGCCGCTTATCTGCCAGCATTGCTTTCGATTCAAATCCGTTAGCACATCATTGAACTTTATTTTAGTGGCACTAATCTTTTAGCAGTGCTTTAAGAAGCATAATATGACTTGTGGACCTCAGGGCTGACCTCAACCTCAGACCAAGATCCTTGGAATGGAACTGGTTTAAAACTTTGCTTTTATATTCTTACTGGTAGTAGGCAGATCAAAACTAATTACTGATCGGTTGATATAAGCAACTGTACAGTTGTAAAATAATAAATAAATATTATGTCAGACCTATCCACAGTTCTAGACCTGGACTAGGGTTCAAAACAGGCCCTGGTATTTCAAGTACACAGAGGGCCAAACTGCCTCTACATCACTCTACTAAGTAGTGATGCCTAAGGCATCTTACTTACCCCCTCTGGCATTCGTCAACATCCACAGATTGCCAGTCTGGACCTGCAACTTTAACCCTACAATGCTGTAAACTAAAGCAGCATCCTACTGACAACTAAGCTTGTCAGGGGTTCCTAGGAGTGTAAATTCAGTTTCACATTTTAACAGGAATACTATGCCTATTTAAACGCTGCTGTTTTACCCACCCCAAGCATAATGTCCTTCACAAAGCTACCCTTCTTGAAGCCATGTCAGGCATCAACACAAGTAAATAACCTAGGAGCTGGGTGGTAGGGGGCACCTCTATATGAAAAGGTTAGTGATAGCATGGTGTACATATACATAGTGACACATTCCTCTTAATATTGGAATAAGCTACTATCAATATAACCCTTTTGGGTAAGTGTCCTATTAGCAGATTTGCTTTTGATTAATCTGAATCCTCTATTACTTGATTTTCCTTGGTATTTATTATGTGTTTTTATTTGCCTCCTGTTACACAAAATTACATTGTGAATTCAAAATTGCACAAAACCTGTAGGTCTGAACCGTGGTTTTACAAAGGCCTTATAGTATATGTATTAAATGTTAAAGGGTTGATTCACCTTTAAATTAACTTTTAGTATGTTATAGAATGGCCTTCTTAGCAACTTTTCAACTTCAAGTTTTTTGATTATTTGCTATCCTGTTTTGTGTCTTTCCAGGTTTTAGAAAGGGTTACCCAGCAGCCTTATAGTTATTGCTCTGTGAGGCTACAGTTTTATTATTATTTTTACTTGTTAATACTTATCATTTTATTTAGACTCTCTCCTATTAAACTTCAAGTCATTCATTCACACCACTGCCAAGATGCTAGCGTTAGCTGGACCATAGCAACCAGATAGCTGCTAAAATTCCAGACTGGAGAGCTGCTAAACAAAAAGCTAAATGATTTGAAAAATAACCCATTTGCAAATTGTCTCAGAATATCTGTTAATTGTTTATAATATCTGCCTTGCTGCTCCTTACATTTGGAATGCTATCTCTAAATTCCTCTGGAGAGAAACTTCCCTCAGTCTTTTCAGAACTAAACTCAAAGACTACCTCTGCTGGTGTGTCATCACTGAATTTCAGGGTGTCATTTTCTAACCCTCTTCCCCCCTGCCCACTTTGAGCAAAGCACATTTGCGCCATGGAAAATGCAGTGCCCACTGGCTTCTAACTCTCTACCTGGTAACCCCATGATAGTTGTGAAATGCAAAATTAATGTGAACAAGGCTCTGATACCTGATGAAATATACTTATGAGACTGTAAAGACCTTGGTTTATTTTTAGTTCATTTTTTGCTAGGACAATGTTTTTATTTTAGCTTTCTCAAATATTCTCCTCCCCGGTATGGTAGTAATATATTGTAAGATTAAATAGTAGATAGTATCAACCTGGTAGAGCTGCTTGTTGGACTTCTGCAATGGGCAAATTATTTGAGCACTTCTCAAGAGATCACAGATTGAAAGTTACATTTTAATAAACATATTTTGCAAACAAATTAACATGCTTTTTACTATGTAGTGAAAGAAAGTTGGCCAGTTCTGTTGCTAGAGATATGGTCTACCATGTGACACCGTTTGATATTAACCTTTAACAAGTATTCAGTGCAGTATGTTCTTAATAAATTAACTTTAATGAATTAAACTTTTAACTTTATTACTCATTACTGATCTAAATGTAAACTAGTTAAGCAAATTATTAAAAGACATTTGCCTGTTCTTAAATTGTCTTATGGTTGAAATCAACAAGCATTTTTTTGTGGGTGGTGTCAGATCAGCAGGACTGATTTAAACTACATGAAAGGATTGCCATATGACACAAAGTGCCTGTTGGTGTCGTAAGGACTGTTTTTCTTATTGATATACATTGACTGTCGGATGCATAAACAAAGAAAAAACATCTGACTTTATCTGATCTGACGTTACATTACAGCTGTGAAGATCAGATTTTGTAGGATCCTACAAAATGAGGTAAAAGCTGACCCACAAAATCTGGTCAAAATTGCTTGTGGAGTTTAGCCCTTTGGTGTTGGTTTTCCTGATCCCAGAAAAAAGCCAGCGTTCTATGTAAAATGAAATAGAAAAGTAAATTAGAGTAATTGAAAAAGTAACTCTCTTTTACAATGTGCAAAATTTTCAGCATGTGGTTACAGCTGGCAGTAATGCCAGGGTTTCCCTGTGTCAGTATCTTCACTTGCACATATTATCAGGACAGGCTTGGCGAGCACATTGGTTCTGCCGCAAGTTGTTAGGAACACTTACGGGTGCAAGCTTCTTTATGAATGGCATCAGTATGAACTCGGTTTTGCATTTGCTGTTGTGTTTGAATTAGTAAATGAGGCTTCATTTCTTAAAATTCTAATTCTTTTTGCATATAACATGTTTCCTTTTGCGATATAAATAGTATTTATCCTATACAGGTATGGGATCCCTTATCCGGAAACCTGTTATCCTGAAAGTTCCATATTACAGAAAGACCATCTCCCATAGACTCCATTATAAGCAAATAATTCTAATTTTTAAAAATTATTTCCTTTTTCTCTGTAATTATAAAACGGTACCTTGTACTTGATCCCAACTAACATATAATTAATCCGTTTTGGAGTTAAAACAAGCCTATTGGGTTTATTCAATATTTAAATTATATACAGACTTAAGTTATGAGTTATTAGCAGACTTAAGTTATGAAGATCCAAATTACAGACAGATCCACTATACGGAAAACCCCAGGTCCCGAGCATTCTGGATAACAGATCCCATACCTGTAAGGTATATAGGTTATTTTTATGATTTGAAATTGTGCGCTGGTTTCTGGCTAATGGCTCTGATGCTGCTTGTCCCTAATCCAAGAATATAGGCGAACATGTTAATATGCAAAAATGCATGTCACTGAAACTTTATATCATTAGAAAAGATCTCAGTGCAGTTATATCTCAGTTATATCTCTGTTATATCTCTTTTTTTTTTCTAATGATCTACTCATTTACTAGAAAGAGAGAATGAGATCACTTTCTCCAGAATTATGATTCAGGCGACAATCTTTTTTGACAAGTGCAACAATTTTTTTGGGCGCACGTGCCAAATTCTTGCGCCTGTTTTGCGAAACTATCCACCAATGGCGAATTTATGCCTGCCCAAAAATTTTGGTCATCACTACAAATTTATCCCGACTATTAATTTCCCTTATTTATATATTGCTGACATGTTACGCAGCACTTTACAGAGCTTGTTCATCATTTACAACAGTCCCTGCCAATCTACTGCAATTTGGTGATTTTCACAACCTGGTGCCTTTCAGCAAGTAAGGGCTCTGGTACACGGGGAGATTAGTCGCCCGCGGCAAAACTCCCTGCTCGCGGGCGACTAATCTCCCCGAGTTGCCTTCCCTCTGCCATCCCACCGGCGAACATGTAAGTCGCCGGCGGGATGGCAGACGCGGCGGCGCGATTTCGCGCAAATCGCCGAAAAAGACTCGCGAGGCTTTTTCGGCGATTAATCTTTTGGTTTCTTCCAATTCTTTGCAGGTACAAAAAAACTTACAAGACAAAAGATCTGTTTAGTTAGATTATGGTTATCTTAATTGGATGTCATTCTATATATGTTGTATTTGTAAGGGCTCTGGCACACGGGGATATTAGTCAAGTTGCCTTGAGAGGAAACATCCGTGATTTCGTTGAAATCGCGGCGATGCGTATGCCATCCAACCGGCGATTTACATTTTCGCCGGTGGGATGGCAATTCGGGGAGATTAGTCGCCCGCGAAAAGGGAGATTTGTCGCGGGCGACTACTCTCCCTGTGTGCCAGAGCCCTAATGCTGCTTTTATGTGTCTGTCCCAGAATTTGATTACACTCAATCAATAGCAGCTAATTATTTTGTAATATAATGCAAAATGGCAAATTAAAAGACATAAGAAAAGGTTGATTCTTTGCAGTCTTAGGAGTTTTAGACTTTTGTAATAAAAAGACATGTTTTGGGTTTGGCTATGGGTTCGGGGCGCTGCATCTCGGCCACTATACTTCCCTGGAGAGTGAGTTTCTCTTTTTGATTTTGACAAATATTATTGAAATATTGAGTTAAAAGCGGAGGGTCTGGGGTTTTTACACCCGGACCAACTATATCATTGGGTGAGCTACCGTTTTTGATGTTTATGAAAGGGATCTTCATGTGATGAGCCAGGGGTTTATACACCTGGCCTACAAATAACGGTTAGTGCTCTGAAAAACTGCGTTTTTGTTAAACTGAGCCGCTCTCTGTGGCTGTTTGTTATATCAGGGGCGGGCCAAGCTGACCGGGTGCCCTAGGCAACCTGGTCGGCCACTCCCCCCCCCCCCCGAATGGCGCATGCACGCCAAAGCACAAGGGGGGAGAGGTGTGAGGGGGGGGTGCGATCAGAACGGTCATTGCCTCCACCGCTAGTGACAAGCGGCAGGGGCAATGACATAGGAAGATGACTAGGGGTAGGCAGGAGAGGCTCCAGCCTGGTGCCCCCCAATCGTTGCACCCTAGGCAGCTGCCTCTACTGCCTACCCCTAGTTCCGCCCTGTGTTTTATATATATTAAATTTGCTCTTTGCACAAAATATTATATTTAATACTGAAAACAGAGGATTTATTTTTGTGCTTGAATGTTTTGGTCTCACCCTCATTCCCACTTTATGATAACAACAATGTTTGTTACGATGTTATAAGTCATGCTCACATTTAATACTGTTTTATATTAAAACCCCAAAATTTTGTATAGTGAAGTACTGGTAGAATATCAGATAGAATAAACTGTATGCCATAATTTGGAGGTATTGGAGATATTATGTTTGCTAGTGGAGAGTAATGATTTCTTGGTTGGATTCATTAGAGCAGGGAAGTAATTGTTACTAATGAAGGATTGGTTCGAACGCTGGGGAATGATTGCTATCCTGTGCCTTACAGATCATTATAGTCCATTACAGCACTACAGTCTATTTGCCAAGGTGTTCATTTGCTAAAGAAGTTAGACAAGTTTTAGGCAGCAGGTCAATGAAACTGTTAATCCAGATGCATGTTTTTCCATTTGGTCTTAATCCCTTCCTGCTGCTTCTAGGCAGACGTTATTGATACTAAGTGGCCGTTCACTCATTTTAATTGAGGAATGAATCGCTTAAATTGCACTTCAACTAATTTGGGATTTGCAGGATCCACTCTGAGTGTGTGGATTCATTTTAATGGTATGCAAGCCAAGCAAATGTGATGGGAAAATGAGCTAGATTACCCTGGACTTTGAATTTACTTTTGGTTTTTCCAGAGTGCTTATTATGGAACATTTTGCTTAATGTCATTAAAAGTAATCAACTTTTGGCCCCTAAAATATGAATAATGAAATTAATTTACACTTAACATCCACTTTTTTTAAATGTATTTTACTAGCTAAAATCCGGTACACAGTTCAGTTTATAGAACCTGGCTTCTTGTGACAGTGAAAAAATTTCTCGAAGGAAGAACCTCTCCTTGCTTTTTTTATTGTGGTGATGGTTTCCTCCGCATTGCTTGTTGGTTATGCTCCTCATAATGTCAAAGCATGCCCAGAAGGGAATGTTGGGCCACTGTGGCTTCTTGTTAAAGGAACATAAGGGTGATGGTCCATGGGGAGATCTTCCAAATCGGGAAATCTGTGCTACGCGCAAATGACTAATCTTTTAAAAATACTTTAGCATTCGTGTCAGTGTGGGCCGATGGAGCCTTCTCATACATTTTCTGGTGGGTACACAATCCATTTGTAACCACTAACAAATTACATTGACACCAATGTTAAGGTATTTTCAGGAGAGGTCAAATCTCCTTATCTGCCATTGCCCTTGCCCATGGATCCTCACCTTTTTAGGGCAAATAGGGACTGTAATTGGCTATTTGGTAGCCCCATGTGGACTGCCTACCTGCAGGAGGTTCTGCTTTGAGTAAAAATGTGTCTCTGTGTTTCCAAAAGCCAGAAATTTAAAAATGGGCTAAATGCTAAAGAAGCTTGATGCAAGCCTGCAAGTGGGACAATGGCATCTTAGGCAAGAATGCAAGCCCAGAGACAAATGTCATAAAATGTAAGGGGAGTAAAAAGAAAAGGGAAAAATAATGCACTTCTTAATATTTTAATTAGACAAATAATTGGACAATTTAAAAAACAAAGGCACATTTGCACTTAAAATATTTCAGAGCTGTAAACATACACAAATGTAATTCTTAGAAACTTTAAACTTTTTCAAAAGTTATTTATAATTGTAATTGCACTTTACTTAATACCTGCAGAAAACTGATTTCCATAGAAAATCATTTGGTTCTTGCAACTTCCCTCCTTGGATCACTGTCTAATTATTTTTTGTCAGTGGAGACCAATTCCATGTGGCAGATCAAGCTCTCCAAAGTTTTACAGACACCGAAGCAACAACATTTGTGTAACAAATAACTTTAAATGCTCCCTTCGGTTCTGTTAATTCAAATGCATAACAGTATCAGCTTGGGAAAACTTTTAAAGAATAAGTAAACTTTTTTTTTTTAATCTTTAAAATTACTACAGCCTCCAGAAAAAAATGCCTTTCTCTACAAATGCATATGTATTTGTTTTTCCATTACAAGGAGCTAAACAGTAGTTCTCTTAGTTGCTTCCGTGTCTAAAGTGAAGCTCCGCCCCTTTTTGCTTTCTGAGCACTCCTTCTCCCTACTGCCCATGCGTGATTGATTTTAATTGGAGCAGAGGCAGTAATTATGTCCAGTAAGCACCTCTGTGAGGTCTTCGTAGGAGTTTTCTGAAGAGCTAGACAAAAGAGAGAGTTCAGCTTTTTGTAATGGAGAAACAATATAAATCTGTATGCAGGGAAAAAATAATGTTATTCTGGGAGCTGCTTAAAGGAATTCTGTCATCATTTTTATGGTGTACTTTTTATTTCTAAATTACAATGTTTATATAGCAAATAATTCACTCTACCATTTAAAATTGTAGTCTTGAACCAACAAATGTATTTTTTTTTTAGTTGTAATATTGGTGTGTAGACAGCCGTTTCAGGGCATTGTGCCTGAGTCTGAGCTTTCAGAAGGAGCCAGTGCTGCTTTCAGATAACCTATTATTTCTCCTACTCCCATGTAAGGTTGATGGCCCATGGAGCAAGTTATTCATAATAGATCTCTGCTACCATGGGTGACCAACTGCTCCAAAATGCCTTTCCACCGCCAACAATAAAGAGTCACCGGTGGAAAGGCCTGCGCATCTCTTCGGCTTTCCAAAGTTGCCTGCAGGAGGAAACTGCACATACCTTTGAAAACCCTAAGCGATGCGTAGATCTTTCCACCATTGACTCCTATTCTTGCTGGTGGAAAGGCATTTTGGAGCGGTTAGTCGCCAATTGTAGGAGAGATCTATCAGCGGCAACTAACTCGTTTTGTGGGCCATCAGCCTTATTGGAGTCCCAAGCTAGATTTTTTTACTATTGAGTTGCATTCTGATATTTACCACAGGTGTCAGGGAGCTGATATCTTACTACCTTCCCATTGTTCTGCTGATCGGCTGCTGGGGGGGAAAGGGAGAATGGTGATATAACTCCAATTTGCAGCGTAGCATTAAAGAATGACTTTATCAGAGCACAAGTTACGTGGCTGTGGCCCTGGGAAGTGAAGAATATGGCTAGCCTGTGTAAAATTTCAAAATTAAACAAAAAAAAAAATGCATTTTTTTAAAAAAAAGTAGATCTCAGTGCTGGACTTGAAAAAAAATGTGTTTTTCCATAACAGTATTCCTTTAATGTAATTTTACGGGATTTTAAAATAAAAGGATCACTTATCCTTTAAAGGGGCAGTATACCCCCTTGTTCAACATCAGTGCAAGGAATAGAGCTTGTGCTAAAATACTTTTTGCCTATTGTTTTAATTAGAGATGCATCGAATCCACTATTTTAGGATCTGGCCGAACCCCAAATCCTTTGCGAAATATTCAGGCGAATACCGAACTGATTCGGAATCTGAATCTTTATTTGGTGCGTGTTGAAAATTTTTCAACATCCTTGTTTATGTGTCAACAAATCACGTGATTTTAAGGATTCGGGTTCAGTTTGGCCAGAGGTATGGATGCATTCGAATCCCAATCCTGCTGAAAAATCGCGTATCTTGGCCGCATGCTGAAGCTAATCCTGGATTTGGTACATACCAGGAATTCAGGAAAATGTTTTCTACTCCATGTTTGGTCCTTAAAAAGTAGATAATTTGATTCCCAGTGCAACTCTTGGTTAGTTTGAAGTTTATTTATTTGACTGCAAATGGGTTTCAGTTTGATGGTCACAAGGCTGCTTATTTAAAATTGCCTAAAAGTAGATGTAGAATGTTCTAGGTAATATTTAAGATTACTGTACTCTGAGATCTTAAAAAATATCAGTCCTTACAAAGTGCAGTGGGTCATCAACACAATGTAATTCAGTAACTTTTTTTTCATCTACATTATGTTTTATTCTTTCTTTATGTTTTCAATACTTTTTATTTTTTACACATTTTTTATCACAAGATTTTCAATTTTAAAGATCCCATTCTGTTATCAGTCTCATAAATGCTATACACAGTCACCTCTGTACCAGCAACCTATTTATCAATTTTTAAGAAAGGATCTTAGTACGTAAATATATGTTTGGTATCTTTGACCTCAGATTCTTTGACATCTAACAAGGACCTTTGAAAGATTATTTCCTCGTGTTGTTATGCACAGAGATACAGAATATATTAACTTGTGGAAATGTCAGTTTATTTGTCCCAAGCATTTAAATGTCACTTACAACTTTATTTTCTCGTAATAAGATATGTGTGAAGCTTTTGTGTACACTGGAAGGCATAGCCTGGTGCTGTGAATCTGTTGTGTTATCAGTACAATTTATGCATACAGTTTATGTACAGCTGCATTAGCAGATGACATTTTCAAACCTGCCCAACTGATGAAGTTATTAATGTCCATGGATATTGGTTGGGATCTTATGGTCAACATATACTAACTAAAAATTGTACAAAAGCTCTTTTCACGCAATAGAGTACACTGCTGAGCCATGGCGGTAAATGAAATCATTCAGACTGTTAGGGGTTATTAATTTTCGAGTTTGGGAATTCGAATTTGCTTTTTCTAAAACAAATAAACTCGCATATTTGAATGGTCACTTATTTATTAATAAGGAAAGCATGTTCAAATAAAAAACTCTAATATCTCAAATTTCTCTAAAAACTCGATAATTTGAGTTTAAGAATATGGCTTGACTTTGCCTATGGCTTCTATAGAAACTCGCAAGCTTTAAGATGGCAAATTTTTACATTCGAGTTTGGGTTTTTTGCGTTCGAGTTTTCTAACCATAACTTGAATTCGAGCAAAGCAAATATCAAACAAAATGCATTCCCATAGTTTTAAGGAATCCTTTAAGGGGTGGTTCACCTTCAAATTAACTTTGAAGGGCAGATTTACTAAAACTCTCAACATTTCTCATATTTTTATTTTAAAAATTCAACTCAACATTTCCACTAATGTCTGACTTATACAAAAATATCTGAACTAAAAAAGTCACCATTGCAAAACTTGCAGAAACTGGGGCTGTTTGGAATTGTCGCCCCCGGGAACTGGAATTTTTCAGGTTACTGCACAAAAACCAGCGTAAAAAGTCCAAAACCTCTAAAGTTTTGAGGCAAAAGAAGGATCTTTCAGGAAAGGGAGGGGACATCTGCCATTGAATTCTACACATGTCAGCAAGTTTTAGCTGGCAAATTGTAAGATTTGGATTTTTAGCCGTTTAGTTGCATAGTAAATATTGAAAAATTTAAGACTTTAAATTTCCCCACTGAAAGTGAATGAGTGACATCTGATTGGCGGTTAGTGGCTCCACCCACTTTTTCTAACCTGGAACTGCAGTTACCCAGTGACTAACTCTTCAAAGTTTAGGGAACCTAGGACTAATAGTTAGAATGGCAACAGTTTAAATTTAAACCACTAAAAGTCAATAGGTGAATTGTGATTGGTGGTTGGTGGGTGTGCCCCCTTTTTTTCTAACCTTGAGTTGAAGTCACCCAGCATTTTAAATTTAAACCAATGAAATCTGATTGGCTCTTAGTGGCCCAACCCACTTTTTCTATTTTTGAACTGCAGTCCCCCGGTGACCAACTCTACAAAGTTTTGAGGGCAGGCATAAAAATTGTGGGACTGACAGCATTTTACATTTCACCCTTGATAGTAAATAGGTGAAATGTGATTGGCTGTCAGTGGCTCCGTCCACTTTCCCCCAACTTTGAACCACAAATACCCAGTGACTAACTTTGCAAAGTTTAACAACCCTGGAATTAATACTTAAATAATGGCATTAGTTTAAATATAGTTTATATTAGTTTAAATTTCCCCATTAAAATCAATTAAATAAATCTGATTTGCTATATGTGGCTCCACCCACTTTTTTCAAACCTTGAATTCTTGTCACCCAGTTTGGGGACCCTGGCGTAAATAGTATAAGAATGGCATCATTTTAAATTTAAACCAAAAAAAAAAATTCAATAGATGAAATATGATTAACTCTTGGTGGCTCCACCCACTTTTTCAAACCTAAAAATGCAGTCCCCTAGTGACCAACTCTGCAAAGTTTGGGGACTCGGACCACTGTTATATAGTAAAAACCACTGTGCAAATTTTGGGTACCCTGGTATTAATACTGTGAAAATGGCAGCAGGTTGAATTTCCCCATTGAAAGTCAACAGGTAAAATCTGATTCGCTGTTGGTTGCTAACTCTGCAATGTTTGGGGACCTTAGTATTAATATTAAAAGAATGGCAGAAGTTTAAATTTAAACCAGTGATTGGCTGATGTTGGCTCCAACCACTTTTCTAAACTTGGGATGTAGTCAGTGACAAAATGTGCAAAGTTCGGGAACTCTGGCTTAATTCAATAGGTGAAATCTGATTGGCTGTTGGTGGCCCCACCCACTTTTTCAAGCCTAAAACTACAGTTCCCAAGTGACCAACTGTGAAAAGTTTGGGGACCCTGGTGTTAATACTGTGAGAATGGCAGCAGATTGAATTTCCCTATTGAAAGTCAATTGGTAAAATCTGTTTGGCTGTTGGTGGCTCTGCCCTAATTTTTCTAACCTTGAAGCGCAGTTACCTGGTGCCTAACTCTACAAGGTTTGGGGACCATGGTGTTATTACTGTGAGAATGGCAGCAGAAAAGTCAAAAGGTACAATCTGATTGGCTGTTTGTTGCTCCACCCACTTTTGGGCATCCATTTTCATTCAGGTTGACCCCATGACTATGTGATTCAAGTTTGGTGAGTGTAGCCTCAAAGCTGTAAGTGTGGCACCAATTTAAATTTCCCCATTAAAGTCAATGGGTAAAATTTTTGATTGGCTGTTGTTGGCTCCTCCCACACTGGGTCATCCAACAAATGTTGCTTTTTCATTCAGGGTGACCCCATGTGATCCAAGTTTGGGGAGTGTAGCCTCAAAGCTGTAAGTGTGGCAGCAGTTTGAAAATTTTCCCTCTCAAAGTCAATGGGAAAATTGGGGTGTTCAGAGTGACGCTACAAAAAGACGGGGGTTGAGAATGCTTAGAAAAGCTCAGGCAACCTGCTCTGCTATAGGGCGAAGAAGTGTGGAGAGTTTGGGCATTGTACCCCTAAAACTGTAGGAAGAGAAGCGTTTAGAAAATGGGGGGCACAAAGAATAAGTGAAAAAGAATCAGTAGAATAAGCTGAAGTCGAAGAACAGTATGTTGAGTTTTTCCCAACATAGTTATTTCAGAATGTCACTCTCTACACTGTCTACAAGTGATCCTCAACCAGTGGCTCGCGGGCAACATGTTGCTCAACAATCTCTTAGATGTTGCTCCCAGTGGCCTCAAAGTGGCTGCTTATTTTTAAATCCTGACTTGGTGGCAAGTTTTGGTTAAATAAAAACAAAATTTACTACCAAATAAAGTCTCCTGTAAACTGATAGTGTGCATAGAGGCTACCTAATAGCCAATCTTAGCCCTTATTTGGCACCTCCATGAACTTTTATGATGCTTGTGTTGCTCCCCAAGTCTTTTTACATTTGACTGCAGCTCATGAGTAAGAAAGGTTGGGGACCCCTGGTCTACATCATACTAAAATTTTATTCAAAGTTGACCAACCCCCTTAAGTGATTTACTCAAAAAAGAAGTCAGTGTGTCCTAATTATGTGAACATGTTGTTAAAAATTGATTTAGGACCCCTTTGATTTACCCTGCCCTGTGTGCTGTGAAGTGATGTGTCACACCTCACTGCAACCAGTCATTGCTTTCTGTTCAAGTAGTTGCAATTAAGTCTACAGAAATGTAACATTTTACTTGAATTCTCCTTGAAACTGCGAGCCGTAGATTTATTATATTGATGAATTTATGCTTGCTGTACATTGTAGACACTATATCATACACCACCATTTGGCAGACATACAAAACCTCCACTTTTTTTTCCCTATAAGAGAACTATAGCCAACAGTCTATAACCTGCAAATTAGCACTGTCATTATATTCCTTCTACTTAGGACTATACAGCCATCCATTCTGTTTCTCATCATAGCCTTCTACAGCCTTACCTACAGCTAACCTCCTGCCTATGGTTTTGTCCTGAAAGATCAAGGTCATCTCACTGACGATTGCAGAGTTTTATGAGACAAATGGTGGTATAAGAAACTCCTAAACCTTTTGGAATGTATATTTTTATAGCCATTTTCAGCTATAGAAAGCATTCCCTTTGGGATTAGCTATATTCAGAGCAGTCAAACCCTAACCTGATGGAGAACATGTTGTTGTACATAAAGGGTTTAAAATGTTGTCTTCATATTAACTGCTCAGTTTAAGGTGAAAATCCATGGTGAGAGACACAACAACAGCAATTTGCAGGGTGCTATTAGCAAGAAAAACTGAGAGCAACCATGTTGATTTATTGGCATTCATTGCAATGAACACTTTTTATTTATTATCATGTGTAAGCCTTTCCATCTAATGTGCAAGCCTGTAGTCTTTAGAGAAATGCCTTCATCTTGGCGTTAGATGGGGATCAGGGTGTGGTTACGACCAATTATCAGAATATGAAAAATATGGTTTCTCCTATGGTAAACTCCTTTAGAAATTCCATTGCACTATTATTGAAGTTGCTTTGGGGAGGCACTCTTGGGTTTCTATATAAACAAAGGTGCAATATTGCAGGTACCTGAAGCAGCACTTATTTATTGGGTGCTACAGGTAACATCTTTGATGCCATTTAGAATCTGTAAGTTAAGTAGCCCCCCTTGTTTAAAAATTGGCAATGTTCCTTATATTTCACATAGTTGCATCTTTAGCTATTTGTTTCTTGACTAAACCTTTATTTTTTTTGTTATTGTTTCAAATAATAGCTTTGTTAATGGTTCCATAAAGTGGAATATGAATACAGGTATGGGATCCCTTATCCGGAAAACCATTATGGAGAAAGTTCCGAATTACGGAAAGGCCTTCTCCCATAGACTCCATTATAAGCAAATAATTCTAATTTTTAAAAATGATTTCCTTTTTCTCTGTAATAATAAAACAGTACCTTGTACTTCGCTAAGATATAATTAATCCTTGGAGGCAAAACAAGCCTATTGGGTTTATTCAATATTTAAATGATTTTAGCAGACTTAAGTTATGGTGATCCAAAGTGCGGAAAGATCCCTTATCCGGAAAACCCCAGGTCCCAAGTTGTGTTTGTCTTGAGTTCTTCAACCACCATATGCACCAACTCTGCTTTGCGATAAGTCTAGGAATGAGGTACACTTTAGCTCCTTTAATTACTTTTACTTCTAGTTATGGTAGAAGGCAAATGTTTTTTTCAGGGCTTCTCTTTGTTACTGTTACTGATTCTACTAATGATTTTTACTTTAGGGAAATTAGGCTTGAAAGGCCATATAACTGTAACCCAACCCTCAAGCTGACCTCTAATGTTAATTCCCATTAGTAACCTTTTTGTGAAACACTCAGCAAAACCAATAGAAAGTTTCCTTCCCTCCTGAGATGGCTGCTCTAAAGTAAAGTTCTAAATCCTCCTGCAATTAAAACTGCCATAAAAATATACAACATTATTAGAACTCAATAATATGTCCTCTCTGTTATGATGCCAAGCACTACCTGTAATACTTAAATGCCGTATGTGGCAGAAGGGTCTAATTCCCACTTTGTATGAGGGAAGTAATAGGTGTGAAGCCCAGCAGAGTTCTGCCATTCCAAGCTAACATTACCTGTTCAAAACACTTGTGCTCTCAGCAGGATGCAGAGCAGAGCAGCGGCAGTAGGACAACTGCATTACTTTCCTTATTACCTGCTTTTAGCTGCCATAAGGACTCTATTATCCCTATAACAGAAACACGAATGAATGTTTCCGGCTGCAAAACCAGGTAGAATTCGAAAAATTTTCCCCTTGTAAGCAAGGAGAGGCATCGCAAAGCAAAACCTTTATGGCTGAATAAAGGTGTTAGTGTCGAGGTTGGTAAGAAAAGACGTGCTTTTAGGGCATTCAAGTTAGCTGGGACAGCAGAAACTTTCATCAGGTACAAGGAAGCAAATAAAACATGCAAAAAAGCTATCAAGCAAGCTAAAATAGAAATGGAAAGGGATATTGCAGCTAGGAGTAAAAAGAATCCAAAATTATTTTTTAATTATGTGAATAGTAAAAAAATGAAGCAAGAAGGGGTGGGAACCTTATTATCACGGGGGGGGGGGGGTAAGTTGGTTGATGAGAACGGGGGAAAAAACTGAAATTTTGAACTCTTATTTTTCATCTGTCTATACATCTGAGGAGCCAGATAATGAAGGCTTCCCTTTTAATATGCCCAGTTCTAGTAATTTAGCTACTGACACATGGGTCACTCGGGAGAAAATTCAGAAGAGACTTGAACATGTAAAGGTAAACAAAGGTCCAGGGCCGGATGGGATTCATCCCAGGGTATTAAATGAGCTGAGCGCTGTGATTGCCAAACCTCTTCACTTAATTTTTCAGGATTCATTGAGGTCTGGCATGGTGCTGAGAGACTGGCGGATTGCTAATGTGGTGCCGTTATTTAAAAAGGGATCCCGTTCTCAGCCTGAAAACTATAGGCCTGTTAGTCTGACATCAGTAGTAGGAAAACTTTTGGAAGGGGTAATAAGGGATAGGGTACTTGAATACATTGCAGTTCACAATACTATTAGTTTGTGCCAGCATGGTTTTATGCGTAACAGATCTTGCCAGACTAATTTAGTCGCCTTTTATGAGGAGGTGAGTAGGAACCTCGATGCTGGAATGGCAGTTGATGTCATCTAATTGGACTTTGCTAAAGCGTTTGATACAGTACCCTTACAGAAGGTTAATGATCAAATTAAGGAATATTGGCCTAGAACATAATATTTGTAATTGGAAAGAGAACTGGCTGAAGGATAGAGTACAAAGAGTGGTGGTAAATGGAACATTTTCTTATTGGACCAGTGTGGTTAGTGGAGTACCGCAGGGGTCAGTCCTTGGTCCTTTGCTTTTTAACTTGTTTATTAATGACCTGGAGGAGGGCATAGAGAGTACTGTTTCTATTTTTGCTGATGACACAAAATTGTGCAAAACTATAAGTTCCATGCAGGATGCTGCCGCTTTGCAGAGCGATTTGACAAAATTAGAAAACTGGGCAGCAAACTGGAAAATGAGGTTCAATGTTGATAAGTGCAAAGTTATGCATTTTGGTAGGAATAATATAAACGCAAACTATCTACTGAATGGTAGTTTGTTAGGGGTATCCTTAATGGAGAAGGATCTAGGGGTTTTTGTTGATAACAAGTTGTCTAATTCCAGGCAGTGTCATTCTGTGGCTACTAAAGCAAATAAAGTGCTGTATTGTATAAAAAAGGGCATTGACTCAAGGGATGAAAACATAATTTTGCCCCTTTATAGGTCCTTGGTAAGGCCTCACCTTGAGTATGCAGTGCAGTTTTGGGCTCCAGTCCTTAAGAGGGATATTAATGAGCTGGAGAGAGTGCAGAGACGTTCAACTAAACTGGTTAAGGGGATGGAAGATTTAAACTATGAGGTGAGACTGTCGAGGTTGAGGTTGTTTTTTTCTGGAAAAGAGGCTCTTGCGAGGGGACATGATTACTCTGTACAAGTACATTAGAGGGGATTATAGGCAGATGGGGGATGTTCTATTTCCCATAAAAACAATCAACGCACCAGAGGTCACCCCTTTAGATTAGAGGAACGGAGTTTCCATTTGAAGCAGCGTAGGTGGTTTTTCACGGCAGTGAGGTTGTGGAATGCCCTTCCTAGAGATGTGATAATGGCAGATTCTGTTAATGCCTTTAAGAGGGGCCTAGATGAGTTCTTGAACAATCAGAATATCCAAGGCTATTGTGATACTAATATCTACAGTTAGTACTAGTGGTTGTATTTATAGTTTATGTATGTGAGTGTATAGATTGGTAGGTGTGGGTTAGGTGTGCTGGGTTTACTTGGATGGGTTGAACTTGATGGACACTGGTCTTTTTTCAACCTTATGTAACTATGTAATTGTTGACTGAATACTAGACACCTCATCCAAAGATTCTGTGAAGAACAGAAGACAGCTTTATCATGTGTAATTCCATACTGATATTCCTTGGAGTCTCTTGCGTTGATTAAGCATATATTAAAAGCATATATGAATGTTGATCCAAGGTCTTATACTTTGAATCTGGGGGAGAAGCCAGGAGGAAATTCGTATTTATAGAAATCTCTGATGAATTTGTGTTCCTTGTAACTTGGCAGAGCAGTATCACTTCATACTTTGTTATATATTTTACTGACTTATCACCATGGCAAAGTTTGAATCTGTGGTGAAGATATTTTACCAAAGAAAGTAAAAAGTTCTTATAAGAAACATACAGTAGATGTCTTTTACATAATACCAGTAGGAAATGGAAACCTGAAATGGACAATTTACCGTATATACTCGAGTATAAGCCGATCCGAATATAAGCCGAGGTACCTAATTTTACCTAAGAAAACTGGAAAAACGTATTGACTCGAGTATAAGCCTAGGGTGGGAAATGCAGCAGCTACTGCTAAGTTTTATTAATCAAAATAAATACCAATAAAATTACATTAATTGAGGCATCAGTGGGGTACATGTTTTTAAATATTTATTTAAAAGAAAAACAGTAAACTAGCTCTGTAAGTGGAGAAGAGGGTCAACAAAAACAATATGAGTACTACCCCACGCTCATTGCACATTGGCAAACTGGCAGCAGGCCCATTCCCGGAGGGATGTAAGGGGAAATAAGTATTGCTAGTGGGAGCCTAGGCCAGGGAACTGGAGGGTCTGGCTGTGGGTGGCCTAATTTGCACACAAAGGAGAGAGGGTGCTAGTCTAGAGGGACCCATGGCACCCGACTCGAGTATAAGCCGAGGGTGACTTTTTTCAGCACATTTTGGGTGCTGAAAAACTAGGCTTATACTCGAGTATATACAGTAATTGTATGCAGTGTTGAGTTGTACATTTCTCCTTAAGATAAAATACATACATTGTTCTATAAATTACACAAAGCACAGTAGGAATTTGAATAAAATATATGCAGGGATATTTGTGGAGTTATTCATATAGGGCTGATGTAGTTGCCCCACTGCTTTACTAGATTTTTTCTATTTTTACGGTGTAATGGTGCGCTATACCCTAATATTAATTTAATCAATTCCTTACCAAAACCATGCACACTGTTATAAACTGGGTTTAGTGTAGCAGTTTTTATTATTCTCTACAGAATATGGAATCTGGGAGGCATCTGGCATGTGGCACCAGCATACTGTATCAGCTGTGGCAGCTCTGTCTTTTAAAGCCCCTGTTATTGCTTGCAGTATGTATCTATGTTCTGGGACAATTTAGTTGACGTGGCTGATAGAATATCTTAGTTGGGGATCACAACACTTCCACTTTCTCAGTTGAAAACCCCTGTCATAATAGCTTACCTCTGTTTACTATCAGACTAAATTTTTTAAGCAGTGCACTTGGGAACCAAACCATCACTTTGGCCCGCATACACTATGTGCCCTGAACACAGGTTGCTGTTTCTTTGTCTCTAAGCTAAGTTGCTTCTTTTTGGTATTTAATGTACTCCTCTCTAAATGTTTGTTTGTCAGATGTGCAAGTGACTTATGGGCCATATGTAGAGGGTTAGGCAAAGCAAACATACAAACACTTTCTATTTACTATTCACAAGACCTTCCGCCATATCATGGACCTTTTTTATTTTGCATGATTGTTCAAATTCAAGACAATATAGAATTTATCAAAAACTACTGTACTACTAAAATGATTTCAACTATATTGCAACACAATCTAGTTTCTAATGCTTGATTGTTATTCTCTACCAGGGCTTTAAACTATAGATGATGATCGCAATGATCGTAAACTCTAGCCGAGCAACATCTACCATAGCAATAAACCTTGCAATAGCTGAAGGGCCTCTGTTTTGGCATTCCTGTTCTATGCTGTAATAACACTTAGTGTAACATGATATTCAACTTTCCCACCTCTTTTTATAACTAGGCCAAATAATTAGTAAGAACCATGCTTCCTATTACAATTGATAAGAGATACTTGAACACATTCTTCCCATTTCATATGATTACTGTAATGAATAGCACCAGTTTTCCAAGGCCATAGTTACAACCTGGCACAGAATTGAAAAACTACCAATAATACTAGCCAGCATATCTCCTGCCAGGTTTATTATCCGCATAAATTACATGCAGTAAAGATGACACGGATGACTGTAAGCCTTCAGCTGTATGACTTATGATCATTGTTAAATGTTGAATGCATGTGTCTTCATCGTAGCATAAACCTCACTATTTGCCTGTAGTGCAAGGCACTGTCTGCTTCTCATGTCTGTTGGGCCACAGGATTTTATTCTAACTCCGTTTAACAGTTTCAGAAGAACATTTCGAAACAGAGACTGTGCACAAAATAGGACATTATATTATTCAGTAGAACAGAAATGTATGGTTTGGAAGAGGAGTAAAAGGGTGCATGGCAGATTAAATCTGAGGTTTTAGGGCATGTACATAGAGGGTAGGCTCAGTGGGACATGCAGTTTATGTTTGCATTTAGACTCTTATGTTTAAGCCACATTGTTTAGAACAAAGATTTGGTTTTACAATCTACCAAATAATACAGTTTCTCTACAGTATATATCCTGTAAAGCAGCAATTTTATCCATTTGCAAGAGGAAAAGTGTAGTGAGAATTGTCTTGAAATTGTATTTCTGACCTTAGGTGAATTACTGTAACTTTGCCTATCAAAAATTTAAAATTTATAAATATATAATAATAAAAAACACAGATGGGATAACAATTCCTAAAATATTGGTCTACATACAAAACTGCTCATCTGCTGAATAAAGTACATTTATTCCATGCAGTCCATTCATTTGCACTTGTGTAGAAACATTCTACACATTGATGCAGCCGTCTTAGTATATCAGATCCCTCCACAGTGAATAATTTTCAAGCCTGTACATACATGCACAACAAATACATTCACTGGAGAACCATTCTGTGCCACTCAGTGAAACTACCTTTATGAAGATATCAGCACAGCATTCAGCTTCAGATCAGCTGAAAATTCACATCAAGAAAATTCAGTGCAGATCAGTGCTTAACCTGTTATGAAAGTAACTCTAGGGGGCCTATTTATTATGCTGATTAAAATGAAATATGCTAAAAAAAATGGTGTAAAAAGCTGTATAAAATAAATGGAGAAGTTCGCCCTCCAAACTACAGCCTTTACACCGTTATTTTATGTAAGTTTTTTATAAGAAAAAACATTTTTAAAAATTATGCAGATTTTATGCCGTTTTTTACACTGCCAATGTGTGGTGAATTTTGGCGCTGTTTATTATACAGCATAATGAATCTGCCCCTTACTAACCAATGAATGAGATACGCTCAGGTGTAGGCACATGTAGCCGATATACGCAAAAAAATGCAAGACTTTGCATTCTCTCGTGGTTTTTTGCGTATATCGGCTACGTGTGCCTGCACCCAAGCGTATCTCATTTATTCGGGTGCAGGCACAAGTAGCAGGCGTAGGACTGTATTTTCACAAAGCGTTTTTGCGCTTGCCGAAAATATCAGCCCTACGCCACGTTTGCCATCAGCCTTAGCGGTGCCTTCAAATATGCTCATAATAGCCTACCATCTACTTTTTGGCTTACATGTACTCTGGGCTACTGTCAGCCACCTGAGTTTAGGGACCAACCCTCGGTATACAATATTGTAATGCAAGCAATAAATCTGATTAGTAATTAATTCAGATTACTGTTGTATGGCATCACAGAAACCAGTGCATCACAACTGATAAATAATCTGAAGACACAATTGGCTTCATCTCTCCACTGACTTGCAAGTGCCACTGGGAGGTTACATGCAGCTAAAGTAGATTTCAGTACAAGTTTTGAAGCTGACAGTTGTATGTTTACCGGGCTCCATACTGGGCTGCTGTCATATTCTAGGCATTTTTCCCAAAGTAATTAATAATGGTAGGAAAGTTGTCTGACACTAGCTGCAATCAAGGAACCTATTTCTGGCCCTCTGGGGCCCTCTATAAGTAGGACATTTAGACTTACTGAATAGTAAGAAATATTGCTTTCAAGCTTCAGGATTGATTGTGCCCAGTAAATTTGTACCCCCTGGCTACCTTACTAGCATCACATACGCTGCAGGAGGGGGAGAGAGTTAGTCAGAGGGAACAGCTTGCCCTTTGCAATGAATACATACCTATAACAACTCTTTTTTTAAGTCTTCTGTTTCCCTCTTGGAATTATATGTATCTGTGACTTTAGCTATTAAAACAAGTTTGAGGAATCACCAGATTTCTTGTTTGTGTGCAATCTTTTCACTGTTTTATTGTTTTGTTATACAGATACGATGGGAGAAAAATATCACATTAGGAGAACCTCCTGGGTTTTTACACTCCTGGTGGTGGTAAGTTCGTTACTATTATCCTTTTTATTGTAAATTTTATTTAAAAATTAAGCTGTTAAAATCCCCTCTAAAACTCACTCCCTCTTAAAAGTGACTCTTCCCACATTTTACACTATAACACAGTGTGGTTTAAATGCTTAAATTAGAAGTTACATGACTGTACTCACCCAGAGTGGTGATGGGTAGGGAAAGGTGGTTAAAACATTCAAGTTAACCGGGTAGCAGCAAGGCAGCATTGACAGGTCTTCCATATCTCAAATAAAAATAAAAGGATTCACCCCTCCTCAAAAGCCTGCATCATGAGAAAGAGTAAAAAGTTATGCTTACCATATAACTATCTAATATCAGATGGCATGTCCCTATAAGTAAGTAATGAGTGAGCTAAAATATAAATGGCAACAATTAAAAAAAATATATGTCACTATGAGATCTGTCTAGTTTTACATTGTCACTGTCTGTGGAAAAAGAACATACTAAGATACACTAATAACTATAAAGTAAAATATATATAGGAATCCTGTATCCTCTGCCATAGTGTACTTAAAAATTCATTTTGGTTCTAAGCTGTTTCATATAAGAACTGCCTGTATACCCCTCTTTGAAGGGCAACTAAAGTTTAAAAAAGTGTTTTTTTGTTTGTGGGGAAATTATTAAGCTGTAAGGGCCCTCCCCCAGTGGGCTCTAATTATTAGTCCACTGGTCACCTAGGTACACAAATTAAAAAAAAAATGCTTGTGTGCACATTTTCCTCATCTGCTCTGGCCACACCCCATTATGTACAAACCCCTTCCATGATTGGACAAACCCCTTCCATTCCCCCATTAGCCCTGTCCCTTTTTGCAACCTGCATATTACACCCTGCCATCTGTTGGAGCACTCTGTACTCTGTGGAGGGGCTCTTCTTACCCCTTCTCCCTCTGCTCCCTTTTTAGAGAGGACTTACAGTAGGAAAAACCAGGAAGCTGATCAAAAAGCCAAACACACCAGTAACAGACTGGACTGTATGATGTCTTAGATAAACTCTTTTAAACATAACCTTAGAGGTTTTTAAAATCCCAGATTATAAACATGTTTAGAGATGTATTACACTTTTCTGAGTTATAGTAAGAGATGATATGGCTTCAGAAGTGATGCTGAATGTTTCTATTCTTCAAGCAAATTAGAATTCACAATAGACAGCATACAGGTTCAGTTGAAAATGTGAGATCTGTATTCTACTCTCGTGTATGATTTCACTCCAGGGAGAGCGGAGCCATTCATACTGCCTTGGAGAGAAGCTGCAACCTGTCTATATTTTGACTACAATGGAGAAACTCTCGTAAATTATGGTCCCTTTTTCTGCACAAGGGACCCATCGATTATGAGAAAGACATGTATTTCAAATTATTTATTGGTGCACTGCTGGGATTTAGTGTCTTTTTTTATCCATCTCTATCTGTATACCTGGAACTAAAATCATTTCCTATTGCATTTTGTGAGCCCTTCACCCAACACCAAAGGTTACAGCATTGGGATTCAGAGACTGTGCAACAGTGACATACAACATTTATCACTATTGGTTCTGGGTCATATCCGTGTCGCAGCTTTGAAAATACGTTTGCTACAATATAAGGTTCTAACGAGCTGTTATTATATTCCTCTGCTTGCTCCATAGGCCAAGGTCCTACAAATATAACTGCTCTATTCTTGTGATATTATATGTTTGTAAGATTGAGCTGCTTAGAATAAACTCAAAGGGAATTCAAGACTATTTTAACTAATTGCATTGTATAATTGAACTCATATTTAATTTTATGAATATGTTAAACAATTATTTAGAGGCATATCTAAATACTGATTATCTAAGCCTTACCTCCACTAGTAATATACAAGGATATAATTCTTTTATATATTGTGTTTGTACTACAGTAGACAATATCATTTTGATTTTGTAGTGTGTAAAACAGTGGGTGCATAAGCAGCATAAATCATTGGCTCATTTTAACAATCATTTTTTTTTTTTTTTTTTTTTTTTTAAACCTAGCAGAAAAAGAAATAAAAAGTGGACAGGCAATTAAATATTGGATTAAGAAAGTAAAAGAATAAACTAAGCAAGGAGAAATTGCTTTAGCAATATGTATGTGAAATGAAGAAAAGGGCTGGATGTGGAGTAGAGGTAGGAGGATATGTGAACAAGTTGAGATACACCGTTTAGAGAAGGTTCATTCTCCAACAGGGGCTAAGTGTTATGCCTCAGATTACATTCTTATTGCACCTACTGAAAGTTGCCTCTGAATATAGCATACCATGCTAGGTGTAAGCAATGCTTAAATATGGGTACAGGGCTCTTGTAACTTTTGCTTTTA
Source organism: Xenopus tropicalis (assembly GCF_000004195.4). Lineage (NCBI taxonomy): Eukaryota > Metazoa > Chordata > Amphibia > Anura > Pipidae > Xenopus > Xenopus tropicalis. The sequence continues at coordinate 106,225,751 of NC_030677.2, forward strand.
TCACATTAATAGATGTTACAGCTATTGGCTCTGATAAAGCTGGGTCACTTAGGACTATCTAATGGCTTGATATAGAAAGTAATGTCTTTCCAGTTTGATTAAAAATGTCTAACCATAACCTTTTTGTGCAGCCGACAATTTTTCTATGTGTAAACATCTCTCGAGGCAATAATCTGCCTGAAATGGAGTGAGGATAGCATTGACTGGGGATGTGGGGCTGGGTTCAGGCCAACATCCACACATGCTTAGCAGGTGACAGGCGGGTTTGGGGTGAACTATTCCTTCAGCAACCATACAGTGCCCTCAGCGGCATAACTACTTTGTGCTGGGCTCTGCTGCATCCCCTTCATCACGTCCGTGCTTTGCTTATAAATTCCCGCTAGCCACCCGGTCTCCTGTCTAAAGGTGGCCATACACGGGCTGATTGTAGCTGCCGATATCGGTCCCTATTTATAGGTGCACGCCTGCTCCACCCCACCCCCTTCATGACATCAGAGTTAGGCAGGTCAGGCACATCTCTATAGTTACAGGTGACTCATTGGGTTAAAAGTGACCATATACGTTAAAGGAGAAAGTAAGTAAGTTTTATCAGGAAGGTCTAAGTAAATACAGCCATAAGCACTCACAGAAACGCTGTATTGACTTCTCTGAAAAAAGATTTCTTGTGTCTGTAATTCCTGTGCCACAGACACGCAACTTTCTGCTTCCTGCTTTCTCCTGCTCCCCCCTCCCTCAAGAATGCTAAGAACTCACTCCCCCCCATTAGGAATGTGGATCTGAGCCAATCAGCAGGAAGCTGACTCATAGGGGCACATTTACTTACCCATGAACGGGCCGAATGCGTCCGATTGCATTATTTTCGTAATGATCGGTAATTTTATGATTTTTGCGTAAAAACGCGAGTTTTCCGGCGTCTTTACGATTTTTGCGTAAAGACGCCGAAAAAAAATCGCAAAAAATACGAAAAAGTCGCAAAATGTTCGTTTCCAATCAGAATTTTTCCAATTCGGATTCGAAATCGTGTCTTAGTAAATCAGCCCCATAGTCTAACTAACTGAGCATGTTCACTTGGGTCTGCGTGTCTGTGCAGGAGTGAGGCATTATGGAAACTTTCTTTACACAGCTCAGCATTTTTTCTTCCTGTTTGGCTAATGATCTTCCAAACAGGTGAAATATAGGGAGACTTAAGGGCACTATTGAGACAACTGAAGGTATGCCTGCAGCTTGAGATTAACTCTTTACTAGCCTTTCCTTTAAAATTACAGTCGTTTGTACCCTCCACTAAGTTCAGGGTCAATCCACCATACACACACGAATATTGTATGGAATCTTATATTATACAGTAATATCAGTGCATGTATGGCCAGCTTTAGCTTGGGTGCATTTGGGAACCTATGGGTTAAGTTTGGGTGCACACATTATTTGCATTAACCTATTGCAACCAATAAGGTGTTTGATTTTAAACTACGCTGATTTTAGTTGCTATAGGTGAATAAACCTGCAGCAAATTGTGCATTTAACCCCTTTACGAGACACAATATATCAATATATTTTTTAAATCCTGGTGTACATCAGCATTTGTGTTACACAGACCTTTCTCTGAGTTGACAGAAACGTTGATCAAACAGTTTTTGCTGTTTTTGTATGGGACTACAATTCGGCACCCAGGTCTGTGCTACTTTTTTGAGCGTGGCCCTCTTGAATTTGGTACATGCTTTTCCATGCAGTTGTTATAAGATATTCAAGAATTATTTTTATCCCTTACTTATATAGTGCTGACATATTCTGCAGTGCTTTACAGAGATTATATCATTCGAATCAGTCACTGCCTTTGCAGAGCTTACAGTCTGAGGTCCCTATCACATTCACACACACACACACTAGGGCAAGTTAACTTGCATGTATGTTTTGGGAGTGTGGAAGGAAACCGGAGTACCCAGAATGTCCAATGGCTACAAATTGGTTTTACAATAATGATGATATGATTTATGCTATTATGAAAACATTCTGAGTAGGGATGGATTTGGTGTATTTTCTTGAAATCTTGGTGGACTCATATAAGAGACTGGATGCGCTTAGCCAAGTTAATTTGCTAGAAGAAGGCATGATTTAGGATTAGTACTCATGGGTAATAGCTTGTAGGTTGTCTATGGTGCATTTCAGTATTATTCATTTTAATCCTGATCTTTTTCTGTTTTTAGCATTCTACTCCATATCAGTTGGTGGCATTCATATGCTGCAATAATTTTCTAATTCCAGGCAGAGCGTGCAAGTACTCTTATGGCAAATTGTTTTACTTCCAATTCTTCTTCATTTTTATTCTGAATCAAATGGCCTTATTTACTTTGGATTATTTGCACTTAAATTATGGCACTGAATGTCCTTCCTTGTGGAGGAATTTGGAATACTGACTTGGGAGAATACCAGCTACAAAGCAGTGGGGGTAGATTCATCTTTAATTTATGAAACTGAAGGTCAAACATTACATTCAAATAATTAATTAATGATCACTCTCAATTACTTAACTCTCATTTTTGTCTTCTATTTTCATTTTAAAAACTCTTTTCTTGTATCATATAAAGACAAAAGGTCTTTAACACAATGAGTAGTAAAGATGCCAGAATGTAGTGTGAGTAGAAATTATATGGTATTATCAGTAGGGAGAAAAGTTAACACTGCTGAGGTGCAGTATTGCTTCTGTGATATTAAAAGGGAAAATGTCAAGATTAGAATTATATTAGAGAATGTAATTGCCATAGGTGATTGTTAGTTGGTACCGTGTATGAATGGATCAAGTAGAAACATACACAAGCGCACATTATTCCAGGCTATAGCTGTTTGACAGGTTTAGTTATATTCCACAACTGAGGATGCCAGAACAGCTTACGGCTTCTTATGGATGACTGCAGTGCTTTGGCATAGCATCCTGCAGTTCAGATCCTACAAACTAGGGAAACAGATAATGCAGATGTGTCCTGCGCAGATTTCAGGTTCACAGCGGAATGTTGCAGCCTGTTACTTGGAAGCAATTCATGGAAACGATAGCTAGATTATGATGTTTTTTTCTTTTCAAGCACATAAAGGGAGCCTATTTAGGAACAGAACACTCTATTCATTTCCTAGCACAGAATATGTCCCATCATGCCTGGTGGTAGGCATCTCAGGCCCATGCACTACCACTAGCATCAGAAAAGTTTTTTTTCTGGGTTTAGTTGATCTTTTATGGCAAGATTTATTTTTGTCAATCGAAAGGAATTATACTCTTTGTATGCTTTAGTTTAAATATTTATAGTTATATATTATAGTTATAATACTCTCATATTTTTTTTTAAACAATAACTACATTGTTTAAAAAAGATTGGATAGATTTTTGTTATTACCATGTTATACCTTCATTGACAGCATGCCACACCCCTGGTCTACTAGGACTCCACTTTTCTCCATTTGTAATGAGCTTATTATACAGAGGTGGCTCATGGGGAGGTGTAAAGCTAAAAAACTGCAAGGTGAGGGAAAGTATAAGGAAGAGTGACACACATTCGGCTGTTATTATTTCCATTATAAAAAATGATTGGGAAAATAAAAAGTTGGCATAAAAATGCATGTTTGATGGTCCATATTATAATAATAATAGCTTTTTAATTGTTGACAATAAAACAGTTACATTTGGTGGACTGGAGCGGCTGTCTACAAAACAATGATATGTACAATGCTTTGTCAAAACACATAGAAATAAATTCCTATAGGGGAGGCAAAGTTGCAAGCAATTGCTAATACTTTATTGTAGGGATAGAGCATCACATAAGAAGTGACCTAAGAGAGACACAGTACCATATGCCAAATGGAATTGGTTATTAAAGTTTTAATATAAGTAGCAAGTCTAAATACATATATATATATATATATATATATATATATATATATATATATATATATATATATATATATATATATATATATATATATAAATGTATATATATAAATGTATATGTTCTTGCTGGAAATGTTTATACAGGTCTCCTATAATTTGCAATACTGAAGTCTGTGTGGCTTTTCATTGTAGTAGGATAGCAGTTTTGGTAGTACTGGCCTGGAATGTAGCAAAACAAAACTTTTATGTCTTGCATGGTGCTTCAAGAAAATAACACATTAACCTGCACATTACTTATGATTGCATTGGTTTACATGATGATTGTTGAAATGAGACTATATATCTTCCATTTAGTTAAAGAAATCGATCTCTCCAACAGACTTGTTAACTAGTGTTAACAAGGTCTTATATTTCTGCATAAGTAGGCATGTATACATGAAATATACTTTTATAGAATTCATTTTAACGCCATACATTTCCAAAAAAAAGTATTGATGAAAACTATATGTATTACACTTCTTTATGTTTTGATGTCCTTATAAACATGGGGTAGACTCTTCTTAAAGCATCTGGCACACCCAAGGCTTACTTCATTTAAATGGGGAAAAGGGTGTGTCAGTGTCCATCAGCTGCTTTAGTTCTGTAGCATATGTTAAGGATTGCATATGAAATTTGATTTGAGTGCATTTTAAAACTAGCACAAAATAGTAGACTGAGTAAAAATAAATCTAGGTCTTCATTGTTTTTAGTATTTATTCAGTATTTTTAAAGCTGTTCTGTATGGTATAATGGAGGTTTGAAGACATTAAAAAGTTTGGGATTTTTCCTATCCTTTATACAAAGCATTTGATTTTACACCGAGTATGTGTTATGAATGGAGCAAAACCATAATTAAATACAAATTAACCTTGTAACCTCATTGACTCCAAGGAACAGAAAGTGTTAACTCTGCTATTGGTGTACACAATCGGCCAACTACAGGTCTAGATTCCAAAAGTAGCAGTACATTGTGTTGTTTTGCTAGCACATACATTTCTCTGAGAGAACAGAGTCTGCATCCATCAGGTCTTGCTTGGAGCATGTTGATCTCAATTTCTTGGAATTCTAAACTGCGGCATTGCCTAATAGGAAAATAGTCAGTCCTCTTTCATTGTGTAAATAAAACAAAGACTATGAAAGTTTACATAGGAATAGTTTGGAGCAACACCCATACAGTCCTTAAGGAAATGGTGTGTGGTTCATAGAACAGCATCCCAGCACAAACAATGCTTGGGAATGATGAAGCGGGTTGGAAGCAGTAACTATAAATCAGAATGCATCTTAACTGAAAAACTGATGTCATAATTGTATGAAAATGTAGCTTTTAATTGTTTAAACCATGCTGAGTAAAACAAGTTGTCTTTTAAACAGTGGTTATCAGACATTTAAAGAGTATAACACAAACGCCTTGAAAATTGAATGAGTAAGATTACTGTCAAAAATTTGCTCTAGAAAGTTGTGCTGCTAAATTATTCTGTTTGTATAGGAAACAGAGCTACAGAAGCATTTAAATATAGTATCCGGGGATTTTTTAAAACTGTAGAGCTGTCTTCTTTGTTATACAGTGTACAGCAAGGCTGCCTGGTATTATATGCGGTGGGGCATAAGGAGTGTGTGCCATGTACTTCCATTATATATGTGTACTGATCCCACAGGCTTGCAGAGTGGATAAAATGTTTTGTATTTCTTTGTGGTAACAAAGTAAATTCGATTTTATCAGTTACCATAATAACTGGCTGCTCTATTAATTATACTATTTTAAACTGCCATTTCCACTTTAGTACTGGTCTTAGCACTTACTGGAAGCCTGGAATTTGTGGAAGTCTGGAATTTGTTTTATTTTCTTCTGGGAAAACTGAGGCATTACAAAAGTCTAAGGGACAACAATGCCAAGTGCCACCATACTAAACAAAATTTCAGTAGTCTTTGCAGGCATTCTATCTTGCTTTTGGATGGAGTTTCCCATATGTCCATTATTTTTGGATTGATAATATGTTTTGTCCTTAGAATATTTCATATGGAGGTATCACAATTTAATATTTTGATCACTGTCATTTCTGTGCCAAAGGATCTCTTTTAGAGCATGAAAAGATTGACTTTTTCCATCCAATTTCAAATGGCGCAAGGCCAAGTAGAACATCTCTGTTTCTTTGCTCTACTGGAAATAAATGGTGACAGTAGCCAAAGATTATTCTCGAGATGAGAACTTGCTGAGATCACATACTGTGTAACAGTGTACCAGATGATTATGATTAGCAAATGTATTGACCTACCAAGTTAAAGCAGCATCTTATTCAAAGTGAATTTAAATAGTTTGGGGTTTTTATGTTATTCTGACTCTTTTGTTATAGTTAGGTTCCTACCTGTTAGCTGGGATTCAGTTAAGTGCAAGATGGCCATCTCCCAAATCAATTTGTAACAGGTTTCTCACTACTGATTCTGTTATTCACTTCATGCTGTATATTAGGCAATAGGAGTACAATGTGTAAGAATGTTTTTGTTTTGAGTCTTATTGATCCACCTGTGGCTGTGTAGACTGTCGAGTAGTTTTATGCATGCATTGCATAAACTATTCATATTGAAACGTACCTGCATTTTGAACCCAAGCAGCTACATAACATGGTCAAGTGTAACACAAGTAAAATATTGCAGTGAGTTGCATAATTACACTTAAATTCAGGAGGGAAAACTCCAATGTTGGTAAAAAATTTTACAATAGTACATGAGACACAAACTATCTGTACTTGACCTGATGTCTGTTTGTATTGGTTCTGCCATCTGTTGGGGCTGGAGCAGAAAAGTGTACATTTACTCAACATGTTACATTTTAATAATACTGATGTGTGTACTGTTATTCCAGCTAATTTTGTAATATCTTTTTAAAAAAGTTGAAAGCTTTTTATTTATATTTAAAGCAAGACTATTAACTAGTAGTAAAACTGCACAGTTGGTATAAGGTGTCTTATGCCTTGTGAATACAAAATTATTTTATTTCCACACTCATTTGTCTTATATTTGCAGTGTATTCTGGGATCTGTACTGTGCTGCCCCCGACAGACGTGAAACATGTGAGCACTCCAGTGAAGCCAAGGCATTCCATGACTATGTAAGTCTCACCATACCCCACACCTAGTACTGTTTGAAATATAAGTGGACATGTTGCAGTGTTTTGCTTAATTAAGCCGTTGTTTTCTGTGATTATGGTTGAAATATGTAAAAGATATAAAGGATAAAGGAATTCTTCTGTTGTGCTTACACCGTATTTGCTATTTCCAAGTATGATGTGTTATGCTTGCAGAGGTTGGATAAAGCCATTAAATTGATCTTCCTTAAAAAGTTGTATTCCCTTAATTTTAATTGCTTGGCCGGCAGGTGCATTAATCAGATCACTAGAGATTTGGCCTCTGATCTATGACCAAGTGGTTCCATCCCATAACATGGGAAGTGAATGATAAAACTGTATTCCCTACAAATTGCTGTTGATTAATGACTTGCAAAATGCACCAGTGAGGTGGGAAGGCAATGTACAAAAATATTTTCAGTATAGATCACCTGGCCCACAGTAAAAATACCTATGCTAAGTGCCATAGGCAGTTTGATCCGAAATTAACTGTCTGGCCATGTATCATTAGCAGTAAAGGGTTTAAAGGTGAAATAACTATAAACAAGCACCAAAAAAAGAATTGTGAGTTGGCAGAAAGCAAGACAGGCAATCATGGTAGTGATTAACAAATAATGGATGGTCAGAATATTGTTGTCCAGCACCAAGTGGAACTGCAGATGTTAATATTTGGCGTGTTATACTAAAAATGAATTGGTTGGTCTCATTGTATTTTTCAGCTATGTGGCTTGTGTTGTTTCTTTTTTTTTTTCTTCCCCTACCTTAACCTCATTCTTTTACAGCACTCTGGTGGAACGTAGAAAAACAGCTGGAATGGTTTAAAATATATATTTAAAAAAAAAAATCGGAGTTATGCCTGTTGCGTGCAGCTATTGTACTTGGCTGTGGCACTTTTGTGTATGATTCAGGCCGAATATATATTCCTGTGGGTAGGCTCTGGGCTTTCTGTTTAATAGGTGGCTCAAAGAATATTTCTCTCAAGCTCTGGTTTTCCCCTCTGGTTAACAGTTTCTTTGCTGTACAATTGTTTAGAATATATTAGTCCATGTTTTTAATATATTTTGATTTTCTGTTGGACAATAGGTCTGGTCGTGTAGCATTGTATGCTTTCTGTTTGCTAAACTTTCAGCTTTTCAATAGATTTTATTGGCATTTCATGACTGTGCACTTTATGATGCAAATTAGATTATATGTTTGTTTACTTATATTTAAGGGAAACTAACTATCTATTAGGTCTTAATGACTGCTAAAAGCAGAGATATTTTAATCAGCCTTTAGCCAGTCTACATGCCGTGTTTCTCCAGTGATCTTAGCTCTTTCTCTGATTGCCAAAATAGTTTGGTATCTTTTTGTCTTCAATGTGTTGTGGTCATTTAGAGATTGGGTTAAATTAGAAAATCTGGCCATGTGTGACAAGGATTAAAGGACATGTAAACCCCACACACAAAAATGTAATCAGTGAACAGCCTCTTTGCAGTCTTTCAATACCTGCCACACTGGTTGCCCAGAGGTTAATAGTAAGGCTGCAACATCTCCTTAATCACTTAGATTTCCTTCTCCTCCTGTAACCCACTCGGCCTCCCCCTTGGGAATTAGCTTTGATTCCTGGCTTGCCAGACATGCTCAGTTGTTCTAAGCTCAGATTACTAAACACGCACTCCAGTCTAGCAGCCAGTAAAGAGATGGCATTGCTGGTTCCCTTAGAAACTCAGCTGTCTGCTTCAATTTTTTTCTCTTAACCTCCTCTCCTGAGCTCAGCTCAAACAAAGCAAAACTTTTATCAAAGACATTTCTGCCTGTGTGAGCCTGTATTCTTGATAAAATGTATGCTGAATAAGGGTCTTTGTGTGTATTCTGTTTGCAGATTTAAATGTATCTGATTATGTATCGGGAAAAATGGCCACCGGGTGAAAGCTGCTGTTTGCTTTAGGAAAATGTGATGGTTTGGGTGGGGAAGACTTGCCCAACTGATATAATCTGTAGGCAAATGTAGGCTTTACATGTCCTTTAAGTATGCAGATCAGACAAAATATGTTTGGCAATGAACCTCCATGGACTATAGATTTCATAGCAAACAGAGGTGTAAAGTATGTATTTTTTGACATGCCTTACTTTGCTTTTATAAGTTGTATTACTGACTAAAGGCTGGCACTGTTTACCTGCCTTCTAAAAAAACTACAGCTTTTCTATTACCACTATTATTAATATTTATTTATAAAGCGTGAGGAGAATTATCCAGCAGGGAATAAAGGCACACATTAATATACAAATATAAAAAATAACATGTTGGCATAGATTTATTTTTCCTTGTACAGCTTATGTCAATGCTTATTTCACTATCATTTTTTACATATCAGTTTGTGAATGATTGTATTAATATCTGCAGGAATATGGGTTGTACTTTTCTTTTCTTTGTAGTTATTGTTGCTAAAAAAATTAAAGACAAGATAACTTCTACATTTAATATGCTTATATTTGTTGTTGACGCTTATGCAATGCATTGTATAATACTTAAATGCTTGTATGTGTTTGGTAGCAACCATAATTTTAATTGAAATTATTTTTAAAAGTGTAATGTTCTTCATAACTGTAATTATAGCTACACTACAGCTTACCTGGATCATAAGAAGCTACTGCCATAGTGTCACTGTCACTATTTTTATTGTGTCTCCCAGTATAATAGGGCGTCTACCCAACGTGCAGGATAGTTGTGCCCTTGTGCCATAGTCTAGAGGCTTACCTTGACAAATTTGGCTTTTAAAGGTCTTTGCTCTGCCTTCAGCTTAGGGCAGACTGGGCAGAAGCAGTAGCATTGCCTGCTGGGGTCCAAAATACACAATTTAAGGACAGGTTACTAAATAGCCGGAGAAACATAAATCAGCTTTGCATGCTGAACCTCTGTAAAAATGACTTTCAATAATTCAATCTTTTGCAAAGTACAGATAAAAGTTCTATTGATTAAGCACTTTCCTTGCCCCTAATATTCTTTTTCACTGGTTAAAATGATCTGTTGTGGGGATTCTCAGCCCTTTGTGACAAGCTGGCCACACATGTTAAGATCCACTTGTTTGGCGAGGTAGAAGTATAATCATTTTTTTTGGTCAGGCAAGCCCATCAGCTGCCACCATAAATGGGCCAATTCACTGCCGACTTATCCAATGACAATGTTGATGATATATTATAAAGATCAGTGCTGTCCAACTTCTGTGGTACCGAGGGTCAGAATTTTTCTGGCCTACATGGTGGAGGGCCGATAATGGAAGCCAGTTTTGACTGCTCCCCTTTTTTAAACTGCACCCACTTCAAACCACACCCATGTTATCACAATTAATGGTGGTAACACAGCAAAAACCCAAATGGTTGGTGCTCACTGTAGGGATATCACCCTTAATTCATATGTAAAATAATTATATTATGTCATAATAAGACATACCCTTAAATCCATATGCCTCCTCCTCCCTTGTGGATAGCACAGCAACCCTCAGCATATAATTACACAACTTTGGGACCATATAATGACTATTTCCAAATGCTAACAAACTCCCAGAACAAACCCCTGCCAGGTCCACCAGCATAGGGCAAGCAGAGTATGGCACACACAGGCAGCATAGGACAGGCAGAGTATGGCACACACAGGCAGCATAGGGCAGGCAGAGTACTGCCTGTTTGTGCCATACTCTGCCTGCCTTACCCTGCTGTGTGCCATACTCTGCCCACCCTACCTTGCTTGTGTGTGCCATACTCTGCCTGACCCATGCTGCCTGTGTGTGTGCATACTCTGCCTGACCTATGCTGCCTGTGTGTGCCATACTCTGCCTGCCCTATGCTGCCAATACAGTGACACAATGCTGGCACTGCTCCTACAGTCTGAGGTGTGAACAGATGAACAATGTGGTGGTTTACAGTCTGAGTCGGTGGTGTGAACCATGCAGGGGGCCAGTTAATCTCAGTACTGATACCATTTAAAGTTTACAAAAAGGTAAGCAGTCACAGCAGCCAGACAGGTAGGGGGGGGGCACACAAAGGGCCCACGGCCAACAGTTGGACACTGCTGATATACATGTATATATACATGTATATGGCAGAATATACATACTACTTTAACATTTCTGCCAAAAAAAGAAGATTCTAGGTATATTTTTTCCCTGTATGCTTAGATTTCCCATATTAGAATTCTTTATATAAGAATATAACATTTTTCTATCATCTCTTGAAATATATTGTATTCATAAGCATTTACAGCAAAATAAAATAAAGTGGTCAATACTAATTCATTATTGGCAAAAGAAGAACCCATTTTTCTGAAATTGATCCATTTAATCTACATAATAACATTAAATTGTCCAAATATATTGCTAAAGAACAAGAACTTTATTTTTAATAGTGTCATTAGGTTTCAATGGATTTTAAGCCCCAAAACAGGATTCAAGGCTAATTCGTTCAATCTATGGATTATTTAAAGGTAACACGATTACCCACCTCTGTGTCATGTCTATATTTGGGCTTGGAGGCACTGGCTGCCTGTTCTGCCCATTAGCCAAACAAGCGAGCACAGTATTTGTTATCCCATTGTTACTATGGCTGTCTTTGCAAAGCAATTCTGGTTAGTCATGAAAGGGTTACACTGTCTATGTAAAGGAGGGTTGGGCTCAACAGTAAATCTATAAATGAGCTCCATTATATCTTTAGAAACGTGGGAGGTGTGGAGTGCTTGAAGCTGGGGGGTCCTTCTTATTCTTATTATAAAGGTAATATGGGTAATATTTGGAAGCCCATAAATGAATTCTCTTTAATGCATTTTTAAGCAGTGTATTACCATAATGGTTTATCCTATATTAAAATGCAATGTTTTGCTGCAAATTATGCTAAATTAATTTTGGTGCAACATTTCTTCCTACTTTGTATCTGTTTATGTAACAAATTGTTATGCTGAATTGTACAAAACATCACTGCAGCCTGCCAGAGAAGATTAGCAAATATATACAGCAGAGGTTCTGAAATCCAATCTTCAATCATTTTTTGTAATACTGGGAAGTATGGTATACCCCCTTGAATCTTTGTAATTTAAAGTCAGAAGGTTATCACGATTTAATTTATTAGAAAAATACCAACAATCCAGTTGAGTTTTGCTTTGTAGCCAGCTCTATTTCCCTGTTGCTTGAATGCTGGAATGTTTGCCATAACAAAGATGGTTTGGTGGCCCATACCCTAAACTACTGGATTGTGTTGATTATTATCCTGTTGTGTGTGCAGAAAACTAGCCTTACTCTGCCAGCAAAGAGTCATTTTTTTGCTGCATGGCAAACAGAATTCCGGAGTTCCAAAGGAAATCTGATATTCCCTGTGCAACCCACCTACAATAAAAAGAACAGAAAAGCCAGCTCGGCCTCTGGGTGTTAGTATCGATCAGTGGCAATGATTCTCTCATGTTTGCAGCTCATGACTAAAGCATGGAATGATGGGGGTTCCATATTTAACCCCCTGCTGCCACTGTCATTGAAAAGGTGGAAATGTTATTGTACTACAAATAGAAAAGAACATTTGCATAGCATGTCAAAAGCTCTTAGATGGCTGTATGTAATATGGTTCAATAAGACTCTAAAAGAACAGCACTGTATGAATGTTTTTTGCTTTCTTTTGGACTTATGTCATATGTGGAATTTTGCCCACCACTATAATCCGTCAAAACACTCCTCTCCATCTCTCACTGCTTTCCAAAGTTATGTATAGGAAAAGTGGTTCCTGCGGCAGGTAGACTTCTGCCCAGAAGCTCTTGCTTGAGCATTTCTAAGCTGAGGTTGGCCTGTCACAGCTATGTGTGCTTCAGACATAAAGGGGTATGAGTTTAAAGGCTAGCCTGTAGCTCAGTACTCTGTATATTGTAATATGTACATTTTTCAGGCTCATTTTGATAGTGTTCTATGTTCCTTGTGTTTTTATACAATGCTCAAGTATAATGGTAATGGTTGAGAGCATGTATTCATACTGGGGAGTTATCACTAACATTATCCCCTTTCTGATTTGTAAACATGCACGTCATTCCAAATAAATCATGTTAAAGTGGGATTGTGTTTGACTTAGCTCTCTTTATGTTAGAATGCTGAGGTGGCTGCTCTGGCCATGAAAGGGTTTATACATGACTGGTGTACAAGATTTACTAAGGTTCTTATTCTGAAGAACTGGCTGCTTTCCCAGAAGGAATGACTCGAGATGATGGAAAGATACAGAGCACTGTTTTTGTCCAAGACAAGATTGCAAAACTGCTAGTACTCTGGGTACAGGTAACGTAGTGTATCTAGCTGGTACAAGCTCTCTTCACCTTGAAACACCCTTCAGCCTCTTAATCGGTGATCTCTGCTTTACCTGTTTTATTAACCCTTTTAAATGTTGTTTAGTGAAAATGAAACTTTCCCTGTTAAGTAAAGTAAAACATAAGCACTTCTTCACAGCCTGTGTTACTCTGCCTGTCTTACTTATGGATACTCACTAGATATTTTACATACACCTGCACCTGAAGGAGAGTCATTAATACAGTGTTATTGTAAAACAGAAGCAGCTCAGTGAAAATAAAAGAACAGCATGCTCTTCAAACAGAAACTGGTCATATTTTTATCATAGACCCAAGTATGATGTGATGTTGCTAAAAGCGCTTCTGTTATTTAATGCAAAGGGCTATACATTGTGGTGGGTGCATGATTTTATTGCATACACCCAAGTTTGATTTTCAGAGAAACTTTAGAGTACTGCTAAAGTCTAGAAGCATTGCCTAGAAGCATTTCCTGCCTCCAGTTCCAGGCATCAAAGCAGGGCATAATTTAGTACAGAAGAAGAAACCGAGGCAAGCCTCTCTATGTCATGACATTGTATTGTATAAATATGGGCAGAGCAGGCACACGGGAGATCTCTGCCAACAGGGGAACAGTTGGGCGGTGTTTCTGTGATACTGATCTTGCTGGGAGGTAATAGCTGTGTCGGGAAAGGGAAGACGGACTCACAGTAGCAGCTGGCAGATCAGTGGTAGCAGCAGGTACTCTATAAACTGGGGACACAGAGGAGCAGGCAGGGTGGAAAGATAAGAAAGGATTGCGACCCAGTGCTTACTGCAGGGATGCTTACTCCTGAGACAGCAAAGATATCACAGAAGGTAGAATTCTGTTTTAAAGAAACAGTTTCACTGGTTTGCTTACATGACTTTAATCTAGCAACAGAAATATAGATCCGTTGACCATTCAGAGAAATAAAATGGAATCTTTTCGCTGTTCATCATTTATACATTAAATATGAGTAGTGGTTTTGAAATGAAAAATGAGGAGGCATCTGGTCACTAATCAAAATGTTTCATCCAGCATTCTTTGAATTTATAGATCACTGTGAACACTGTTACACTCCATTCATAGTATGGAAAGGGGCTCTTACAATGGTAGTTCATGGTTAAGGTCTAGTTGGCAACCATGCTTTATACATCTGATGCAGCATAGACAAGACAAGAACAGCCCTGTATTTAAGTCTGGTCCTCGTAAGCTCTTTAGTGCTGAGTTGCCACAGCCATCATTTATGGCCTTTAATAAGTCACAGTATCATAAGAGGTTCACAAGAGGTGCAGCTGGGGCTTACAGTGAACCCATAGTCACCACCTAGTGACCTAATCTTGACTTTGAAGAAATCTGTAAATAAGTTGTTTTCTACACAGTGAATACTGTTGTTATAATGTAAACATTATCGGGCAGTCTGTGTCAGGTATACCATGGGTTTCTTTTAAAGGGGAGCTCTAATCCTCACATTTTGATAAATCCACCCCCATGTGGTGTGCTTGTCTTCATTGGTATGGAGGTGCTCAGAGTACATGCCAAGTATAAGGAACTACGTTGGACACTTAAATTCTGACAGAACGAAAGGTTAATAAATAATATTTGATGGAACTCTAATATATTCTGTTATTTAGCTAGGTCATGCAAACTCAAGGACACATCATCAAAAGTACCATGTCAGCATTGCTCCTTTGCAGAAGAATTTTATTCATCGTGTTGTAAATAAGAAGTAAATCTTCAGCATTTGTTGATTCATTTTACTGCCCTTCTGTTTTATTTTAATTTAAAAAATACTTTTCTATGCATGTCAAAAATGTACTGATTTTACATTTTCGTTATTGGGATATTATTATTACATAGTTTCATACCTTTTAATATTCCCATTAGTACAATATGGAGCAGTGTTTTTTTTCTTGTGGCATCCTGCCACCCAACATATTGTAGCATCCATTTCAATTAAGAAAGGTCTGGCAATGATCTATTTAAGTGGAGTAGCATAGGTGAACCATCTGATCCAAATGTTTAGCTAAAGTTTGCTCCATCTGTACTGATATGTGGATCTGTTATTTTATACGTAAAGGGCAAGGTGCATTAAAATGGAGAATGGAGTTGGAATTAATCTTGCGTAATAACGGAATAGGTTTTTACCCTAGTTTTTACAAATGCATGTTTCGGAACTACAGAGATAATGATTATTTCGCCTTTTCTAACCTTTTCGAATGTCATACTGCTAATTAATAGTGATGAAAGCTCTTCAGCATGCAGTGTTGTAAACACTGGATTTCAGACAGAAGATTCGTGATTTATTTGACTTGATGACCTGTTACAAAGATAGGTTAAATATCAACCATATGGCCCATGGAGCGTAGGGTTTCTTCTCAGGGAGAACCACAGCAATCAAAATGCCCTTCCCCTCCGGCAACTGTTTTCCCTTTAGTATAATCTGAAATGTTGCCTATGGCACACTCTACTGCTATTAAGAAGATATCACAGGAGAACTTGAAAGTTAGCATTCTCCCACAATAGCTATCTCAATGGCACAACAGTGTGCCACAGTCAGGGTGTTTCTCAGCCAACTGAATGGAAAGTATCTGCCTTCAGGGATGGGGGCTTTGATTTACTATTGTTCTCACTGAGAGGTTCATCAAGATCAAAATGCCCCATATGCTTTTGCCTTAGAGCATGGCAAGGCTGCATTTTTTTTTTTTAATTGGAAGCCAAAACATCACTATAACTTTGCAAAGTGTAAGTATATGACTTTGGGGACACACCATTTTTTTAAATTACACACAAAGCAGAGTAGATAAGGTTGACTATATTGATGTTAGCATTTAGTGCAGTGCTGTCCAGTTTATGTAGTGTGAAGGGCAGAGCCAGATTAAAAAAATGATGAAGTCCTGCAAAACATCTAGGAATCCCTTGGTCAGCCTTGGTGCAATACAATCTACTGGTGTAACTATTTATACAGCAAAGTCTGCTGTACCATAGTCCTCCTCTCCCCTCCTACCTTTAAATATAGTGGTGTGATCGGGGCCGGAAAGTGCTGCGTAAGAGAGCTGGGAGAAGGGGGTGGGGCGGGTAGGATGGACTGGGCGTGCTGGGCCCCCTCAGAAGATTTTTCTACAGGGAGGTCCAGCGTAACAAAGCCACTTATAAAATCACCTTGAGTTAGGAATCTAGCCTACGTTTTAAGGGTCTTTTATTACCACAAGTCCAGTATGCAATTTAGAGTGCAAGTCACCCAAGTTGTTACTCACAATGCAATGTTTTTTCACATAGTTCAAGTGAAATTGCAGTTTAAAGAGAGAAATATGCAAGTCAAGTAGGAATTTATTACCATTTGTACTAAAAGTACAATTGTGCAGCATAGGGAAGTAAGAAACATTGATATTTTAATCAATATTGTAATAAATAATGCATGGTGCAATTGTGCCAGTGCTGTAAAATGCATTCAATTGTGCTTGCACTTTTCCAAAGATTGGACATTTTTAAATTGACAAGTGTGCTGTGTCTTTTAACATAGCCCGTTGTGGGAAGCCTGGAACTACCACTACGTTTACAGTGGTGATACCTCCAGGGTTCACCTGTGTCAGCAGATGCCCTAGTGCAAAATTCGTATCTGGAGGCAGGATAAAAGCAGCGGTTCCAAAAGCAGCTATAAGGAAGTGCGAGGAGTGCTTGGAGCACAAGAACCTGTAATGAAGCCATTTTTTCATGCAATTACTGCAGCAAACTTTGTGACCTTAGTTGCAGTAGCGCTTGTTAAATAACCCCATAATGCAGCAATACTCCCCAGCTAACTACATACTCTCAGAAAGTGAAGTGGGCACCAACTGCTCTTTGGAATTTGTACTTACCAACATACTGGACCAACAGAAGGTCGAAGTCTGCCACTGCGCCTTTAGTTTTAGTATAATATGGCACCAAGCATAGTAGTTTATCATTACAAAAGTGCTGTTTTGCATAATACCACTATGCCACTATTGATTTTGTTCCCTTGTCTCGGCTGGAAGATTTTAACACAATTGCCCAAACTATTGGCTAAAAACTAAATAAAAAGAAACAAAAAGGCACTATGAATGAAATGTATATTGCACTATATGTTCTTACATAGGTTACATGGGTTTGTATGATATATAATTAAGCACTTGAGAAATACTCAATTCATAGTTTTAATTAAAAAAATTTTTTATTTGTTCCTGTTGTCAACACTTGCAATACTCAAGCAAGAGTATAGGAGTCATGTGACAAAATCCCAATTTGGTGGTGTACTGCGCAAATATACCATTTTCAACTCCCTTGTGTTTGTTTTAAACAACTAGGTGAATCTTGCAAAAATAGTAAATTCCTTGGCATATAAATTCCGTGCATCTTTTATTAAGAAAATCATTTTTTTATGATCAAACAAAACCTTGTATAGTATTATTCTAGATACTCTCCTAGGAG